>NW_024104500.1:709546-1224197 GCF_003945595.2 Pipra filicauda
TAACTCAAGACATTTTTATAACTCTTATTTCCTCCAGGAAATTGGAGTTATAAAATAAATCAGTGTTTCCTCCAGGAAATGAAGTTTCTAATAGCAGTGTTCAAAATCCTTACCTATTATTTGTAAGTCTAAGGTGTTATCATTTATCTAAATACTAACAGGCTCTTGGCAGGGGTGATGAGCTGCTGAACATCTTTTCTTATCAGCAAAGCCCTTGTGAAAATTGTTCTATCATGGGATATTCTCCTGGTGGGTACTTCCCCTCCTCGTTTAGTGGCTTTCTGGAGGTGGGTGACACTCACTCCTCAAGCTGTTCTTGGCCTGCAGGACAACAAAACCCTTTGATTTCATGGAATCACAGACTCATTAAGGTAGGAAAAGGCCTGCAAGATCATCAAGTCCAACCTTTGACCACCATGTCCACTAAACCATATTGTGGAGTGCCACGTCCACACAGTCCTCACACTGTAACAGAAAATGTTACAGTGGAATTGGAAGCAAAAGTGTGAAAGGGAATAGAGGAGAAAGAGGACTGTGGATTAACATTTTTGGTAATTATGCTAATAATCAATCATTTCTATGTTTTCTTGATGCTCTGTTAATTCAGATACTCGCTTGTTCATGTGTTTGATAACAGCAGAACAAGTGAAGATGGCACCCTCCACCTATTCAGTTCTGCTCTTCCATCCATTGTAACATTTTTCACTTGTTAAAAGAACAGTTAAGACAAATGTCATCACAGAACACATGGCCATTTCAGGAAAGAAGAGCAATGGTGAACAGGAAACAGCAATACCTACTGCCTTGGCAGCTGATTCCTCCTCACAAAACAAGCAGCAATCTCCATGATGATTTGCAAAATGTATTCCCATCACATTCTTGTCTTGAGCAATAAATCTGGAGAGGGACTTTGAACAAGGGCCTGGAGTGACAGGACAAGGGGGGAAGGGTTCCCACTGCCAGAGGACAGGGTTAGATGGGATATTGGGAAGGAATTCTTGGCTGTGAGGGTGGGGAGGCCCTGGCCCAGGTTGCCCAGAGAAGCTGTGGCTGCCCCTGGATCCCTGGAAGTGTCCAAGGCCAGGTTGGACAGGGCTTGGAGCAACCTGGGCTAGTGGGAGGTGTCCCTGCCCATGGCAGGGGGTGGAATGGAACGAGCTTAAAGTTCCTTCCAACCCAAACCATTTTGTGATTCCATGATTCTGTGAGAATGGTTTCTGGTATCTTTACCAGTCCTGTGTAACTTCACTTTCTCAGCGCGTAGTTTCACATCTGTGGTGTGCCTGAGAAAGGCTTTTTCCTTAGGGAAGAAAGGTCCTTTCACTCACCTTACCTTGGCAAACCAAGCTCCTGCTGACCTCCTGTGTGGGAGCAGATGGGAGGTCAGAATGGCCAGTTGGGTTTGTGCCTACATGGGGGGATGTGATGCCTGTGATGTGTCAGCAACACCCTGTACACAGCAAAAAGGAAGAGGAGTTCTAACGGACAGTGTAGGGATTTGTTCAATTTTTCTATGACAGGCTAAAGATGGACAGAGGATCCAAGTGCTTATTTACAAACAGCACGAAAAACTGAGCTGAAACCTTCACATCTTCAACAGAATCCAGAAGATGCTTCCACAAAATTCTTGAAAAGTTTGATTTTTGCCTTCAGCTCTCAAGTTATGGCTTATTCCCAAACTGAATGTTTCAAATCTTTTGAGAGTTATCCAATCTATTTTAAAAATATAGGCAAATTCTGAACTGGAAACCACTACTTTTATCTGTAATTTTCATTTAATAGATGCTAATGCCAAATGTTCTCAAATTTCCTCTGGCTAATATGAAAATAAAAAAGGATTTGGTTACTTAAGCAAATCTAGGTTTTAAAACTAAAAAGTAAATTTGGCATGAGTTCTTTTTTTTAAAAATAGTTTTGGTCTATTCATTTCTACTATCAGTTAATAGCAATTTCCAGCTCTGTGAACCAAAACCAGCTGACTCAACTGAACCAGGAAATCAAGAAATTGGATCAAATACTGTTTTATTTTTTAAAATAGAAGCGAAAGAGGAACAGGAGAAGAAAATCTACAGCTGTAATTTTTCACAATTATGTCAGGAGAAACTTCTTTGCAGCTGGAATGTCTGCAAGCATCTGGGAGTAGGTGTATATATGTGGAGTCAAAAGTAAGAGAACACAGTCCTGCATAATATCACTTAGAGGGAAAAAACTGAACCATCAGTTTGAAAGCACTCCGTTGAGGGAAATTAAAGGTTTTTTTTTTTCTAAAATAAAAGAAAATGAGTAGATTTTGAGTTTTCTCTGAGGTCTGTTTTGTCTACAGTCTTTTCCAGTTTTGGCACCACCTGCACAGGAAGGCAATAAATCCATGTGATTTTTAGATTTAAGTGGTTTGGAGTCTCCTCAGGGCCACGTGTTTATTTTTAATAATTTGGGTGGTGTCTGAAGATCCCAGCTGAGACCAAGTGCTGAGCAAGCCAGTGGTTTGGGTTTTGTCAGTACCTGCAAGTAGGAAAACTGGTTTTAAATGAACAAAGACCATAAAGGTCTATAAGCAGATTATGATGGGGGTGATATATATTGGAAGCATGTCAGTGGTTTATGAGGCAAGGACTTTGTGAGATTTGGAAAAGCAGTAGAATAACCAGGGAAGTAGCACAATCATGGAGCTACCCTAAGCGTTATCTATAGTTTACATATGAAATCTCTTCATTCTTTGGCTGTTTTGTGAATAATCAAGAGTTTTTAAGGCTACACAAAATTCTATATTGTGGTTTTTAGTGAAATTAAGATGGCTTTATGCTCCTTTTTCTTTTCTTTCAACTACTGTGCTACTGTTCATCTCCCACATAATTTATTTGCCCAACACATTTTTTTCCTCTCCCACTGAAATGCAGTTTTCATCACGTGATGGATTTCTCCGTTTCGGTGCCAGGGCTCTGGAAATACGTGAGGTTTTCAGGAGTACTTGAATATTTATTACTGATTTGGGGTATTTTTCCTTCAAAAGGACTGTGAAGACCATGAATTTCCACCTGCCTTCCCTCAAAGCAATCACACCCTGCACTTCCTTGCAGAAAACCAAGCTCCATCTGAGCTTTTAGCCAACTGTTGTTTTATAGAGTCTGTTCCACAAACGTGTTCCTCTGATGAGTAAAACTCTCTTTTGAATTTCACTGAAGTGATTGGCTCAACTTCTGGAGCCGACCTGAAACCTGTGGCCATTCAGCCTTCAAGAGGTCTTGTCTAAAAGAAGAATGAGAGTGCCTGAAACGGGGACTTTTGTTTGGAAAATTCAGTATTTGTTGGCAATTGGACCTTTGTATTAATTGGCGTGATTTTAGACTGCTAAATAGTTCTGATTATTTAAAGTATTAGTCTAAAAATATTCTACAGAATGTTTCTAAACCACAAGATAAAAACAAGATTTACTGTCTTCTTTCATGTTGTCTATGAGAAGTCCAGATGTATTTAATGCAGAATATATTATGAAATCAGCGGGAATTGTCTGGGTTTTGGTAAATTAATCCAAGAGCAGATGTCCCTCTGACTTTGGTACCCAGGGAAGGTTACAGACCCCTGCACATGACCCTTTGAAGATCAAAAGGCTGTTAATTGTGTGTAGTATTTAAGGCACCTGCACGAAATGCAAAGCAAAGCTAATAACATTTTGAGATTGGTGCTGGGCTAACAGCACTTTGTTTTATCTGATGGAAGCTGAGAAGCTTTTGGGTGTCAACAAGATTGTTAGACATTTAATGTGACATTTTGAAAACAGGGATGTTAAAAAAAGATAAGTATTGGGATCCAGTTGTGAAAAACTGAGCTTTAAAGGATTTATGAAGGACATGGAAATGATCAGCAAATGTTATTAGAATATCACAGATCTTCTGTGGTTGCAAGTGTTCATATTTGTATAGCACTTATTTTTAATAAAGAAAATCACTAGAAGTTTGTAAAAAGGACCTGGTCCCTGTCAGGGTCAGAGGTTGGCATACATCTGAGCATAGTACAAGAAAACAACAGAAACCCAATTTATTTTCTTTTCTAAAGCAGAAAACATGGACTGCACGAACATGTTGATAACTCCTTATATGCAGAACTCCCTAAAAGCAGCAGTTTCCTGGGTGCCGAGGGGAAATAAGATTGTGAGATATTACTCGAGGGAGGTTAATTAGATAATTAGGAGTGCAATGGGAGGTTCACTTATTTGCATGACAGACTTAGTGATGATGTTTTCCCAACAGCAGCTGCACTAAGGGAGGACTGGGCAGTGACTTTGCATCCTCCGGTTGTATTTTGGTGCTTTATGTACTTGAAGCAGCGAATGCCTTTCCCTCTCTGTTTTTTTGTGTGACTTCCATTGGCACATGTGCTTCAAACATGTGGACAACTCCCCTGGGTGTGAAGGTCATAAGAATTCTTGAAATGCTTTCTCAGGAGGTGCTGGGAGAGCAGGACAGGATGGGTCTGTGGAGCACTGGAGCATGGCAGGGATTCTCTCCGAGAGCGGTGAAGTGCCAAACGTGCTGAGCAAAGTTAAAAAGCTGCTTAAGGTGAGTTAGTGTAACCAGTGGGTGGTGGGATCCAGTATAATTCATAAAAGCATAGCATCATTAAGGTTGGAAAAGATCTCCACGATCACCAAATCCAACCTTTGACTAGATCCCACCATGCCCACTAAGCCATATTAGAGAGTCCTGCACCTACTCGTACCTTGAACACTTCCAGGGGTGGTGACTCCATCCCCATCCCAGGCTTAACCAATCTTTTAGTGCAGAAATGTTCCCTAATATCCAGCCTGAACCTCCCCCTGCCAAGATGGCAGTGCTGGGTTAACAGCTGGACATCTGTATTCAAGCTCTCTCCCAACCTTAAGGATCCCATGATAAATCAGAACTGCAGTGATTGTTTGCTGTTTATTTTTCCAAGTTTGAACCGGAGAAAAGAGAGGTCTGTGTGTGTTTCTGTGGGGGGAGGGGCTGCAGAAGAGCATATTTATCCCCAGAGTCCAGGGCCATTTAGCAGGAATCCCACTGGGTGTGCCCAGCAGCAGCTTGGGACATGTGGGGAAAGTTTGCATTATTAATAGGAAGCTTTCCCCAGGTCCTCTGTCTGCTGCCTCTGTGTGAGGCCAATTGAAGCTTAGCAGAGAAAGGTCAAGTTAAAAAGAGCTGGATAAAGCCTGTTTGATTCATCTCTGTGTTGGAGCTGCCTGCTGTGACACACCGAGGGTGTCACTGTGTGTGCCCAGGACACGAGGCACTAATGGTGTAATGACTCTTCACAGAATCACACAGGGGTTTGGGTTGGAAGGGACCTTGAAAGGACATCTAGTCCAGCCCCCTGCCATGGGCAGGGACATCGTTAACTTCAGGGCAACCTTTAAACGGACAGGGAATGCTGGTTAGAGATTCTTTAGGTATTTGGAGATAAACTACTCCGACTTTTAGTACATGTGTGAACCCGAGGGGATTCTCATGTGTCAGGTGGGAGTCTCCATCAGTAGGAACAGGTTTAATTACTCCTCTTCCAGAAAGCTGAATAAACCTTGGAAGCTGTATTAGATCATCTACTGCGATCCTTTCAGTCAGTGTTAACACGGTGCCTTTCATACGATGAACTTGTGGTTGTGCAGTGAGTGAGTGCCTGGAGAGGGCTGGGGAGCTGCAAGTATTTGTTCTCTTAGTTCTCTCACTGTCTTGATTTTTCTTTGAGACATTCAGCAGCCTTACACACTCTGAACAGAGAAAACATTGCTCAGATGTGACCAAGGCTTCTGAATGTGAATGTAGAAGCCTTCAGACACGAGAACTGTCGTCCTCTGCTCAGACAAATGCTGCAGTTGGGCTTTTCGAGGACAGGAGCTGCCATCAGCAAGGGAGTTTTCCATATGTCCCCTGGTAGCACTATGTTGCTAGGAATAACAGAATTCCAAGGAGTGCAGTGAGAGGCAATTGTTTCAGATGCATGTTCACGCTTCCAGGGTTAGGGTTTCAAGCTTTAATTAAGTGTCATAGCAGTTATTGGCTACAACTACTGGTGCATTCTGGCAAGATTATTATATTTTGGAGTTCAGAACAGGGCACAGAGAGCTTTAGAGAAATGATATCCCTCAGTCCCCCGTGGGTAGTGAGGGAACCTAGGGAGTTAAAGCCAGAAAACTCATGGGCTGAGGTAGGGACAGTTTAATGAGGAAAGCAAAAGCTGCACACCCAAGCACAGCAAAACAAGGAATTAATTCACTGCTTCCCCAGGCAGACAAAAGCAGCGTGGAAATCAAAGGAATGGTTAATCAGAGTAATAAGCTTCCTAAATTCCAGAATAAATGTAGTTCAGATTATGGATAATGATCAGGTAATTTCCTCCCCATCATGGAATTATGGAATGGCCTGGGTTGGAAGGGACCTTAAAGCCCATCTCATTCCAGCCCCTGCCATGGGCAGGGACACCTCCCACTAGCCCAGGTTACTCCAAGCCCTGTCCAACCTGGCCTTGGACACTTCCAGGGATCCAGGGGCAGCCACAGCTTCTCTGGGCACCCTGTGCCAGGGCCTCCCCACCCTCACAGGGAACAATTTCTTCCCACTATCCCATCTAACCTCTGGCAGTGGGAAGCTATTCCCCCTTATCCTGTCACTCCAGGCCCTTGTTAACAGTCCCTCTCCTTCTGGCTTGCTTTTCTTCCTCTTTTCATTTTCCTGTTCATGAAAAGCTCCATTTCTTTTTCTGTTTTCCACTGGTAATTTCAACCTATAGCTGAAAATATTCAGTCTCTTGATTTTCATGAAGAGCTGGTGCATAACCAGGACTTCTTGTCAGGCTTAAAAAAAGAAGAAGAATTTTTATCTTTGGGATATTTGTTTTCTTTCTGGTGACTCAGAGGAGTAGTCCCTGCTTAGGCCTTTTTCTCTCACACATTTGATGATTCCTCAGATCAGCATGTAAGGGGAGCTCAGAGAATACCTGCTCCAGCCTTGCTTCACAGCTACATGTTGAACTACAGTCCTAAACATCCCTAGTACTGTAAAGAGTGGAAACCTAAATTTTATGGAACACTGTGGTATTAAGTGGGAATATTTGTATTTCCGAAGGTAAAAGTTCAGGTTTTGCACAATAGAAGAAGTTCTCACTCACTTTAACACTAGGTATTTACAGAGGAACTAAAGTTATCCAGATAGTAATTCCTGTGTAAGTATGAAAATAATTTCTATTGAAACTATGTTTTTTTTCTTTTTAATCTGACAGAATTCTTAGAAATTAATAATATTCCCCACTGTTTTCCAAGTTTACATTAGGAACAGCCCAGGATATTACAGGAGGATGTACCTCAATTGAAAATATTGATTTCTCCTTTCGTGCTTTTAACAGGCATTTATTTTCTTAATACTGTAACTAAGTGGAGGGGGAAGTGTTTGAAGGGAAAGGTTTTATGTTGTTTTACATTCCCCAACATTTCCAAGTATTTCAAAGGCATGGAAGCATGTTTTCCCATGTGGACATGGCATTGCTGTCACACTGATAGGGGCAGTGGCTCAGTGATTGCCTCTGTTATCATGGAAACTAAAGTTGATTTAATAAATGCACCCACGTTCCTTTATGAGCTCTGTGCCTGTATGATTTGACTTGACAAGTTCTTCATCATTTTTTTTGTTTTTGTGATTTTACATCCCCTTCAAGATGCAGTTCCCCAATTCCACGTGGGAATTGTCAGGTAGCATCTGGTGAAATGAAGCTGACAGCGTGTTCTGTCAGTTTTAGTAACTTAATATGTGAAGTAGTCAGGTTCTTGGAGGGGTAAGAGTATCTACAGAAGGTTCTTCTGCCTTAGAGATTCATGTAAGAAGGCCAGCCTGTCTCTGGCATGGTGTCTGGTTTGAGATGAGAGATTTTACTTTTTACACAGTTTGTATTTTGATTGGTCGTGATCAGAAATTGCTGAAATCAAAGGGGAATGTCCAGTCTGTCCTAGCCACTCTAGAAAACCAATGAATGTCAGTGTTATGCTTTAAACACACACATTGTTACATGAAAAAATAATATTTTTGTGCTGATTTATTAGGCGTCAGAGTGTATGATATTAAATCCTGAATTCTTGGGTATTCTGAGGAAGGCTTTCAGCAGGATGTCTTTTATAGTCATTATTCAAGAGAAAGCTTAACTTTACATTTTTACATTTTCAGGATTTTTTGTGGTCCTCTCAGGACTATCTCCAGACTGGAATTAATAAAAATCACGTTGGTGGTTGATCATGGACTCCTTTTAGATGAGGGTAACTTATCAAGGGCAACTTTATGAAAGAATTCAGTTGTTTGCACCCATAAAAGTATTCTCCCAAGCTCAGAAAGGATTCTATGTGAAGCAGACACAAGGTATTAAGTAACATAAAAACCCATAAAGAGCAACATGTAAATATTATTTCTTTAATAAAGAACGCACATGGCTCAAAATGCATCAAATAGGGGATTAATTTCGAGAATTGTTTAAAGAAATTGTATCACCCAGACCAAGCCCAGGTGTGTCAGACCAACACCTGGAAATGTGCTCGGTCACCTGTTCCAGTGTTCAGTCCTCTTCACAGCAAAACCTGGTATTTTTCTGTTGAATTGTACTTGCTTGTATTTTAATTTGTGCCCATTGCCCTTTGTCCTTACCTGAGATACCTGAGAACATCCACCTAATGTGTCTTTGGGGGTCCAGGGATTTGAAATGCTTTCAGTTCATTGTGACGAGACCGCAAAACGTATTTTAACGAGATTTATTTGGGTTTGGCATGTTGGGCTGGTTGGTTTTTGCCACAAAGCACTCTTCATCCAAACTATTCCACGTTGTGGGGAGAACAACTCGGATGTAACGTGGTGCTGCTGATAACCAGGGCACTGCTGGGCTGTTTGATGCATTAGGTCCATTAAGTGGCCTCAGGTGGGAAGTTCTGCGAGTACAGTGTTGGTTCTTTCTCTGCTACTCTCCACCCCAGCCTGCTTTTAAATCTGTTCGGGGCTGTACACAGTGTTTTAAGAATGTGAAAAAGGCATTAACATCTTAAATGACAAGGGAGATGAAAAACGAAAGGGAAATGAAAGATCCGAGGACAAATGCCGGTGTTCAGATGCTGCCTGTGAGCGCAGCCACCTCCTGGTGTGTGCTTGGCCACAGCTGAGGGACTGTAGGAGCAAGGAGTGGATGTTCTCTTCTGGAGTGTATTTTGGAATTACCTAGCTGGAAAGGGTTGCCCAGGGAGGTTTGGAGTCCCCATCCCACTGGAGGTGTCCCAGGAAGGCCTGGCCGTGGCACTCAGTGCTCTGGGCTGGGGGACAAGGTGGGCATCGGGCACATGTTTTAGCAAAATTGTTGATTTCAGTGATTTTCAAATAATTTCTTTGTGGAGTGTTTTCATCTCTACAAGTATTGTGGAGCCCTGAGATTAGCCTGAGATACTGTCAGATCTTGTCAAGTGCAAAACCTTTATAATTGCAAAACAGGCTTATCAGTGTTTAAATCAACCCTTTTGGTGAAATGCATAGTAAAAAGGTGTTGGGAAAGGCGTTTACCAATTTATATGAAGGAGGTTTGGGATGGTTCAGTGTCCTTTCAGAGACATAATCTTGCTTGGGTATCTGCTGTGTGGGATAAGGCCCACTGACAGCTGCAGGCAGTGTCACAGAAGTGTCAGAGCTGGAAATGTTTGTTGGCATCAGGGCAGCACAGCAGGAGAGTCAATTTTTGTACTCGTTGCCTGCAGAAAGAAAGGGTGTGGGTCAGAAATCCATCCCAGTTTTCACTAGTTTTAAGAATCTAAAAATATTAAATAGGCCTGGCCTGTTTGATCTCTGCTTGCTCTTTTAGAGAGGGCAGTGACCTTCTAACGCCATAGCACCAGTAAAGTTCCTTTCAAATCTTATGAGGAATGATTTTCCTGTTTGCTTTGTTTCTTATTATACCTAAGAACATATTCCTACCAAATTTAACATTTATCAGTATAGATTATTAGTCCTGTAGCTGCAATGTAAATAACATTATTCACCTGCATGTTCAGAGTCCCCAGGGCACAGGACACCTCCTCGATGACAGCATTGTGCTCTTCTGTTTAGGTAACATCTTAATGCATATTCATTTTTCTCTCCATGTGCACAATAAGTGGAGAATTTTCGTTAAAATTGTGCTCTAAATGATCACATCATAACAATGTTTTATAGGTGGGATTGTCAGTACATGGGAAAACAGTAGCCAAGGCTGTGCAGACTTTCTCTTTCCGGCTCTTTTGCCATTTGGATGTGTGACTCCTGGGAGATCTGGCCTTCAGGAACACACACCCCAGTTTCTTGGAGTCACTTGAGTTAGTCTAAACAGTGAAAGATCAGGGAATAATAGAATAACTTAATTTGAAAGGGACCTCCAGAGAGGGCCGAGTGCAGTCCCTGCCTGACGCACATCTAATGAGATCAGGGGCTGCAGTTGAGTCTGGAACAGCTCTGTAAAGGCTTGACTTGACCTGGCTGATCTTGCAGCAAACCCAGGAGTGCTTGTTTTTCTCACTGCAGATCTGTGGGAGGCTTATCTTTCAGGGGACAAGTGCTGAAAAGCATCAGAGGATGGGGAAATGTAGCCCCAGCACAGCTGCACCCTGAGAGGACGTGCCTAATTCCCTTTGGAAACGCTTCAGAGCCTGCACACCTGCTGCCTCAGCTCGGGCCACGCAGATGCAGCAGGAACCAGGCACTTCCCATGGCCCAGACTCAGATGCCACAGAAAATTCTGTCTAAACTCTGTTAGATTTTCCAGCAAATCTGTGTTCTCAGCTTTCTGGAAGCGGTGGCAACATCTCAGATTCCTTTGTATTTTTGAAGGACAACTGTTGATCACTCCCTGTCTGTGGGACTTCCTGTCTCGTGACCATTTTGTGTAGAGATTTCTGCTTTCCAGTCTTTCCAAAGTCTTCACTGTTTGTCTTGACTTTTGAATGAATATGCATTATTTTGATTTTGGAAGGTGAATCCACAGTTTTGTTGGAGTGAGACAGTTTTTGGGAAAAGAAAGGAAAGTAAAGGAAAACATGACTGATCACTTCTCATGAGAGTTGCAACTGAAATGGGCACAGTGTGGGGAAGGGTCTGTTGCTGCTGTCATCTGACACAGCTGTGAGTTAAGCCAGGGGGAGTGGGTTTAGCTTGGGAGAGGTGATTTTGTCTTTATTGTTGAGTGCAGATATTCCAGTTGTACAGAACACACAGAAGTGATGCTTATTTTTCATTAAATTCCTCTAGTGCAAAATGCTCAGCGCTAAGCAGCGCTATCCAGGGTGTGTGGTTAACCTAAGAACAATTTTCTATGAACTTAACAATTCAAGTGCACTCTTAAACTTAACAAGAGAGATTGTGAATCTTGAGCCACCAAAGATGATGGGGAAAAATAGTGCTTAGAGTATTCACTTAATGAGTTCATATAACCTGGATCATTTAAGGTATGCACTCAGCTTATTGAAGTAAGTGCTGTACACCAGAGCTGCAAAGGAAGAGGGAAGCCTACACCTTCAAGAAGTGGCTGCATTAAAATAAATCACTGCTTTAAAAAGTGTGTCTGTACCTGTCAGAGGGACTTTTCATCTCACTGTAACCATAGGTGCTTAGCTGTGTCAGCACAGTACCAGTGTTCCTTGCCTTCAAGGAACAACTGAAGTATTTAGGGACATCTGTATTTAGTGACATCTGTATTTTAGCACACAGAGAAAGAGCAGAAAGTGTTAATTTGTGAAGCAAAAGTATTTAGCTGAAGCAGAAAAACTCCTAATTCTATCTCTGCTTTTGTTTTCATCCTTTTATCTCTTTTTTTTTTGTTCCATGTTGTTAATGTGGAACCAAGCACAGAATCACAGAATCACTGAGGTTTGAAAAGTCCTCTCAGATCGAGTCCCCTCTGTGCCCAATGCCCACCTTGTCCCCCAGCCCAGAGCACTGAGTGCCACGGCCAGGCCTTCCTGGGACACCTCCAGGGATGGGCACTCCAAACCTCCCTGGGCAGCCCCTGACAAGGCCTGACCACCCTTTCCAGCAACAAATTCCTCCTCCTGGCCAACCTGAGCCTCCCCTGGCACAGCTGGAGGCCGTTCCCTCTCCTCCTGTCCCTTGTTCCCTGGGAGCAGAGCCCGACCCCCCCCGGCTCCCCCCTCCTGTCAGGGACTTGCAGAGCCAGAAGGTCCCCCCTGAGCCTCCTTTTCTCCAGGCTGAACCCCCCCAGCTCCCTCAGCTGCTCTTCATAGGACTGACTCACTAAAACATGTTCTACATCCTTAATGTGGAACACACTTACTTTACGTAAATAGTTTTTATATTATAGCAGTTGTGCATATGCAGCTCTCCATTTTTTTTTTTCACGTGGATCATCTCTAAATTGATCTAAATGTGTGTCTAATAAAGACCTGTTAAATCTCAGTTTGCATGTTTTAAAGAACTACCAGCACCCACAGATAAAACAAATGGAACCAGATTTATTTCATTGCCTTTTTGTGACCATGGGAGTTGTGGTGGAATTGGTTCTTCAGTGGGTGAGATTTTAGACAGCTCGGTGCTCTGTCAGCTGCATTGGCTTGTGAAGGCAGGAGGGAGTTTGCTGTGGCCATGTTATTCTGAGGAAGAGCTTTTAGGGTATTTGTGATTATTTTGTGTGTGTTGTGTGTGTGGTGTAAAGACTCCCAGACAGTTCTGAGATCCTGTGTTAATTTTTTATCATGTTTAATGGCTGTACATACAACTAGCACATGGAGAGGTGATCAGAGGGATGGAGCAGCTCTGCTGGGAGGAAAGGCTGAGAGAATTGGGATTGTTAGCCTGGAGAGGAGAAGCTTTGGGGTGACTGAATGTTGGCCTTCCAGGGCCTGAAGGAGCTGATGAGAAAGATGGAGAGAGACTATTTCCAAGGGCCTGGAGTGACAGGACAAGGGAGAATGGCTTCCCACTGCCAGAGGGCAGGGTTGGATGGGATAGTGGGAGGGAATTGTTCCCTGTGAGGGTGGGGAGGCCCTGGCACAGGTTGCCCAGAGAACCTGTGGCTGCCCCTGGATCCCTGGAAGTGTCCAAGGCCAGGTTGGACGGGGCTTGGAGCAACCTGGGCTGGTGGGAGGTGTCCCTGGCCATGGCAGGGTTGTGGCATGGGATGAGCTTTAAGGTCCCTTCCAGCCCGAACCATTCTGGAATTCTATGATTCTATGAAGAGTTGTTCTGTCTATCTAAATTTGACTTACTGGTGTTAAAGCATAAATTAGTTTCCTGGTATTTGGGAATGACGTGACAGTGTCCTCTGGTGGCCTATGGATGGAGTTCTGCTGAATCTTTTGCTTTCTCACTTGTTTGTTAATTTTCTTTTTTATTTGAAAGGAATTGTGACACACCTGCAAAGAAAAAGGCTGTACGTTGATCACTAGCAGTGATTTATAGAATAATTTTATAGTGTGTGTATATATATATATATCTTCTACAGTGATCACATCAACTGTGGATATACAGCAGAAGCTGGGAATATTATTTGTTGATGTGCATGAATCCCACCAGACAGAAGCAACCAAACAAGTGACTCTTGTCCTACCAATGGGTGACTGCATTTGTGTTTATATTTATTTATAAACTCCTAAGATTTAAGCCAGGAACTATTGGCAAACTTATTACATAATAGAGCATTAAAGGATCAAAGTAAGACCTCCTGGCATTCAAAGCTATCAATCTGTTAAATGGATGGAGGCTCATTATTTTTCCCCCTCATATGTGCATGTGTCAGAGAAAGCTGCAAGGCAGAGTCTGATCTCCAAGCACCCTTGACCTGTGGGGCTCAGCTTTAGGTCCCAATATCTCCATTTTAACCCAAGTATGGCTGAATCTCTCAAGATCGTGGAATATAAACCAATTCCCTGAGTCAGTGTACAAATGGCTGCTTCAAGAATGGAATGCTAGTTTGAGTCTTAATAGCAGAATTCAATTAGTCCAGAAACCAACAAAGACAGAAAATAGGCTTTAAAGCACATCATGATGCAGGTTGTCAATGGACCAATGAGCCTTTCACCTTGGCAAGTGTTTTTCATCAAAGCTGTCAGGGAGAAGGTCTGAGGGTTTTATGTTTTCCATAAGACTGTGTTTTTATAAGCTAAAAAAATGAGGAAAAGCTTCAACAAGCACTCCAGGTATTTGAGATTTCTGCAGATAAGAACAGTTCCTGATTAAAGGCTCAACTGGCATTGAAGCCTAACCCCACTTGTGTTAGTGTAAAACTAATACATCAGAATTGGCTTGATCTTAATTTTCACTACTGTGTCTGGCCCTTTTCTTCACTTATGGCAGCACTGGGCTTCAGTACCGGGTTTTTTTCTTATATAATATATATATATTTCCTGTATATGGAAAATACACAGTAAATGCAGTATCTGGGCACAGCGTTGGGAGGGCCAGATTGTCAGGCTTGACTGGCTCTGTGTGGGCAGCCTCTTGCAGATCCAGGAGTCAGCTGCCATTCCATGTTTGTCTTGGATCTGTTTTATCTCTGTCAAAGATGTGGAGTGTGGGTGTACCCTGACCTTTCCAGCTGTGAGCGTTTGCCTTTACATGCATGGATATTGGAATTCCTGAAACTAAAGAATACTGAGTTGTCCTCAAAATCCTACACAAAAAATCTCCCTTCTGTAATTACATCGTGGGCAAAATTCCAGAGGATCACAGCATGGTTTGGGTTGGAAGGGACCTTAAAGGTCATCCAGTCCCACCCCCTGCCATGGGCAGGGACACCTCCCACTAGCCCAGGTTGCTCCAAGCCCTGTCCAACCTGGCCTTGGATACTTCCAGGGATCCAGGGGCAGCCACAGCTTCTGTGGGCAACTTCCCCAGACATATAAATGTCCCAGCCATCTGGGATAGGTACTCACAATGGACATATATTTGGACTTTTCACCCCACTGAATACTGAGCTGGTTTTCAACTTCAAGGGAAAACCTCAACATTGGAGTGCTATTTGCTGGAATTAAGGAAACTCTTGTAGCTGTCATCTGGGAAATTTTCGGATTCTGGCTGTTACAAATGGTTAAATAGGTCCTGAAAGGGAATTTTCAAAAATGGATTTCTCACAAAACTTTGGAAGCCTAAGTGCCCTTTCTGCCTTAGACGATGTTCCCCTTGTTTTTTGGTTAAACAGCTGAATTATTGAGAAATGTGTTTAGATTCTGTCTTGGAAGAATTGATGGCATTTTCCACCTGAACAGCAGCTGACCCAGCCATGGATGAGTGCAGTTGGAGTTTGGGTATTCCAACAGCTTGATTTTTCTGTACAAAAATAGAAAATATCGGATATGGAAATGTTGCTTACAAACACAGGCTGATTTATGAGTTTTCTGAAGATCTATTTACTCTGCAAAGAAAATGTGCCAATTAGCTGTGGTGGCACAAAATAGTTTAAAGCCATGGTTAGCAAAACAAACTGTACACACTGGTGGTTTGGGGTGTATGTTTTCTGATTTCTTATAAATAATGAACACACTTTCCCTGTGAAGGAAGGTCAAATCCTGATTTGGTTGTCCAGCTGGCACAGGTTGCCCAGAGAAGCTGTGGCTGCCCCTGGATCCCTGGAAGTGTTCCAGGCCAGGTTGGACGGGGCTTGGAGCAACCTGGGCTAGTGGAAGGTGACCCTGCCCATGGTAGGGAGTCGGAACTGGATGGTCTTTGAGGTCCCTTCTCACCCAAACTAGTCTGTGATTCCATGATTGTGTGGATCCAGGTTCCATATTTGATCATTTAAAGTACGGTGAGAGAAGTGAAAATGTTGGAATGGTATCCTGAATATCAGGGAACTTGGAGTCTACATGGAATTTTGTTTGCCTCTCAATCTCATCCTTAAAATGTCGTGTTCAGGTAGTGACTCTTCCTCCGTTCCCCCCCTGATTTTTGTTGATAGCCCATTCTTTCATTTTGGACGAAAAGAGAACATTTTGCAGAAACGCTTTATTTCTCAACACTAATTCCCCCCCTTTCCCCCTGTTGCATCCCCTCATTGGTTCTCACAAATTCCACGATCCTGCATAATTTTCATTGGATTTTTTAAGAAGGTCTTCAACACCTTGGCTTTGAGTATCCAAAAGTGAGAAGTGTGGAGAAAAGCCTGTGAGGTTTGCTCTTGGTGTGGTGTCACCTCCCAGCTGTCAGAGGTCGGGCAGGTGTGGGAGTTTGATGCTGCTTTGCAGGATCCTTGTGCTCCTGGTGTGCCCTGTGTGCCATCTGCTCCTTCCCTTGCCAGCTGAACAAACAACCTTCCACCTGCTGTGTGCCATCCGCGTCCTGCACAACAAGCGGATCGGATGTCGAGGCTTGCTCTGTCTGTGGCAGTAATGAGAATTTATTTCAGCTCACCCACACACTGCATGAAAACATCCCAGTGTCGTAATTGGAGAGAAGGCAAAGCAGCACGGATTGACTGAACTCAAAGGAATGACTAATCAGAGTAATAAGCTTCCTAAATTCCAGAATAAAGGTGACATACTTCAGAGTATGGATAATGACCGGGTAATTCCCCCCCTCCACCACAGAATCCCAGAATGGTTTGGGTTGGAAGGGACCTTAAAGCTCATCCCATTCCACCCTCTGCCATGGGCAGGGACACCTCCCACTAGCCCAGGTTACTCCAAGCCCCATCCAACCTGGCCTTGGACACTTCCAGGGATCCAGGGGCAGCCACAACCTCTCTGGGCAACCTGTGCCAGGGCCTCCCCACCCTCACAGCCAAGAATTCCTTCCCACTATCCCATCTAACCCTACCCTCTGGCAGTGGGAAGCCATTCCCCCCTTGTCCTGGCACTCCAGGCCTGTGGAAATAGACTTTCCATCATGTGTTGTATTCCTCTGGAAATTGGTCTGGGAAAGTTTTCTGGGTCTCAGCACTAATAATGTGGGAATTTCTGCATTTTATGTGTGTGAGTTCCTAAAAAGCATAATAATGTTTGTTTATTAAGATGAAGTTGTTCAAAACACTTATCAGTGCTAAGGTGAAGATTACTTTGGTGAATAACTATATTATTGCAGAACCTCCTAAGTTAATCGTGTTTAATGAAGAATCTAAACATTAATGCTGTCACCTGACTAATTGACTTTCAACATATTGGTATTTTGGAAGATTAATTGTGCTGTCCAGCCAACATAGAAATTCTGTGCCAAAAATAGTGTGCACTTAAAATGGAAAATAATTAAATAATCAATATATGGTCCAGAAATGTCTCATGTTTTATTTTGAATCTTGCAAATGATTCACAGGACTTGAACTCAACAGCAGAATTGCTTCAAGAGGCATTCTATGCTGTGCCTCTGTGATTCAAGGCAATGACTGCAGAGGTAGAGGGAGAAAACTACTGACAAATCAGCTGCACTTGTTCAGGGGTTGAAGAAAATAAACTTACATAATAAGTTAAACTTACTATATAAAAGAAAATCATCAGTAGTTTTGAGGTTGTGGCTGCATCAAACTGACTTCGGTTCTTTCCTGATTTCTGGACCTTGGAGAGGTGAATTAAGCACATCTGCACAGGCCACTCACAGGTTTGATTTTTGGTAATGAAAGGATTGATATTTATTAAATTAGTAGTGCTTTTCAAATGGCTTTTCTTCTAAAGGTCATAAGAGATAAACAACACACATTTTCTCTTACTAATTCAAACCCTGCCTAAAATCTGAAGGGATTCCACGGGTGATTGTGCCCATGGTCAGTGGTGGTGACCCCTGGCTCTCCTTGCTCTCCTCTGGTGGTTGTGTTCAGCCACAGGTGCAGCTCAAGGGCTGCTCCTGCAATATGTGGGAATGAAGCTGCTCAGACCACGGTTCTTACAAAGGAACTGGTCCTGGGAATTGTTAAATCCTGTCTAGTAGAGTCATGGGGATAAGGCTGGAAAAGCCCTCTTGGATCATTGAGTCCAGCCATTAACCCAGTCCACCATGTCCACCACTGACCCACCTCCCCAGGTGCCACATCCACACATCTTTTGAATCCCTCCAGGGATGGGGACTCCACCCCTGCCCTGGGCAGCCTTTCCAATGCTTTACGACCCTTTCCATGAAGGAATTTTCCCAAATATCCAATCCTAACCTCCCCTGGTGCAACTTGTCCTCTTGTCATGTCGCTTGTTCTCTGGGAGAAGAGAGGATTTCTTTGTGAGTGAGGAAAAGCCTTCTGTTTTTCTTTAGGCTGTGTGTGTGTATTTGAGCAGAATTGTGGGGTTTGTGCAAACCTGTGGATGAAGTGACTGGATTCACTTCCCTGCAGCATCATATTAATTTCCATGTGGAAATAGCACCGAGCCGGGTGCCCTCTCCCAGCTGGATCCCTGTAGCTGCTGTGGCTCGGGTGAGATGTTTGATGTTTGGTAGCATGTTGAGCCATAGTTCTGTCTCTGCTTGTGGTTTGCTTTGGGGTTATAACAAGTTCCCAGCTGGAAGCACACCTACATTTCCTCTGAGCACATCTCTATGCTTTTTTTCCTGTCTCCTGTTCTCAGTATTCTTCCAGTAGACTTTGGAATCTTTATTGAAATTTGTGAGGGAAACACCTGTGTGGACTATTTTCTTCTTATCAGGACAAACTTTGTAGAGTTTCAGTACTGCAGGTGTCAGTTTTGTTTTTTTTTTTTTTAGCATTTCTCTACCCTGTTTTGGCCAGTGTTATTGATTGCTGCAACCTTTCAAAAAAATGAAGCATTGCTTTTTCATGGAAAATGTACCATTAAATTGCACATGTCATGGGTGAAGGCACTGTAACTGCAAGAAAAGAGATTTGACATGCAAATATGTTGGGATCTAATTCCATTCTTGCTAAAGTCAGTGGGAATTGTAAAACTGACTTCCAGTGGGAACGGGAGCAAATGCACGATGCTGAAGTTAAAAATGTAAAGACCTTGCTGTTTAATCAGAAATGTTAATTATTCTCATGAAGCCAGTTAGTTTTACAAAGTGGCATTGCTTAGAAGTTACTGAGTTTAATTATTTGTTTAATGAAGTGAATACAACATTGCAGAGGAGTCACCTTCTGCTGTTTAAAGGCAGCAGAGGTCTGGTCCTGACCAGCAGTGAGTGCTCTCCACTACCTTGGGATTCCATGGACCCAAGGTGCTGCCCATCAGTGAGGTTCCCAATCCTGTGTTTGACCACTTGGGACCTTTGATCGTTTCCTAGAGGAGCAAAATGCAGGGGTGGCTCAGTGGTTTACATGGGAATCTCCAACAGCTTCACAGCTGCCTCCTGACAATCCTTTCGGCTTCTGACTCCAAAGCAAAGTGGTGACATCTCTTTTTATGGTTGACTTTCTTCCTTGATGGATTATTTTCCAGCAAGTGCTTAGATCACTACACAGTGTGTGAAGACAGAGGGATTTCTTTTGTGTGTTGAACCTTGTTTGGTGCTTCATTACTTATATATGTCAAAGTTTGAAGCTGTAGCATTCTGGTGCATGTCAGTGCAGCCATTGGTTGGGAAGATGGTGCTATAAAAGCTTCAAGAAGCAGTAGCAATAATACATTGAGCTTTGAATTGAAAGTGGTGGTTTTTAGGAAAGCTCTGTGCACGTTTAGCACAATGTTGGTATCGTAGCTCTTACTTTGTGAGGGTGTGAAATACTTTCCCTTAAGGAGTGCATTGGAATTAAGTCAGTAGGATTTGGGGGTAAATGCTCATATATCATACCAGACATTGACATTGCTCTTTTAAAGCTGCTGAGCTTTTACTGAAACTTTTTATTCCTGGGAACCTCACTTGGACAAACCTCCAATAACAGTTTTAAACCTGCAGTGTATTTACTGCCAGAGTCAGATGAGTTTGCTTTGCCAAGAAACTCAAGCACTGCCCCTTAAAACACTGCTAAAATGTACAGCCCTCCTTTGAAGGAGCTGAGCTTTACACTCTGAGGACCAAGATATAAACTCTTCCTCTGCTTTCAATCTCCTTTTCCCCTAAACAGCCCTTCCATTAAATTCTCAACAGCCCAATATATGCTCTGCATTCCTGGGAAGACACAGAGCTTTCAGAAGCTCACTGCTGTTCAGGATGGCTGCCACTGTCTCAGGTACTGCAGTCACTTCAATTTACATATGTTAGAAACTTTGAGTATTTAAGATTCTCCAGCTTTTGTCTTAGGTCTTTAATTACATTAAATAAGCATAGATTTTTCATTTCCTTTAGTAAATTATTTCTTTAAGTGTATTTTTTGCTTTCAGTCTCTCAGAAAGTGACTTTTTTGGGGGGGGATGACAGATATTACTAAAGGTTTAGCTAAAAGGTAAAAAAATAAGGGTTTGTTGAATTACAGGTACACATTTTGTGCCAGCATAAGCAGGTTGGTTGATTTGGAGTTGACCTTTGTGGAGAGGCAATCCAAAGGCTGTCAAGAGAGTAGGTGGGGTGGATTTTACCCTTCCACGTTCAGGTGTGACTGTGGATTCATGGAATGATTTGGGTTGACAGGGACCTTAAAGCTCATCTCATTCCACCCCCTGCCATGGGCAGGGACACCTCCCACTAGCCCAGGTTGCTCCAAGCCCCATCCAACCTGGCCTTGGACACTTCCAGGGATCCAGGGGCAGCCACAGCTTCTCTGGGCAACCTGGGCCAGGGCCTCCCCACCCTCACAGTCAACAATTCCTTCCCAATATCCCATCTAACTCTACTCTCAGTTTAAATCCATTCCCCTTTGTTGCTGTTTTGGTTTTGCCATTGCAAACCATGGCCCTTCCATGTTTGTGAGCCTGTTCCTGTTCTTCCAGAGCTGAGTCATGGCCAGGTAGCCAAAGCCTGGCAGAAGAAATGGGATTTTGGTGGTGCTGTGTGAAAGCACCTGCCATGGCAGGGCCAGGCAGTTGAGGAGGTGCTGAGCTGATGGTTTGGAGAACTGCATCCATTTTAAACCATGGAAAATAGGGACTGTGTCTGTGCTGGTATCCAGTATTAATGAATAGGATTCTCTCTGTTCCAGCTGAAAGCCAGGTAAATTCACTCCCAGTTTTGTGAGTGAGGTGATTGGTTGGCACAGAGTATTGAAAATTACCATCTCTGTACATAACTTGTCAGATCCTGGTTAAAAAGAGTTTTGCTAAATTACAGTTTCCGGAGGGGGGGAATAATTAAGATTTGCTTCGCAAAATTAAACTCATTATGGACATTTGAAGTTAGCCCCAAAGTGTGCTTGTAATTTCTATTTCAAAATAGCTTGTTTGCTAAAAGAGATAAAGTTTCCAGATTCATAAAGCTGCCACAAAATATTAAAACACACTTTTGAGAGAATAGAGGATAAATAAACTTTTGATGGGATCTCAAACAGCATTTTTGAATGTCACTGATGATCAAGAACATGATAACACTGAGGTTTTCATTTTGACATTATGAGAACTTCTCTATTTTTTTATGCCTAAGTGAAAAGAGATTGGACTGAGCCTTGAAACGTGTCACATGCAATTCAGTGATATTTTTATACTTGTCTCTTTAAATCCCTTCCCTCCTTTGTTCTTGGAATGAAAGAGGGATGCAGATCTGCAGCAGGTTTTACCCTGAGCCAGCCTCCATTCTCTCTCTCCAGCCCCATGAAGTGCCTGTGGCTTCAGAGGTGGCTGTTTGGCTGCTCTCAAGTGAGTGTTTACAATACAAATAACTCAATTCTTCCTAACCAGAGTCACTCACAAAAGCTAATTCTTGTCTCCCAGCGTTTGGTTGTTGCAGTCAGTGATAAATGTGTTGTAGGAGAGCGAAGGAAAAAAATATTCATTTGCAGCAAACCAACAGGAAGTGTTTTTGACCAACAGGAGCAGGAGCTGGGGGTTGGTTGTTGTCACCCTCTCTCAGAAAGAGAACCCTCCACAGTACTTTATTTTCTATCAAGCCACCTCTGTTATGCAAGGAAACCCTGCTGTCCCTGGGGATGTGACCATCAGGGTCATCACCTCTCAAACGAACTGTGGCAAACACCCGGCACGGTTGCTGTTTTGATGATCTTGTTACAACATTTCATGCAGCTCAAGATTTCAAGGGCTTGCTTCTCTTTCTTTTAGTTGAAGCCAATAAGCAGAAATATTGTGTGAGTTTTTTTTCTTTTTTTTTGCATTTTTTTTTCCCTTCATTTTACTGTGGTAACAACCTGTCATTCTCAGCTGGTTTTATCTTCTTTTTTTTCTTTTTTCCTTTTTTTTTTTCTTTTTGCTTGACTGTTTGTGGAATTTGGTTTCTTTTCTAATCCTCCCAGCATAACCTTTTTTAGTGACCACGGCTGCTGCATCCCACCTGAGTGCCTGTAACAGATAATCACAGATAGTGAGAGGGCACGTGTTCTCCTTTGTGTGACCAGGTCTCACAGGCATTTAGGAATTGGGAGGGGGTACCAAAATGCAAAGGGAATCATAGAATCATAGAATAGCCTGGGTTGGAAGGGACCTTAAAGTTCATCCATTCCACCCCTGCCATGGGCAGGGACACCTCCCACTAGCCCAGGTTGCTCCAAGCCCCATCCAACCTGGCTTTGGACACTTCCAGGGATCCAGGGGCAGCCACAGCTTCTCTGGGCAACCTGTGCCAGGGCCTCCCCACCCTCACAGGGAAGAATTCCTTCCCAATATCCCATCTAACCCTGCTCTCTGTCCTTAGGAAGCTATTCCCCCTTGTCCTGTCCCTCCAAGCCCTTGGAAATAGCCTCTCTCCATCTTTCCTGTTGGCTCCTTTCAGATACTTCAAGTCCACAGTGGGGTTGCTCTGAAGCCTTCTCTTTTCCAGATTGAACATACATTAATGCTTACAATTAAGGATGTTTACAGAAATCCAGTTTACTAATGAGCTGGAAAGCCCACACCATTTTTGATTTAAAGCACAGAATATAATCCATCCAAAGTGGGGGCAGATCTGAAAGACATGGTGGGCTGCTCCCCAGGGTGGAGCTGTACATTCAGTGGTGTACCCACAGTATGTCGCTCTCAGAAGACAGCAGCCTAATTACTTTCCAAAAGGCAGTCAAGGATGTTTGAAGCATCTTCTGGTTTGACATCCGTGATGAGTTTTGAAAGATGGAATTGCAGATAATGTCAAGGAAAAAAATGCCTCTGTTCAGTCTGCGCACGTCTCCGTGTGGGGTGCATTCTTCCCCAGTGTCTCATCACTGATATTTAATTAATGTGATAGTCTGCTGTCTCTGTCGGGGTTGTATCCATGGCTGTGGAGCAGTGCAGCTGGTTCAGCTCAACTCTTTAATTCAGCTCTGAGAGCTGACCTTCCCTCAGTGCTGACCCCCAGTAGTAGTGGCAACACAACAGCCTGTGGGGTTGTTTTTTCCTGCTCTCAACTCGTTGACCACAATATTCCTTAGTGTCTGTGAGGATCTGTTTTTATCCTGTCCTGTTGTCTTTTTTTTTTTTTTAGGCACTGTAATTATAAAAGAAAAATTATTGTAATAAAAATGTCCTTTTGAACACAAAAAGCACAGGTCCAGAGGAGGCCGCAGAGGAGGAGGGCTGGAACAGATGGGCTAGAAAGACAGGCTGAGAGAGCTGGGGCTGTTCTAGCCTGGAGAAGAGAAGGCTCCATTGAAACCTGAGAGCCCCTTCCAGGGCCTAAAGGGGCTCCAAGAGAGCTGGAGAGGGACTTGGGACAAGGGATAGAGGGACAGGACAAGGGGGAATGGCTTCCCACTGCCAGAGGGAAGGGTTAGGTGGGATATTGATGGAAGGAATTGTTCCCTGGGAGGGTGGGGAGGCCCTGGCCCAGGTTGCCCAGAGAAGCTGTGGCTGCCCCTGGATCCCTGGAAGTGTCCAAGGCCAGGTTGGACAGGGCTTGGAGCAACCTGGGCTAGTGGGAGGTCCCCCTGCCCATGGCAGGGTGGAACGAGATGGAACCCAGAGCTTCCTTGGGGGACCTGTGCCAGGGCCTCACCACCCTTACAGGGAACAGTTCTTCCCAAAATCCCATCTAAGCCTGCCCTCTGGCAGTGGGAAGCCATTCCCCCTTGTCTTGTCATTACATGCTCTTATAAATAGTCTCTCCCTCATTCTTGTAGGCTCCCATCCCTCCTCCTGTCCCCACAGTGCTCTCTGTGAAGCCAGTTAAGGCTCCAAAATTTGCATTTCTTCATATGCATCAAGTTGATAGATAGAGACAGGGCAGTGACCCAGAGCTGTGTGGGGCAGCTGCTGGTGGTGGCCTGGCCTGATCACAGCAGGAGGCTATTCCTGCCACACCTGGCTCTGAAGGTGTCACTGTCCAGCCCCAGGGTGACCCAGCAAAGTCAAACTGAGCTGGTTTAAGTGTTTTCCTTTCCCTGCGGGCTCAGCTGTGGTGTGGCAGAGCCCCTGCGTGGCCATTCCTGTGGGACAGGAGCAGGACAGTCTCATTGCCAGCTTCTTCCAGTCTAGGTGTTTGGGATTGCAGGAAGTGCAGTGTTGTCTCAGGCAGTGATACTGATGTTCAGGAAGCTGTGGGCCCCACGAAAGCTGCGTGTGTGTTCTGTGCTCCTGACCTTTGAGCAGTGGGCAAATGCAGTAACGCCTTTTTGGTAAGACACATTTGTCTTACAGTCCTTGACCTGGGGCTCAGTAAATAAAAACATACTAGCAGAGCTGAATCCCCACAGGATGAGCAGAGGGACAGTGTTAGCAAAGGAGAAAATAAAGAAAAATGTACTGGCACTTGTGCTAAGGAATAGCATGGCAGAAGCTACTGTCTGGCTGTAAGTTAGGCTTCTTATCAGGGACTTTATGCTTGGTGGACAGAGGGCACTTGGCTTTAAAAAACCAGAGCTGTTGCTGAATAGAGCTTAAACATTTCACTGGAGGTGTGTGGTGGTTTAGGGGTACTTCTGCATCGGGAAGAAGTGAGACAAATTACCTGAGTGTTTCAAACTTTGAATATTAACGTGTCATGTGAAAAAATATCGGCGTCGTTTCTTTTGTTATGTAGCCTTGTAAGGCTCCCTTTTACCTCTGCAGATAGGGAGCAATAATCCTCCTTTCCCTTTTCTTCATGAGAAACCTGCTGTAGTAACATAGCTTCAAGGAAGGCTCATAAAAGGATCTGTTTTCTTCAGTGATTCCCTCCAGGAATCTTCTATGGATTATTCCGTAGACAAAAGAGGAAACTAAAGAGTTGCCTTGCAAGAGTATTGTACAACATAAGGCAACTGAAGGTAGATCCTGAGTGCAGTTTTATGAATATCAAGAGGATGGGGGTGGAGGTATGTCTTGGTTCTTTGTATGTTTTAAGTCAGTAAGTGCAATTCATAAATTGGGTAGGACCCACTCCATGCAAAATTATAAAATCAGCTGTGAAGCTGAAACCCGGTAAATATTTCATTTTTGATATCGATGTTTCTTAAAATTGTTTGAGTAGTTTAATTGTAACAAGGTTCTTCTAGAATATAATTAGTTAAAGCCTGCCAATGTTTGATAAAAACCTGCTGTGTTTAGACCTGCAATTGTTGTCTAGTATTTCAGACAGAGAGGAATATTTGGGACCCTGTGATGAGCTTCCTTGCTTTTCCTCCTCAAAATAGGTACTGGCTGGTTAAAATGCAGCGATGGCAAAAAGTGTATCGGAAACTTTGAAGTTTCTTGTCAGCTATTGACCTTTTTGTCATCCTTTTTCTTGGTTTTCTTTGAAATACATGCATTTATTAGCACGTTTGCATGTGGAAAGCTGCAGTCTCTGGAACACGTGCAGTTTGCACCTTGGAGTTTCTCACACCCCCTTTGTCCCTGAGGGAGTAGTTCACGATGTATCCTCTTTCCCTGACAGTATAAGAACAATTTATTTCATTTCTTTTGTCTTAAATATTGTGAAGAAATGAAAACCGTTGTGGAATTCAGAGTTCCCATGGGAAGGACAATTCAGCTTGGACTGCTACCCTGTTTGAATCCTTCACTCTCAAAGGTTCTGATTATTTTTTTAGGCAGAACTTAGCTATTTTCCAAAGTTTTTCAATACACAGCAAGACAGAAGATATAAGCTACACAACCAAATACCTGTCACCATGGAACCTACCGCTGGCCGAAAGGAAGGGGGAATTTTCCTATATTTGCTTTAAACTCATATTTCCTCTTCTATTCCCTTTTGCTTTCCTGAGCAGATTTCACTTTTTTATAGTCATAAGGGCATCATCAGGTTGGGTATGGCTTCCCTGAGAAAGCATCAGGAGTTGTGCCTTTGATTCTCTTCAGGGAAAACAGGAAACTGAACCCCAGTCTTCCACTTTGTGGCTGAGAGCTGTGATGTGCTGACTGTGACACCTTAACAAGGCTCAGGAGCAGTGAGGTCTGAAGAGAAAATATCAGCCCCTGCTGCGTTTCCTGTGGAGCTGATTGTAGTGCTCCATGGTAAACTCTCTAAAGGAGGATTGATCATCTCGACGAGGCACACCACGACCTCAGTTTTTGCTCTTCCAGGGCCTGTGTGTGAGTGCTGAGCTCTCTGTGCAGTCACAGCTGACGTGTCCCAGGCATGCAAGTGCTGGAGCTGCAGGCAGGGGAAGGAATCTGGGATAAAATCGTGTGTTTATGGAACACAGGGGTGAGCAGCTGCTCCTGGAACTTACCAGGAGCCCTCAGGAAATCTGGATTTCCCTCCTGCTCCTCACTGCACCTGACCTTTAATGGGCTGTTTTACAAGTGTCCTACCAACCTTAGCACTTTTACTCTTTGTTCCCCGCAAGTTTGGTGTTTTGAAACTGAGAACCTCTGTGGACCTGCCAGACAGGCCTTCAGGTGCCTTTGCATGTCCCTGGCTGGGCAGGAGCACGAGCACTCTACCAGACATCAATAAAACTTCCCAGTTTTTACAGTCAGAGATGAAATAAGAGCTGCCTGAAGCCTCGTCTCTGTCAGGACTACCCACAGAATCCTTGTATCTGGCTTTTTCATCTCTTGCAAAGCTTACTTTTGAATGTTGTGGCCTTCTAGTGTACCTGCATAAAATTTGCTTCAATGAACTCATAAGTTTTCTTTTTGTTACCGAAGAAAATATTTGTAAGCACAAGTGCTCGAGATATTTTATGCTATTCCTAAATTTAATCATAGGTATCTTGGGAGTATTTACTGATCTCATTGAAAACAGAGATGCTGTAATTTAGGGGCTCTCTGTTAAAAATGAAACAAGCCATAGAGTACAGGCTGCTGAAGGAGCAGCAATGCCTACTGTTTTCAATGTGTGCAAATGCTGTAATAGGTCCCTTCAGTGCAGGAGTGACTGCAGGAGAGTGCTGGCACGTGTGAGCACTTAATTCTCTAACAGGCTTCCCTGGAAAACTAATGAAGGAAGAGAAGGACTGCTTGCACAATGTGTTCTTTTCGAGGCAATTTTTCTTTTGGTTGCTTTAGTGTCAGGCTTTAACAACTTTGGTAAAGACTGGGTATGTTTTATACTGATAATCCACTCTGTAAAAACACTTTTCCTGGCCTCAAGGTTTCTCGTAGCGTCAAGACCCTGCATTTCAGCTGCAGGCTGCCTGTGTTTCTCCAAGGTGATCATTTGACAGAGTTATTCCAGCTTCTGATTTGAATGGCTTGATTTGCTTTGCTTCAAAATGGTGAGAGGCTTTTAAGAGAGGGTCCTGAGCATTGATTTCCTCATGGTTTTCCTTCAGCTGAGTGCATCCATTCGAAGCTCTTTAGGATGAACTGACACAGTGCAGGTAACTCTGAGGTAATTCGTGATCACAGAATGGTTTGGGTTGGAAGGGACCTTAAAGATCATCCTGTTCCAACCCCCTGCCATGGGAACCTTCCACTATCCCAGGTTGCTCCACATCCCATCCAGCCTGGCCTTGGACACTGCCAGGGATGGGGCAGCCACAGTTTCTCTGGGAACCTGTGCCAGGGCCTCCCCACCCTCACAGGGAACAATTTCTTCTGTATATCCAACCTCAATTTCCCCTCTTTCAGTTTGAACCCATTCCCCCTTGCCTGTCACTCCAGTTCCCAATGAACAGCCCCTCTCCAGCTTCCTTGTAGCCCCTTCAGACCCTGGAAGGTGCTGTGAGGTCTCCACACAACCTTCTCCTCTCCAGGCTGAACATTCCCAGCTCTCCCAGCCTGTCTCCACAGGGGAGGTGCTCCAGCCCCCTCAGCAACTTTGTAGCCTCTGGAATTGGTCCAACATCTCCTTGTCCTTCCTGTGATCTGCTGGTCTAGGCAAACTCATACATAGAGGATGACAAGCATGGAATTGTAGCCAGCTGTTTCCCAGCACGACAGTTTCTCGTGGATCTGTGTCAGCAGCACACAGCATCTGTTGCGTTTTAAAGGTGAAACATCAGTTCTGTTTGCTTTGGTAACCTGTCAGCTGAAACCTTCTCTGTGTGCCCTAATGAATACAGTTAATATTTTATAGCTTTGTTTACCTGTAGTATCGAGCTTCAGGAGTACAATTGGATATGTTACAAACAAGGGGAGAAATGCATTTTATATGGCTAATTCCAGGTCATTTTGCAATTTCCGTCTTATGGCAAATCTTCTTTGCAATCCCCAACTCCTGTAACAACCCTTAAACTGTCCCACAGTTTATTTAGAAAATAAACTGTCACACCTCAGGATAAACTAATGATGATTCAACAGAATCATGTTCCATGACTGGAAGAAACCCTTCCCATTGTAAATGCTCTGGAGGAGGTCACTGCACGTTGTACCTGGTGAGTACAGGGGAAAAAACCTGGTCAGTCTGGAAACTGAGGGTGGGAGGGGTGGGGAAAGAGGTGTTCTGAGTTACATGGAATCCCAGAATGGTTTGGGTTGGAAGGGACCTTAAGGCTCATCCCATTCCACCCCCTGCCATGGGCAGGGACACCTCCCACTGTCCCAGGTTACTCCAAGCCCCGTCCAACCTGGCCTTGGACACTTCCAGGGATCCAGGGGCAGCCACAGCTTCTCTGGGCACCCTGTGCCAGGGCCTCCCCACCCTCACAGGGAACAATTCCTTCCCAATATCCAACTTAACTTTCCCCTCTTTCAGTTTGAACCCACCTCCCCTTGTCCTGTCACTCCAGCTTTTCTTTAGATGTTTATTAAGGATATATTTTTATTAAGGATAAATAAGCCCCAAAATATTTTACCAAAACAGGTACGAGTGTGACTTTCTGCACTGGCAGGTTTCCATCCACATTATATTGATGATTTGAAAGCAGAGCTGAAACCAGGTGTTAAATTGACCCTGCCTGAAAAAACATTATTCTGTTAAAGTGGCAAAGGAGTGCTGATGCTGTAGATCACAGCATCGATCACAGGAGCAGCTGGCATTCAGAGCACACTCCCTGGGCTCCAGATTTCAAAGTTCAGCAGGTCATTGTTGAAATTCGACAAGGTGAAGCTAAGTCACTGTTAAAAAAAGAATATATGTGATTACAGCCATGCTCTGAAAAAGAAATGACTGTGGACTGTCACTTTGGAATTAGGTGGTTATTTTTTTCAAGTTCGGCAGCTCAAAATGTTTGGGGTTATTCTGTTATTGAGACTACTGCTTAAAATAATCATCTGCATCTTAATTCTGTAAATACATTTTTAAAATCAGACTTGTACTGAAGAAAAAATTCTCACATTGATGACCTTGTAGGTTTGCTGGATGTTGGTGTCCCATGGCTTCTCTGCACAGGTAGTGCCTTTTCTCACTCTCTGAGGTGCTTTCATCACTATTATTTAAGAAAACACAGTCTACAAACCTGATTAATACAAAAGTTGGCTTAATTAAAAGCCTTTCTTCCTTTTATTTGGAAAATCAAGAGATTCCAGATTCACAACATGCTCTCAAGGTAGTATTATATACACCCAGTTCATGAGGAAAATCCAATTGTTTTGATACATTTGTGTGGTTCTCTGACAAATTCAGAGCAGGTAAAATCAAGATTTTATTATTGTAAATGAACAACCCTCAGAAGAGGTTCTCACTGTCAGCAGGGCTGAGAGACCACAGGGAGATTCCACAGTTTGGGTTATAGGAATCAGATAATCAGCAAAGCAGCCAGCTCTTGATAACTTATATTTTTCATGGCAATATTTTACAAGCCATTGCTTTTATACCCTCTAATTTATAGTAGTATTCGGTGAGATTGAAATTAAAAATAAATAGTAATTTAAAAAATATGTTGCTCGAAGAAAATATCATACCTTAAGGCTCTTAAAACCTGCAGGAGGGATAGGTGCCACAGTCCTTACTGTCAAGAGAAGAACACAACCCGTTGGCATTTTGTTCAGCAACTGGGAAATTCTGGAAGGGGCTCTGTGGGTGGGTGGAGGTGTCCGTGAATATGTGGAGTTTCTCTCATCTGGTCATTTTTAGTCCTATAAGAAGCTAATAAGAAGGGTGTTGAATTCGTGAAGAGGAGAAAAATAGCAGCAAACACAACTTTTTCGTGATTTTGCCTCCTGTGAGGTTATTTCTTGAGCTGTGGTTGCTCAACCAGAGCCCTGACTGGTGTCTCTGATACTACCCCTCCGTTATGTATCTTCTTTTTACTAATAGATCTTTTAAACATTATGCTGAGTCACCAAAAAAAAAAAAGAAAAAGAAAGAGAAATGTTGTAAGCTTTAGCCCTGCTGAACGTCCCTTGTGCTCAGATTTGAAGAAGGATGGCCTTCATGGCAGGAGGAAAACATCGGAGCAAACAGTCCTGCCATGGTGCTGACACCTTGTTTTGTGGCAGAGTTAGAGTCAGGCCTTAGTTTAAGCTTATCAAAACTCTCTGTGTGCTGTGCAGGCGAGAGTTAAATCACGTGTAAACTTAAAATTCAGGTTGATAGTGCAGGGACAAGTACTCCAGAGGGGAAGCCCTGGAGTGGGTGCTTGTAGGTGTAATACACGACTGGAACTTTGTTGGCCTGATGCAAGGAGGAGGATGCACCAAATGTGTGTGGGCTGTAGGAAATAAGGCAGGTTTTGTCGTGATGAAAGGAAAGTGGAGTTGTATTGAAGTGATTGGAATTGCATGAATAAGCTCATTGCGTTGCATGAAGTGGTAAATAAGTAAAATCTCCAAACTCAAACTGCTGTGCAAACGTGGGGAGGCAGCTGTTGTTCCAGATGCTTAGAACGGCTCAACCAGGGAATGGCTTTTTATAACCTGATCATTGCTATTGTTTGCAGAGCTCTCACTTGGCATCAAGAGCACTAAAGCAAAAGCCAGGACACTCTGAGAGCAGGTGATTGGCTTTTCAGATGAGCACGACTCCAGGAGCAGTGCACTAATTAGACAATCCAATGCCTTTCTCCAAGGAAACCTTGGGAAACCCTCCTGAAAACCTTCAGAGAACAGCCACTTCTGGAATGTCCCTTTGTGGGACTGATTTAAGGAACCTGGTGGCAACTGGAGGTCTTCAGACTAAAAAAAATCAGACTGCAAGCTTTGGAAATAACAACCAGCAAACGCTTTTTGCTCCTTTCAGTGAGGTCTTTGTACCCCCGTGTGCTGCCATCCACTGCAGCAAATCTGAGTGTGCTCTGCCTGCACTGGGTTTGCACTGGGCTTGAACTAGTCAGGAGAAAATATTTGTGGATTTAAGGTAGATTCCATCAGCTCAGAGGGTTCTGAGGGTATAGGAAGGCTGAAAGAACAATTTTATAGGTGGGAAAGTTCTATAGGAGGAAAAGCCACAGGAGGTAAAAAAACCTAATTCCCGCTGGTGGGAGAAAGAAGAGATTATTTCTGGGTTCTTTATCAGGATAGTTCCTTGGATCTGCTTCCAAGGCTTTGGCTACTTGAGGTTATCCCAGCAGGGAAGGGTTAGGCCACACAGGCCTGGCACTAAGACCTCCCAGTTACCAGTAGGAGCTTCTATAATCTAGTCCATAGATGGATAAAAATATCATTTAACTATAATATAGTTTTCAATTTCATTGTAAGAATTATTTTTTTAAAATGCTTTCAGTACAGCTCTGCCAAAGAATTGATACCCTGCTTTCCTTCCCTGCCTGCCGTGCCCATATCCAGGTCTACCCTGTAAACATGCAAAAGCAAAAGCACTTGCAAGCAGCTCTTGAAGAAAAAGGATTTTAGGTTAAATGTTTTACTGAAATATCCTAAACATGTTATTATGTTAAGGGAACTGTGGGAAAGCCACGATTGGCAAAGAAATGATACTGTCATTAACTGAGGAAGAACACAGACCTTAATTTTTCTTGTTAAGCAGTCTCAGTGTTTCCAAGTTTCTCCCACACAAGCTGATAAAATGGGTGAATGACAAATAGGGTGTTACAATGGTACCAGTCATTAAGTTTTGAAAGTGCGTTTTATTTCATTTTGGATGTGTGAAACTAAGGAGAGAAACTGCAGAAGGTTTATATCAGGAAGTAACTTATGTGAAAGAGAACCTGCATTTGGCACAGTGTGTTCTCCTTCTTTTGTTTTCCTCAGAAAGAGTAGATAAAAAGATTTTGAATTATCATCTCAAAAATGAATAAAAGTAGACTTCAAATTAATGAAGCAAATTTATTGTTACAGATCCTAATCATCAAACCTCTTACATATAATTAATCATGTTACACTTGTTTGTGGTTAACAATTGCAGTAATTGTATTTTAATTTTAATTTAAAATGATGAAATTGAGATTTGACATTTAGGATACACAAGCTTTGGAGACTGAGGTTAACACTAATTTTTGTGTGAATGCATAGGAATGTTGGGAATTCTCTGAGAAATTTTATTGCTCCTTTCTGTCTACTGATATTGAAGGGCCTTGAGGGGAAGCATGTGAGGAACCTGAGGGCACTTGGTGTGTTCAGCTGGAGCAGAGGAGACTGAGGGGAGACCTCACTGCAGTTCCAACTGCCTGGGCAGGGGCAGAGGAGGGGCAGGGACTGAGCTCTGCTCTGGGGGGACCAGGGACAGCACCCAGGGAATGGCTGGAGCTGTGCCAGGGCAGGGTCAGGTTGGATCTTAGGGAAAGGTTCTTCCCCCAGAGGGTGGTTGGCACTGCCCAGGCTCCCCAGGGCAGTGGGCACAGCCCCAAGGCTGCCAGAGCTCCAGGAGGGTTTGGATGATCCTCTGGCACACAGGATGTGACTCTCAGGGATGGTCCTGTGCAGGGCCAGGAGTTGGACTTGATGATCCTTGTGGGTCTCTTCCAACTCAGCACATTCTGTGATTTTGTCCTTTCTGACTCAGGTCACTGTGTGACTCTGTGATTTTGTGTAACTCAGGACACACCCTTAAGTGCCATCCAGTGCTGTGGCTTGTACTTGTTTTACACCTTCTGTAGTGAGATGCCCAAATCAATGCTGCTCTTTTTTCCCTGTCATAGAATCAGTAGGGTTGGAAAACACCTCCAAGATCATCAAGTCCAACCTTCAACCAAATCCCACCATTCCCAGTAAACCATGCCACTGAGTGCCATATGCAGTCATTTTTTGACCATCTCCAGGGATGGTGACTCCACCACTGCCCTGGGCAGCCCACTCCTAATATCCAACCTCAGCCTCCCTTGGCACAACCTGGGACCATTTCCTCTTGCTCGGTTGCTTGTTGTCTGGGAGAAGAGCCCGACCCTTACCTTGCCACAGCCTCCTTGCAGGGATTTGTAGAGAGCAAAAAGGTCTCCCCTGAGCCTTCAGGGATTTTTAGGTGAGCAGTGTCTGTGACAAGTGGCTTTCTGTAAATGAAGCCATCAGCTGTCACACTCACGCGCCGAGTGCCAGGTGCTGAGTGTACTTGTTGCTGTTTGCTGATCTACCTGTACAGTCATCTGCGTTATTTCCTCATGGAATTTCATTTTGATTTCCACTAATTTCAGTTCATCAGAACTCTTCCCTTGTAGGATTTTGGGTTCCTCGTGATCAGCGTGTTCAAACACTGTCTGCTCTCCACTGTGCTTGGGAGCTGGGTGCCTTTCTTTTTGGTCATCAGGCTTTACCAGGGTTTAGTTCTCCACTGTCCTCTCATCTTCTCTGAGAAATGTGATTCAATTTGTCATTGTGGTTTCTAAAATTTCTGATATCAGATATTTGCTCTTAAGCTTTATATTTCCTGTGTTTATACTTGAATCATTATTGATTAGCTTCTTTTTTTTTTTTTTTCCCTGCATTGAGAGCATTGTTTGGAGCAAATTTTCTTGACACCGTATGTCTACATTTAATCACTTTGCCTGGATTGCAAGGATATACTGGAAACAGCAAATCCTTTAGAACAAGCCCCTCTAAAGCTCCAGTTCCCAAATCCCAGCCTCCAGTAGCTCATGTCTAGAACGCCTCAGCTTCTTGTAGAGTAGAGAAAGCAAAGCAGAAAGATGGGAGGTAAAGAATACAGTATTTTTGTGCTCTTTCTGCTTCCTTTGTTTTGTTTTACCTTCATCTAAAAATAGAAGTGTCTTGCTTTTGTGTGGGTTGCATTCAGAGCGACCGAGGCCATTAGTTAATTCAGACTCATGCCAAAGGGATCAAATCAAGCTGTGTGTGGAGGGGACAAGAGTTTCTTTAGGCCAGAGATGAAAATCTGTTTCTAACTTGCAGTCTAAGAAGAGGAAGGAAAGTCTCCAGGCATCTGAGAGGAGTCCCACCCCGAAAGCCTGTTCAGGGTTAGGAAAGCTTCCGAGACATTGAGAAAGAAAGTGGTATTTTTGGGTGTTGCAAAATATCCATCTGCAAAGCAAATGAAAGAGAAACAGATTTCAGCTCCATCCATCCAGAGGGAGCAATGGGAGCAGTGCAGAAGTCAGGAGTGAGTGGAGGCAAATGTAACTGGAAATACCCCAAACCCTACACACCTCACAGACACTTCTGTCCATCCACAGACCTGCTGAAAGCACTTGGTATGTTCTCACATGAGGAATTACTGATAAAACTGGGTCACACAGGGACTCTTCATCAGGAACTGTAGAGACAGGACAAGGAGTAATGGGTACAAACTGAAAGAGGGGACATTTAGGTTGGGTATATGGAAGAAATCCTTCCCTGTGAGGGTGGGGAGGCCCTGGCACAGGTTGCCCAGAGAAGCTGTGGCTGCCCCTGGATCCCTGGGAGTGTCCAAGGCCAGGTTGGACGGGGCTTGGAACAACCTGGGCTAGTGGGAGGTGTCCCTGCCCATGGCACAGGGTGGGCTTTGAGGTCCCTTCCACCCAAACCATTCTGGGATTCTGTGAAAACTGCAGAAGATTAGGTTGAGTATTGTTCAGGGAGAAGGAACTGAACTTCCAGAGGTGAAAGAGGTTATTTGGAGCTTGAGGGACTGGGAAAAGCACAGGCACAGAAAATGTTCTTGTGTTTAATATATAGCTGGATAAATCGAGGAAGTGTTTAACTGATGATTGGGTGAGTGGTGGCCAGAGACTGCACAGGGAGTCCTGAGAGGGCTATTCCAATCCTTTATTTCCTGCCTGTCCACTTTGGGATGATGCATTGGCTGTTCTTGCTTACAGGCAATTGGCAGTCCTTTATGCTCTGTCACGTACAGGGTTTTAGCATCCTAAAGCCCAGAAAATAGCAGAAAAAAATGAAGACCATGTCCATTTTTTTTGCTGATAATGAGATCTGGATATTTCAATACTGCTCAGGAATTCAATTCTAAGGCATGGTAGGAGCAAAGATGATGTTCTTGTTAGGCTGAGCTGAAAATATAATTTAATAGGTGACAATTAAACTCACAAGAAAAAAGGCTATGACATTTAGAATACTCTTTTCACTGTATCCGAAAAGACTTTCATTCATTTCAGCAACAATTTGATTCAGAGAACACAGAATTTCCAAAAACATGAAGACAATGTAGGCCTGAACTCAATTTACATGGCAGGTAATGGAAAAATTTCTGGCAACATTATGACAGGTCCTGGAAAAGTGAAAATGATAAGTAGGACAGTTCAATAATCCCAGTGGGAGAAGATGATCATCTCTGTAAAGATAAGGGTGTTCATTTTCACTTGTATTTGTTTTATAAAGTGCACTGAATATGTCTCTTACTTGATGTCATGTGTGATAGTCAAATATAAACCTGGTCTTGGGCTGCTGGGGAAGAGCAAGAGCTTCAGGCAGCTGCTGATAGGGTTCAGAAAATCCATATGTATTCTGATTTAAAAGGAATTGTAGATTATTTTTCCCCTTTACAAGGGGAAGAGAACAGAAGAGAACAGAAAACAGAGAACAGAAAGTGGCAAACGACTATTTTGTGTTCATACTGAACCATTTTTTTTAGACTGCAATAAAAGAACTACATTATAGTTTCCTGCTCTTCCCAGGGTCCTTTTTTCAGCAATCCATCGAGTGAAAAATCTGTAATTGCCTGTAGGTTAGTTCATTTCCAAACCTCAGCACATGACCTCTTGTTTTTCAGTTGGTTGCTTTGCTAAGAGCATTCCCATGAATCTGGCCCTTCTCCTCCCCGATTTGGGTCAAGGCAATACAATTCCCACTTGATCTCCCTTTTTTGCCTTGCTAGGAGCCAACTCCTAATCTTTTGTTCTATGGCTCTGCCTACAAACCTCTGACTACTTTTGCTTGTCCTCTGCTGCACTTGTAAAGTCTTTGCAATACTCTTTTTGATCTTTTAGTAGGCTAAAATATTACATTATTGACACATATTCTCCTGCTGGGAGAAGTCAAATGTGCCAATTATTTGGGAGAACTAGGGACTCCAATTAGGTATCCACAGCAAGACACTGTTTTCTCTCCATTTATCTTTTCTACTTGACACTAGAGTCATAATGGAGATTTTATTCCTACTTCCACTGTTCAACTGTGATACAGTTCAATTGGAGGATTTTCTCTTGTCTTTCATGTGTTAACAGCTCTGAGAAGACTTAAAGGGAAGTTTTCCCTCGCACAGTTGTTCTCATTCATGCCTGTTGCTCTGGTTTTCCATGCAGTATCTTTTATTTGCTCTTTGGTGTGATCCCTGTCCCACTCCCTGCAAGGATCACTTGTTTTACTGTGAGGGGGATTCTTGTAGGAGTGGGTACGTGCAAGTTGTCTCATTATATCATCCTCACCTTTACTCACATCTGGGATTCAAGGGAAAAGATTTAGTTCCTGTTATAGCCTGCCTTTTATTTCCTCATTATAGAAGAAGTAAAATATAGAACAACAATAATGTATAGATCATAGCATCTTGGCCAGGGTACTTAATAATCGACGTGAGTTCTGGTTTAAGGATCATAGAAAGGTTTGGGTTGGAAGGGGCCTTTAAAGGCCATCAAGTCCAAGCCCCTGAACTGAGCAGGGACACCTTCCACTATCCCAGGTTGCTCAGAGCCCCATCCAACCTGACCTTCAATATTCCCAGGGATGGGACAGCCACAGCTTCTCTGGGCAACCTGTGCCAGGGCCTCCCCCCCCAGTCTTCCTTAAAGCTAATCTAAATTGACCCTCCTCCAGTTTAAAACCATTCTTCCTTGTCCTGTCCCTCCATCCCTTGTCCCAAATCCCTCTCCAGCTCTCCTGCAGCCCCTCTAGGCCCTGGAAGGGGCTTTAGGCTCTCCCTGGAGCCTTCTCTTCTCCAGGGGAACCCCCCCAGTTCTCCCAGCCTGGCTCCAGAGCAGAGGGGCTCCAGCCCTGGGAGCAGCTCCGTGGCCTCCTCTGGACTCACTCCAGCAGCTCCACATCCTTCCTGTGTGGTGTGTCTTCCATTTATAACAGAGACCAGATTAGCTCACTCCCTTTGCATCCTCCTTTTTTTAAGATTGTGTCTCCATTAATCACACCCCTGTGAGAGAGGTGACTGTCCTTCGAAGGTAGTAGCTATAAAAAAACCTCCTCAGCCTCTTTTGGTCAGTCATGGGAGTTACCTTGTTCTTTTCTTGCAGGCTCCCTGCGATTAAAACCTGAACAGGCAGCTGGGAGCTGTATTTGCAGGTCAGACAATGAATTGCCTCCCCTGGGACACTGTGCTTTTAGTTGGATAACAGCTATCAAGGTTATTAAAGAATAGAGATTTGGTATAACTGAATTTTGTTGCTTAATGACATCACAAATGCCAGCAGTGGGTTGTGCCTGAGTTGCTGAATTGTAGACACTTTGCTTAATTTCATGTGTCTGAAGTGTATAAAGGTTGTTATTAAAACTAAATGCATATACTTGGAAAATTGCAAAAGGCAAATAAACTTGATTGCTGTTTAGCTTTTGCCCAGGACCTTTCTTTTGCCCACGTGCTTGGCATTTTCAGAGCTGGTTCAATAGAAGAGTTTCTCTGTGCTGCATCCATGGCCTCGCTTTGTGTGCCCTTTGTGACTGTTCCCTTGAAAGATGTTTTTGGAAAAAGCCCAGGACAAGGTCATATTTTCTTCCTTTCTGGAGTGAATGTTTTCATGCAGTACAGAAAGGGAGGCTGAGATGTGTTTGATACTTTATTTTGTAAGAAAAGGTGAGTAAACAGGCAGTTTCCATTATCACAGTCCACTGTTACAGAGGAGAGAAGCCCAACTGGTAAGAGATTTATTACAGAAAGGACATTTGAACCAGCTCATCAGGATAAACCTCAGCTACATGAAAGTAGCAGAGTAGTACTTTCATAGCAAGTGATGCAGAAGCTTCAGAATCCTTTTGCCAGACCCCTGTGTGTAGTATTCACGCAAAGCTCTGTAACAAATCAAAGACAAAAATATTTAGATTGGTTTCACAAAGCCACTCTTCACAGAAAGCGAGTTCTCTGAAGAAATCTGTTCCATTATGCATTTAAGTGGCTGTGACATTAATCATTATGTCATTAATAATTTGGCATTAATAATTTCTGCCATCATTTAATCCCTTTTAAGTCTCTCTGCTGCAAGATGCAAGAATTAAAAACAATCAGTCTCACTGTTTTCTACTCTTATTTTCAGAGCTGCTTGATTTTTAGATGATGTGCAGAAATCAGATCTGCCAAGTAAGTAATGCCAGATTTGTGAGCAAGTTTAGTTGTCTTCTTGTTCTCAGTTTATCACACAGTGCCACGTTTTTTCATGTTGCAGTTCTGTTGAATTTAGGCCTTTGCCTTTTCCTGGTCTGTCCACCGTTCTCAGTGAAGGATTAATTTTGTGGTTTGCATATTGTTGTCTGGACAGTGTGAATCTGTTATTTTTGGGTCCTCCAGCTGTTGTCATTGTGTGAGTTGGGTTGAATTACCCTGGGATTTGCTGTGGTTTCCTTATGGAGTTAAAGCTTTAGTATGTGGAGGATATTGGAGGGCTCAAAGAGAAGGGTAAATAGCTGCTGTTCCCCCTGACTCCTGTCTGTGTGGTTGAATGACATGACAAGAGAAATTCTGTACATCTGTCCTGAGCTCTTCACAGGGCAAACAGGGCGCGGATCTTCTGACTGACAGCAATTTAGTGGCAGATGCATTTGTCTGTGGGCTTAAAACTGGTTAAATGAAAGCATGGTATTAAAAGGGTGATGTTATCAGGATAAAGAGTTTATAAAATTTAACAGATGTGGCTTTAATTGTGTGGCACCAGCTCAGAGCTTCACTGGAGGACATTTGTAGATAATACCAAGGCAAATGAGTGTATGCTTTGTAAGCGTGTGGGTGCAGAGATAAGGCTCAATTTGCATATTTCTTTCACTTCACATTCCTTGTTTTCAGAAGTTGCTTTTGAGGACGAGCCCAGCGCTCCCCGTGTATGGGCTGAGTTACTGCCATTTGGGTCTGAAAGTATTTTCCTAGAAATAGAAAAAGCTGTTTGAGGGCTGGAATGGCCATTTGAGCAGCTGCACTTGCAGTGCTGGTTTCCAGTCGAGGCGGGACTGCACCTGAGGGAAAAGCCGTGTCTGAGCGTGGCTACTCCCTTCTCAGAGCCCCGTTCCCTGGGCAGGGTCAGCTGGCTGCAGCCCCAGCTGCAGGTTGTATTCTTCATTCCCTTGCAGTCACTCACCGTCATTTGCATACTTCATCCTCCTCCTCTTTTGGATGTCCACTCATCTGCAAACTGGCAGCTTCTTCAGGTGTCCTTGGCTCCGTGTGTGTCTCACCTGAAGCAGTGCCCAGAGAGTGAAGCCAGTCCTCATCCTCTGGGCTGTGTAGTGGCCAAGGGTCCAACACTTCTCTGTCCCTTCAAATATCTTCTTTTCAAATCAGAGCATTTTCAGCACAAACCTCTTCCTTTGCCCTTTTCATTTACTACTTATCCTTCACTTACTGCTTATCCTTTTATTTACCTTCACTTGCTTTTTTTTACTTACCTTTTACTTACCTTTTACTTTATCCTTTCTCTTTGCTATCAGCCAGTTTAGGAGCCATGTGTTTTGCACATATCTTGGTATGTTTACTTCCTGGCCATTCAAGAAGAAAATGGATTTTTTCTTCGAAATCAGTGCAGGTCTTGTCTTGGGTAGAGGGAGAAGGAGGCAGATCAGAGCTGGTATAATCCCCAGTGCAGGAAAGGGGAGGACTGTGCAAGGTGAGGCTGGGTAGAGTGAGGCTCTCAAGGAGCTCAAGAGATGGCCACAGATCTGTTCACAGGCAGTGCCTCTGGTTGAAAAGGATTTTTTTAGCTTATGCAAAATAAAGAGGGAGAAGGAAACAAAAAATGAATGTGCTGGATGGCATGAAAGGCATAAATGTCCTTGGAATTGGTACCACTGAGAGATGACAAAAGTAAGGTGCTAACAAAGGTGAGTCCCAGGAATGTGGAGGAAGAGTGTGAAATTAAGCTGTGGCTGTGAGCTACATCTCTCAGAGACTGGCAACCTGTTGCAGGAAAAGGAATACTTAAGAGTATGTATTAAAAAAGAAAAAAAAAAAAAAAAGAAATCTATGCTATATAGCTGAAGGATAGGTTTCTGTGCTGTTGTACTTACTCTTCTGAGGGTACACAGATCTAACAAAGCTTCCAGAGTCCTCCAGGAGAAGAGAAAGATTTACTACCAATTTACTCTGACATATGGCCACCCATCCCTTCTCTGAAAATCTACACATTAGTTAATGGATAAAGCTGTCATACTCTGCTTTTAACATTAGAAGTGTGGTCTTGAGGAAGAGACCAAGCTCTCACAAATTGCAGTCTAAGAATAAGATCTCAAGATTTGACGTGATTTGGCATCTATAGAAGTTGAGTTGTCTAATAAACCGTAGCAATTCATCATCTACTTTGGAAGTCTGAAGTTTAGTAGGCAGTCGTATAGTATGTCTTTTGGTGCCCAGACTACCTCAGGAAAAAAAATCATGGATCTTGGAGGGGCAAGGGGATTATGGCTTGATTTATTTGGCAACAAAATTGACTATAAAACTACTTTTACTATGCTCAGGGGACCAAGGCATAGAGATGTCATATTGAGTAATAACATCAGGATAATATCAAGGTCTTCGGTCATCTCACTGATTTCACATAGGCGAAGCCACAGATATAAAACACTTGATACCAGAGGAATAGGACATTTCATGTGGATAATAAACACCTAGGAAAATTAATGGCCTGTCTGGCTAAAGAGATAAACCCTGAGTCACAATAAGTGAGAGCACTGGGGGGAGAGGCAGCGACGTGGGTTTAACTGTTTTAGTGCTGCCTGAAGTATCACTTATCAGGTAAAACGGGGTTTGTACATCATATATTCCTACAGAAGAGCCAGTGCTGTATCAAAGGAATGCCCTGCAGTCTGCAGAGTGCTGCCTAATTGCACTAGTTAATGAAAAAAGGGCATTTGTTAGAAGATCTCTTTTCTCTGGGACACATTTTAACGCCAAAGTGAGAAATGAGGGTTTAGAGCTGGTAGTACCTTGCAGCAGGTGGTCAGAAATCCACTGAGAGCTCCTGACAAAGGGATCAGTAGTTGAGCTTCCATAATTTTTGTCTGGCTCCACACTGGAGTGCACAGGATTATAGGCAATGCCACAGGGATGTTGAGTTTGTCTGCAGTTCTGGGCACTCAGAGCACAAATCTGATGAGGAGCAGCTGAGGGAGCTGGGGGGGCTCAGCCTGGAGAAAAGGAGGCTCAGGGGGGACCTTCTGGCTCTGCAAGTCCCTGACAGGAGGGGGGAGCCGGGGGGGGGTCAGGCTCTGCTGCCAGGGAACAAGGGGACAGGAGGAGAGGGAACGGCCTCAGGCTGTGCCAGGGGAGGCTCGGGTTGGATATTAGAGAAAAAAAATCATGTGGATGTAGCACTTGAGGCCATGGTTTAGTGGTGAACACGGTGGTGGTGCTTTGTTGATGTTTGGACTCTGTCAGCTTGGAGGTCTTTTCTGTGATTCTCCAACACTGCCACTAATACACCGAAAACAGACGAGCAAAACCTGTCCTAAAGGAAAAGGCACTTCGGGTTGGGCTTTCACTCAGCTGGGCTTGCTTCTGGTTAACGTTTGGTTTGTTGTTTTGAAATGGCTTGCTTTGCATCTCACTGGTGTTTTATGGGGACTCTCCCCACGTGTGGTAGGAGCATTCAGACGTGCTCTCCTCTGCCAGCACATGCTCGGAGCCCGCTGAAGGCAGAGCTGGCAGCGAACTAAAAACAAGGGGTGGAGTGGGAAGGACACGGAGAGCGTGGCCTGAGCACTGTGAGATACCTGCTTGATAGTCTGCTCACGAGGTGGGATATTTTACAGCATAAACTGAATTGAGCAGAGGTGAAGGAAGGGCAGTTTGGAACTCTTACCAGAAAATATCTAGTTTTTTAACCTGTGCAATGATTATATTTGCACGCTGGGACACAACGTGCACGGGAGGAAAACAGATCAAACTCCTCTGTGGGTACAAAGCACATTGCAACTATTTAGTGGTCACAGTAGTGGCTTTTTCCTCCTGTTCCGTAAGGTGACCAAAATTGGTTTAAATGGCTTTAAGTGGCCCTGTAGAAGATGGGAGTGTGTCTTCTCCAGTAAATATTTGAGATTCATTTTAAAAGAGAGAAAAATCTGTAAGCGGTTAAAAGGAACCTTGGGGTGAATCAGTGAGTGATGAATCAATCCTATGGAGACAGAGCAAAATATGGACAAAACCTGGCAACAAATAGGGAAGGACACAGAGCTGGTGTCCAGGCACACTCTCACTAGACAGGAAATGAATATGGATTCCTGCCCTCGTTGAAACTAAAAATGCTCGAACCACCAAACTTTGATCTTCTGGGGGTGAGGGAAATGCCACAACCAGAGATTTTTCAGATCCAAACACAGTTTTAGCTCAGAAGTTGGAAAGTTTTGGGAGGGGAAAAAAAAAAAAAAGTAAAAGATGGCAAGAATTGGTTTAGAAATGCAGAAATTCAGCCCGGACTCACTGTCATTTGTGCTCTAATTTATTCCATATATGTTATCAGAAATATGTGACTTGAGATTTTTAGAGAAGTTTCCATGAGGTTTAACTGTTGTGATACTCCTGATACTGAATCCCGCAGCAGGCAAAGTTCTAAACTGCTCCAATGTTTGCATTTTTAATACCTCATTACATTTTATGAGTTACAGTTGATGCTCTCCCATTTGTTACGGTTTTATTTGGTCTGTACATGCATTGCTGTCATAGCAAAATTGCAATATACAGCTGTTCTCTCCCAGAGGAACCTTGCAAGAATAGCCAGGAACTGTTATCCCAAACCTCTAATTATAAAATTTATGTCAAATCACTCGCAATATGTGCTGTAGAAATGATAGATTGTGCTGGCCTGGGAATGCAAATAAGGGATAAAAACACCAATGCATCTCGTGAATAGAGTATTTAAAAAGGAAATATTTATAATCAAGCACATATAAACATGACTTTTTCCAAAAATTTAGTAGCTCAGAAGTGATCCACTGCCCGGGGGTCAGAGAAAATGAAAATTCCCAGAGGAAGTGTGCAGTGCTATGTGGATGCATTGCAGTGTTAGATTATAAAACAGAAAAAAAAAATCTGATGTCTCAGTTTTGAGGAAGTTTTAGTATATAAGGGCTTGAACTGAACTCTCAAAGACTGAGAAAAAAAAGACTAGGCTGGGTGAATCAAGATCTGTAGCAAACAGGAAGGAAAAGGCAATTTATGATCTGGTGAGACCTCCGTTGGTAGGAGAAAAAAGAAAACCACTGAGAGAGCTCTGGCAAATTTCCACTCTAGGGACAGCAAATAAGATGGCCTTTGGACAAGGGAAGAGAAATAGGACAGTCTCCCCTATCAAAGCAAGCAATCTATTGCTCCCTGTTTTCCTCTGCCTTTAACGAAGCAACAAACTCAGAACCAAACAGAGCCTGGAGAAAGTTCAAGGGCGCCCACGAGGAGCAGGTGGGATGTTCATCCTCAGCCAGGACAAGTCAGTTGGTCTGTCAGTCGTGCTGGATGTGTGTGAGCTCAGGCCAGGGGCTCAGCAGAGTTCCTGCTCTGATTCTCTTGGCAAATAACCTGATTTAGCAATCGGATATTCTTTTCTTTCTTTTCTCAGTACCAGATCATAGTAAGTCGTTTTTCACCATGGAGATTTGCTTGCAGAAAATGTGTAAATGCTAATTGGCCTTTGAGTTTACTGAAGTACTTGAAGATGGATTATTGAGAGTGATTTACTAGATTTGCTTGAATAATTCAAATTCCAGCTATGCTCTTCAAAAGTTTCCATGGTGCTGTTGTTTCATTTATTTGTATTCTTCAAGGAAAGCACTGGAGCTTTTGAGATCATTTAATTCCTTCGTTTGTTGGGGAGAAAAAAAAAGCTTTTGCCATTAGCATTAGATTAATTTTACAGAGATGAAGAAGGTGAAGCAAAAAAGGACATTATCGTGCAGAACTATAAAAGACATTGACCATTTCTTCTGCAGCTTTCCAAGGAGCATGGTGAAAGGGTTGAATCCTAAGATGAAAAAAAACCCCAAACCAAAAAGTCTGGCCTATATGTACATAAGTTTTCTTACCTCTTTGTTTGACTGTAACTCCTAAACCAGCATTTTCACAAACACCCATGTAGTCCTGTCCTTTAGTTTATTACAGCTCAGATTACGTGATGGAATCAAGACCTCATTTTTCTTAAATGCTGCAGTAATAATTAAATATATTGTATGGATAAAATTTCATTTGTGCCTCAGGGCTCCTTTTCTTAGTGCTTTTAATGGCAAACATAACTAGAAGGAAGAGAAGGTGGGATTCTTGTTCTCACTGGGATGAGGTGAAACAGCTGAAGGATGCAGTTGGTCAGTGTAATCTGTTCTTTCACACTTGGACCTTTTCCATCCAACACAGATTTTGTCCTTGCAAACTTCTTTGTCATTGCAGTGGGTAATAATTGCTTGAAAAGAGATGGCATGTTGTTCAGGTTGCTTTAAAAGTTAAATGAGATGCATTCATTATGTTATGGTTCACAAATTTAGGAATGAAACCCATATTCTCTTCAAATTTATCCTTTTTATTGTGCCAGGTATATACTGCCTTGTATATCTATGAACACAATTTGCATCCAGTTTTCTCATTTAAAAAAAAAAAAAAAAAAAACAAGAGTCACTTGAAATTACATACAAATAAATGAACTGTAAATCTTTGCTATTATAGTCAATTAAGAATATTACCAAATGGCCAGATTGGACAGTTTTTATGCGGCTTTATTTATGTGATTGCTGCAGAAACTGGAACTGCTGTGGAAGAAGGATTTTGAAAAGCTCCTTTGTTTCTTTAGAGTGAAAGTAATGCTTTACAGAGGATGGTGGAGCTCTCCAAGAAATTGCTGCAGTCAGGGAGGTCAGCAAGGTCAACAAGGTCTCTCCAGCTGAGAACAGCAGGAATCTCCAGTGTGTCTGGACAGAACATTCACAGAATCCTGCTGTGGGTTGGGTTGGAAGGGACCTTAAAGCCCATCCTGTTCCGTCCCCTGCCGTGGGCAGGGACACCTCCCACCAGCCCAGGTTGCTCCAAACCCCGTCCAACCTGGCCTTGGACACTTCCAGGGATCCAGGGGTAGCCACAGCTTCTCTGGGCAACCTGTGCCAGGGCCTCACCTCCCTCTCGAGGAAGAATTTCTTCCCAATATCCCATCTAACCCTGCCCTCCCTCAGCTTATGGCCATTCCCCCTTGTCCTGTCACTCCATGCCCTTTGGAAAAGCCCCTCTCCAGCCTCCTTATAAGCCCTCTTTAGGTACTGGAGGGGGGAAAAGTGCAGAAATTCAGGAAAATATAGATCCCTTCTGCTTAAAATTTGTCAGATACAAAAGTGCTCTGAGTCTGAAAGGGAGTAGCTGCATCTTCAGCTGGTTTTAATCACCGAGTAGGCACTCAGTTGATTTTACATTAGATATCCCTTTTAATTCCTTATATTGTAGTAATTTAGTTCTGGAGGAAAATCATGTTTTAAATAGACTAGGTAGAGAGTAATTAATTGCTCACTAGCATGTCTTGAACTCATGGTGTTAGAGTAGGGATAACCTTCTGGGCCCTGGAACAAAGGTGGTTATCCAGTATTTCTGCTGTGTATTACCACTGGCAGTCACAGGTTAGGGTCAGAAGTGTACAAACACAGAGATGAGAAATTCAGAAGAGTTCTCTGAGAGAAAGAACTCTCTCTAAGGCCAGAGACGAGAAGGGAATTGAAGAAATTTCAGGATGAAGCTGCTGTGATGGGAGTGGACTCCCTGACTACGGAGATTTTTAGGAGGGTTTTGATCTCTCAGAGTCAATATTAAACGTCACAGTGAAAAAGCCTATATTGCCAAATTGTTCATGACGTATTTACTTTCAAGTGTCTTCAGTTTTTAGGTCTGGCAGAAGCTTTCATGAAAGTTGAGTTAGTTTCAGATACGTTGTTTCTAATTTGGTACCCCAGAGTCAGCATTAATCCTTCATGTGCTGCGTGAGAAAGGTCTCGAGTTACCATGGTTTGACTGATGCACGGACGTGTCGGGCAGAGATGCAGTGGGAGAATAACTTCCTGCTTCTCAGAGACTCTATTAATTTTCAGTAGGTAGTATTTTCAATATTGATGTCTCTGCAGAAATAAATCAGACCACTTTATTCAGCAGAACCTCGGTGTGAAGTCAGGCCCGCCAAGAGCAGCAGCAAAACAAATGCATCACCCACAGGGACCTGGAGAGTGGAGGCAGCAGCAGAACTGCACAGACTGACACAGAACCCAGCCCTGAGATGGAGTGGGTTTGTGTAAACATTGCCCTACATATTTGTTAGTCTCAGTCAAGTCTTTGGGAATTCTCTTCTTCCCTTCTGTGATTTCCTTGGAGGCCCTGCTTCCTATAAAAGAGCATTTTGTTTCACTCAGTGAGCATTCCAGCCTTCCTTTACGCAGAGAGCAGTATTTTGTCTGGGCGTGTCAGACTTGCATACGTGATTAGCTGGAGCTTTTCTAGTAAATATAAAAGTGGATTATTGAAAAGTAAAAGCTCTTGTCCTGTATGACTCCCTTGCTGCCCTGGGAGAATACCCTGGTTTGAAAGAACGACAAAAAGTTCTATGTATGATCAAACACAGCTCCCAGTTGTAAAGTTTATTAAACTGGATTTAGAGTGCTATAGTTTTGAGAAATGGTTTCTCATCCTCTCTGGGTCACACTCACCTCTGCAAGGTGTGTGATTCCACCTTGCACAGGCATTTACTGTTCTCACAGACCAACTTGCAGCTACGAGGGTTTCAGGCAGGAGGTTGCAGGTACACCTCCTTCCAACACCTCCCTGCACCGTGGCTTTTAGTGCAGGTGTCCTAAAAGAGAATAGGAGTGGATCCTGACTGATACATGAGCAGGGGGGACCGTTTCTGTGCAGAATCACAGAATCATCCAGGTTGGGAAAGACCTCCAAGATCATAAAGTCCCCCCTGTGCCCGATGCCCACCTTGTCCCCCAGCCCAGAGCACTGAGTGCCACGGCCAGGCCTTCCTGGGACACCTCCAGGGATGGGCACTCCAAACCTCCCTGGGCAGCCCCTGCCAAGGCCTGACCACCCTTTCCAGCAACAAATTCCTCCTCGTGTCCCACCTGAGCCTCCCCTGGCACAGCTGGAGGCTGTCCCCTCTTCTCCTGTCCTTGTCCTGCTGCTCAGGAGGAGACCTTGAGTGTGACCTGCACAATGTGAACCACAAGCACAGGAGCCTTTTCATGGGCCAAGTGAGCTCACACAGAGAAAAGAAGAAGATGAGGAGCATTTTTGGGCTCCAAGAGGAGCAGGGCAGGTGTCTCAGACAGCAGGATGTTGAAGCACCTTGCTGCTTTTCCAGTGGTGCTTGGATTTCTGAGGTGCTGTTTCTCTCTGCTTATAAAATGCTACGATCTGGTTAATCTGAAAAGGGGTACTTAGGACTTTTTGTGTGCTGTGCTTGTAGTCACAACCTTTCCAATTACATGAAATACAGAAACAACAGTTCTGAGTTAGTGAATTACAGTTTAAATCTGCAACACTCAAAGAGTCATGTCTTGAAGTGCAAATTTCCTATAAGAAGTTAAAAGCAGAAGTGAAATTATAGAAGGTCAGAGACAATGCAGTCTCTTGCAGCTTTTTCTACACATCATTTACTTTCCTTGATACATAGTCCACGCTTTCAAATGAGTTTTCCCCATGCCAGGTTTTAAGGAGGGAAGTTTATTTTCTGATCATGAAATGAAGTTTGAAGTTCTGCTTGCTAATGAGGTGAAACTTGTTTTACCTTTCCCTCCTGGTGAGTGCAGGTAGCCAGAGGCCTTGCTAAGTGCTAATGAACTCAGTTCTTAATTTCAGCAAATTATGAATTCAACAGTTTCAGAAGGCAATATGCTGAGGTAAGAGACTTTACTAAAATACAAGGAATTTAATTGTATTAGGTTCTCACCTCATTAAATATGTTGGAGAATTTGCCAGAAGTAAAAGCTGTTTTTGTGGCTTCATAGTTATTTAGTGGTTAGCTTGGTGTAAGGGTTTTAACATTTCAATTAGAACGCAGATACGTTTTCATACTTCTGTAGTAAAATGATGTAGTATATAATTAATCATGCCTGTTGGAAGTTTCTCTTTGCACTCTTAGGTTTGTGGCAGGGCTGCGTAAAAAAAGATAAAATATTATAGTCCCTAGCATTAATTTTTATCTGAAATGCGTGTTCATATGAAGGAAGAGAGCATAAATACCTCAGTGCTACTGACAGCTACAGCTTTTCTCTTTCAAAGAACCTTGGTTTTGTCTGAAGAAAGCAGGGACCAGAGCACTGAGTGCCACATCCAGTTGTTTCTTGAACACCTCCCTGGGCAGCCCCTTCCAATACCTGAGCACCCTAAGACACACAGTGAGAAGGAACTGTACAGTTTGCCATAAGAAAATTTCTATGTGACTTAACAAATTTGCAGCAAATTCAGTTAGATATTACTCTGTCCTGCACAGAACAGTAGCATCAGTCACCTGGCTGAGGAAGGTAGAGCAGACTTGCAGAGTGTCACTGTTTTTCTTCCCATGGTATCTCATTTCCCATGGGAAATGTTGCAACATCCGTGCCCCCATTCCTCTGTGTACACCTTTTATAGCTGTTTAGTTTGTTTATAGATGAGGATTAAAGCTCTGCTATAAGTATGAAAACATTTTTCAGGCTTTATGTGTAACCAGTTGAAGATGTGAACACACACCTCTTGCTTTTCTAAGCCAGCTCAACAGTAGCTTCTGGAGTTGGACTTAGGGCTGTGAAATTCCTGAAATGCTGGCTTGGCCAGTGTGTCAGGCCTTGGAGGAGTCCTTGCCTTGGAGAGGCATGACCAGAGTAATTTTTTTTTAACCTCTGTCTGGTGGAAGCTGAAAATACAAACACTGTGTATTTTCAAAGAGAAACATGACATAGAGGGTCTAATGTTGTGGGTTTTCCTCTCGTGTTTTCTGTGTCCTTCTTCCCTCGGGAGAGAAATTCAAGGTAGTAAATCCATCCACAGAATTTTCTGTCTCTGTCTTTGACAGTGTGTTCCAGCATTTGAGAAAATTCCTGTTCTTGCACAGTTGTTCTGGATGTATCAGGGGTTTATTTTGCCTGGTGGATTTGGCCCCTGTTTTCCTGGGATGAGAAATGAGATATATGGGCATGAGCTTTGTAGCAGAGCACAAACTGTGGTTGGTTCTTGGAAGATCTGTCAGCCATAAGCAGGAATCCTACTGCCTTCCAGGAGAGCCCAGACCTTGCAGGCTCATTAGTTTCTTGCCCATTTTCAAAGCTTAGTTCATGTTCCAACTTCTTTTAATGAATCTTACCAAAACTGGGATAAGATTCCTGGGGTTTTGGGGTGTTTACCCACTTTCCCCTGGCTGGGAGCTTTTCTTTTTTTCTTAAAAATCTCTTGTGTGCACTACTGAAATGAATACTGTGCAGGGAATACTGGGAAGGGCAGAGATTTGGGAGTATTCCTCAGGAATGCAAAACATTTATAGCAAAAGGGGATATTATCCAGGTTGTAAGACTTTAATCCTGTAATAGAGACTTTGATATCAGTGCAAGTGAAAGGATAATCCAATCCCAGGATTTCTGGGCTAATGTGGAGTCTGTGGATCCCTATATCCGCCCTGCTCTCAGCTGTGCTGACACAAAAGTTCTTTTGGCTTGATTTATATATGTTATATTTGAAAAAATGTAGGGATATTTTGGAAACCCAGGGTCTTGGAAACCTAGGAAATCCTGTCCTTGGTTTGGTTTCTTCTGCAATGTTGCCTCTGCAGCTCTGTCTCCTGGGACATTGGTCAATGGACAACCAAAGTTCATTGTACGGGAGGTTTCTGTTGGAAGGCAGAGCTGTGCTATTACAAATCTCTAAAATTAATACAGTGTTTTGAGAACCAGACCCATTGACCTTGTGAGGTATCACTGCTACACCAAGGAAGGTTACAGAGTTCCTAATCTGAACCTTACTTTTTATCTCTATTAGATATAATTTCCCTGTAGACATACTACCTTAGTTATAATGAGATGCCTCGGAGAAGGGAGGAGAAGTTTGTAGAAGAGATAAAAGGTAATCCTATTTTTTCTCCTTTTTTTTTTAATCTTCTGTCCTGCCTTTCTCACACGTTTGTCCTAAATATGCTTTATGTCAGGTAAAACAACACATCTTCCAAAAGCAGTCTCCTGTCATTTGTTGTCTGGAAATTCCATGTCTCTTGTAATGGACAGTTACATATTTGATTTCCAATAAATGAGAATTGCTATATGTTTTTTGTTCTGTGGCAAGGAGTGTAGAGCAGGATTTTAATACCTAAAATACCCATTTGGCCTGTAAAATTCTTGCTGTTGTAGTAGCAGAGGAGGAATTTTTTAAGGTAGCAAGTGAGAGAAGTGCTGTCTTACAGTCTCTGAAAAGAAAGGCTTTTCTTTAGCAGGAAGGTAGAACCCTCTAAATAAAATCCTTGTCTGTAATGGGAAATTCCAGGGAATGCTGGAACAAGCAACAGATCCTGCCAATCTGAGGGACTGTCCCACTAAGTCTGTGAGTATCTGCCATGTGGAAAATTAATCTTCTGTGAGCAGTCACCCCATGGAATAGAAAGTTTTATCTTAATTGAGATTGAGTTAAAGATCATGGGGATGCTGAAAGGATGTGTGACCTGTCTGTTCAATTCCTGGCTTTCACCTCTGCCAGGTAACCTGAGGGACTTGTCTGTAAATCAAAGTGTGTTTTGATGAAGTGAACATTTTTCCAAACTGCTAATGGGGATGAAAAACATCATGAATCTTGGTTAAGGCTAAACCAGTATTGTTCTCAGAAGTTATTTTGTGAAAAAGAACGATAATTACTCAGTCACATTGCTCAACCACACCGGACATTTGCTAAGCCTGTTATTCCTTCCTATAGGTTCTTGTAAGAATACTTTTCACTGTATTAAGCTGAAGATTTATGTTTTCATAGAATCATAGAATATCCTGAGCTGGAAGGACCTACAGGGATCATCAAGTCTAATCCCTGCCCAGGACAACCCAGCAATCCCACCCTGTCCCTCAGAGCGTTGTCCAAACCCTCCTGGAGCTCTGGCAGCCTTGGGGCTGTGCCCACTGCCCTGGGGAGCCTGGGCAGTGCCAACCACCCTCTGGGGGAAGAACCTTTGCCTGAGATCCAACCTGCCCCTGCCCTGGCACAGCTCCAGCCCTTCCCTGGGTGCTGTCCCTGCTCACAGGGAGCAGAGATGGGTGCCTGAGGCCACCCCCCCCCCCCTCTTTCCCCATTTTGAGGGGTGTTTCAGACAGGATCTTTTAATACATGGACAACTTTTATGGAGGTACTAACAAACCCCACCACTGGATTGTCAGAGATTTTCCAGCAGATCTGTTGAATGGGCTTCAGAGGTTGTAGCAGAAAGTAGGAATAGTCCCTGGCTAGGCTGCACCTTATAAATATACATATTGGCATCGTTTGCTCCAGTCTGGTTTCTTGGAGAGGAGGTCTTGGCAGTTGTAATTAATTCTGAAACCAACCCACCCCTGAATTCCACATTACACGGCTGAGAGTTTTCTCTGCTTTTTGTTGGAAGAATCCAATTTAGTTGTGATTGACCTTTGTTCCTTCCTTATAGCAAAAGTTATTTGAGGAGCAAGTTTTATCTGAAACTAATGTATTTAACGTGTTTAGGGAGAAATTTATAAGGAAGCTTTGAAAAGGCTGCATCAAAATTATGGATCTGAAACCATCTGAGGAATTTGGTGCATTCTGGTGGAGGTATTTTAAGGCTGTGACAGCATTTGATTCAATCTGTTTTCCTTAGCTGGTAAAACTGAACACCTATTTTTAGCACTGAGTCCCACTTGGATTGCTTTTAGGCTGTTTATTATTCCTTGTTTTTCATCTCACCTCTTTTCACATTTAAGAATGAGATGCTGGTGCCGTGCTGGCAGTATTGCCAAAGGTTACTCTATTATTATTTTTAAAAATAACCTTGTGTCACAAGTTTATATAGGGCTTTTTCATATAAATAAGAAATATTTGCTTCCCTGAAGGGATCAAATTATTTACGTATTTTCAATGTGTGTATGTGGCATTAAGTAGGCATGTGACACACCTTCCTAGAATGGAAGTGAAATGTCATTTAGAGGTGTGGTGCTGTGTCTGGAAAGTTGCTGAAGCTTTATTTCATCCATCTGACTGCTTCCAACTTGGCCAGGAATCCAGAACTGAGAGGTGAGGTAATTTTCCTCTCCATCCCTTCCCTTTCAGTCAGCCTCGGGAAGGTTTTTTTTTGTTACTGTAACTAAATTTTGGATTTTTGGTTTTGTTCCAGCCTGTAACACATTTTAGACAGTGAAGTTAAAGCTATATTTATACTTATTGTATGGAAACATGTTTGTGTTCTTTATGTTACCAAAGAGATATGTAAAAAAAAGAGGTACTGGTGATGTCCAGACTGTGCCTTATCCAGTATTTGTCTCCCTGCAGAAGCGGGGGGCATTGTGCAGTTGTGCCAAAGACAGGCACAGCTTCTCACTAAAATAGGGAAGGATCAGTCTCTTTGGTTGTTTTCTCATATGGAATTAGTGTTTCATAGTGACAGTGACAATAGAAATGCTCATAGAGTACCTTTAATGTAGAAATTTTAAAAATACTCCCTTCAGGAAAACCAAAGAAACCAACTTCCTCCTGCAAAGACAGGTGCCCGCGTTTTAATCCTAAAAGCACTGTACTAAAAGAAGCTGGTTTAAAATGTGAAACCAAATAATATTTACTGCTTTGTTTAAAGGCTCCTGTTTTACTATTGTACAAAAATGCCAACCTCCACACTGAGCACTCTGAACTGCTCATCATTCATTATTTTGGCAGACTGAAGATTGGTTTGCCATTACTGTTCCAATTGCTCTTTTGTAAGAATGCAGCTCTTGGCTTTTGCTGCTCTTCTTCCTTTAAGGACTGTTGCAAACGTATTTGGTGGATATCTCAGAGCCAGGTTCCCCACCTCCTTTAAGCTCCTTCCAGAGGTGCCTTTCTCAAGTGTCGAGGGGCAGAATTGTGCGAAAGCAGCACAGCGTCGTCATTTCCTTGGCACATTTGCCAGCAAATATGAGATGATCTCCAGCTTCTTTTCAGGAATGCAAAATGAAGTTTCTTCCCTTATGCCTTCCTTCTGGATTGCATGTGCAGGCATAGAATCATAGGATTATTAAGGTTGGGAAAGGCCTCCAAGATCATCAAGTCCAACCTTCAACCGAATCCCACCACGCCCACTAAACCATACAGTGGTGCCACATATTCTCATTTTTGGAACTCTTCCAGGGATGGTGACTCCACAACTTCCCTGGGCAACCTGTTCCAAGCCACCGCTTTTTCCTAATATCAAACGGATCCGAGGGCTGGAGCAGCTCTACTGGGAGGAAAGGCTGGGAGAGTTGGGATTGTTCAGCCTGGAGAGGAGAAGCTTTGGGGTGACCGAACTGTGGCCTTCCAGGGCCTGAAGGGGCCAAGAGGAAAGATGGAGAGAGACTATTTCCTAGGGCCTGGAGCGCCAGGGCAAGGGGGAATGGCTTCCCACTGCCAGAGGGCAGGGTTAGGTTGGATATTGGGAAGGAATAGTTCCCTGTGAGGGTGGGGAGGCCCTGTCCCAGGTTGCCCAGAGAAGCTGTGGCTGCCCCTGGATCCCTGGAAGTGTCCAAGGCCAGGTTGGACGGGGCTTGGAGCAACCTGGGCTAGTGGGAGGTGTCCCTGCCCGTGGCATGAGATGAGCTTTGAGGTCCCTTCCAACCTAAACATGTTATTTCTGCAGCAATGGTTGTGGAGTGTGGCTTAGAGTTAGACCTGTCTCAGTACTTATAAAGGCTCTCAAAAATGTGATTTTGTTTCTGGTTTTTAAGTGTACTCAGAGCTCCAAGTTCTTGCTGCCCATATTTCCTCGATATTTTACTGCAGGTGCAATTCCAGCCTTTACTTAATCTGCTCCCTGGTGGTCTCACCAAGGTGATAAATGGCAAGGAGATAAGTGTCAGGAGGCTCCAGAAATCATTTGTTTCTAAGCTTTTTTTTTTTGTCTGAGTGCAGAGCATGTTTAGTGTTCGGATCCAAGACTCTTTTTTTTTTCCTCTGGGGAGAAGATAACTGTTGAGTTTACCATATATAATTCACAGCCACTGCTGCTAAAGGTCTGCCTGGCAAATAGCTGTGTGCAGTTAAAGGATGGCTCCTTACCTTCGGGCTTGGTTGATGGTCAGGAGACGTATTGGCTGTTCCTGTGGGCTGCAAGGGCAGCAGATGCTCCTGGCCTTTCCTCACACAGAAGCTGGTGAGATCATGAGCATGTGGCTGGGTTTCTGTCCTGACTGAAGCCCTGCCGAGAGCACATCCCTCATCCCGACAGCAGCAATCCATTGCCCAGCCAGCCTGGGACAGAGGTCAAGAGACCCTTCGGATTAGAAAAGGTGGTGAAGAACAAGGGCTCACCCTGTGGAAAAACAACTGAGCAAAAAAATGTGTTAATGTTGACTGGTTACTGAGCTGGAACTGCACGAAGAGATGAGAGATTTCTGAGAGCCCTGAACAAGGTGTGTTGGGAAAAGAGAAGCTTTGGGGTGACATAATTGTGGCCTTCCACTACCTGGAGGAGCCTACAGGAAAGATGGAGAGAGGCCATTTCCAAGGGCCTGGAATGACAGGACAAGGGGGAATGGCTTCCCACTGCCAGAGAGCAGGGTTAGATGGGATATTGGGAAGGAATTGTTTGTTCCCTGTGAGGGTGGGGAGGCCCTGTCCCAGGTTGCCCAGAGAAGCTGTGGCTGCCCCTGGATCCCTGGAAGTGTCCAAGGCCAGGTTGGACAGGGCTTGGAGCAACCTGGGCTAGTGGGAGGTGTCCCTGCCCATGGCAGGGGGTGGAACAGGATGGGCTTTAAGGTCTCTTCCAACCCAAACCATTCTATGATTCTATGACATCCATGTCATCACTTCAGGCTCATATTCTGCCTTCATTTCATGTAGAAATACAGAACATGTCAATTTTGGTCAAAGTTTGAATAAGTTTCTGCACAGGGAAGACAAATGAATCATTTCCCTAAATGTTTTATCTTTCTTGTGGCTAGAACCTTTATGCAGAGATGCTATTTTTGAAACTAATAGCAAGTACTAAGCTTAGGAGATTTTAAAAACAGTCATGTTTCTATAAATCAGCCTTTTCTACATTCACTATATTTTTTTTTATCCCAGTACATCCAGGAGAGGGTAAGATGTGAGAATTATTTTGGAGTAGAATGGGAAATAGTGTCTGTCTAGTGACTTCCTGAAGATGAATAGTCTCTAAATAAGTAATAAAGCTGAAATAGCTGTAACTTGCTCTTAGGAGTTTGTTTATTGATAGTTTCTGCCATTTGAGCTTAGATTTTGCTGTCCTCAAGTTGAAATGGGCATTGTCAATGGTTTTTCTTTTTTTGAGATTTCTTTTGGTGGGGGGTGGGGGGTTGGTTGGTGTTTTTTGATTGGTTCTTTAGAAGCTGCATGAGCATTATCCTGACAGGGTAGTTATTTCTTATTACAATATACTCCAAGGCAAGAGTTGAAATTACAGTCTAAGGGAGGTTATTATCATTTACTGCATCATCTAGAACTTTGCTAAGGAAAATATTTGTTTATAAAGAATGCCATTTAGGTTTCTGTAACGCTGAAGCAATGACAAATAATAATTGGGCTTTTGTGTGCAAAAATATTTTTCATGCCTTCAGTTTTATAATAATTGGGCTTTTGTGTGCAAAAATATTTTTCATGCCTTCATTTTTTTTTATGAAGCTTATCCCAATTTGTCTCGTTCTCCAGATACTAATAATAATCAGTGTTAAGTATTTCCATGACACTGAATACAGCCATGGCTTCCAGTTTTGATCAGCTACCCAACAGTGCCCTCTTCTTTAGTTAGTTGAGCAAAAACGTACTTGGGATGTATCTGTGTAAACTTTAGAGAAGCTGTGGCTGCCCCTGGATCCCTGGAAGTGTCCAAGGCCAGGTTGGATGGGGCTTGGAGCAACCTGGGCTAATGGAATGTGTCCCTACCCATGGCAGGGGGTGGAATGGGATGGGCTTTAAGGTCCCTTCCAACTCAGAGCATTCTGCTTCTATGATTCAGGGCTGATGGCTTCTCCTTTGTGCATTCCTGGGAGTTGTGCTGCTGCAGCCATTCCCTGAGCATGGGGCTCCTCTTTGCTCTCAGATGGCGGCTGGGAAGGTGCTCAGGCTTGTGGTGCTGTTCTGGTGTGCACTGGCAAGGAGGATCTGCATTTGGACACGTCTCAGGTTAATCAGCAGCCTGTGGGGTATCTGGATACTGGGGTTTCTTTAGGAACCTAACAAGATTAGAGCTTTTACCCTCCTTGATTCTCTCCCACACTCAGCCCTGTGAGCCACCCTCAGCCCAGCACCCTGCTTATTATCACCTGACTTTCCTGCCCACCAGGCAGGTCACTGCTGACTGGAAAGGCTGGACAGAAAATCCTCTTTGTTCCTGCAGTTGCTCCATTACCAGTCCTGAGCATCACCAGGCAAGGTCTCTAGGCATCCCCTGACATTTGTCTGCACAGATCTCCCCCCATTTCCAGGCTCTTCCTGCATTGCCAGCATCTTCCCCCACTTCTTCCCAGGCCCTAAACCCCTGGTTCCCCTCCCTAACCAGGCTATGTGCAAAGCACACACGACCAGCTTCCTATTTTGTGTTTCCATCTCACCTCTCTTTATGAACGTGGCAACTGTGTTTAATCCTGCTGTTATGAGCATGTGATGCCCTTAGTGATACAGACAGCAGGGAAGGGCTTCTGTGGAGAGCTGAAGAGTTCAGTTTGACACGTTCATGCACAGTTCTGTGCTGACTGCCCTGTTTAACCCTGTTAAGGCCCCCAGGCTGCTGTGCCTACAAATGTTATGACAGCTGCAGGTTACTGTCCTGTGCTCACTGTTGCACAGCCCAGATGGAGCCCGTGCCACAAGTGCATAGTTGATGAGCTGCAGTGGGATGCTTCTCACACCAATGGTTTTGCAGCCTGGGTGCAGTCCTGTAACAAATTGTACCTTCCAGAGTAATATGATTTCTTTGCATTAGTGGGTCAATTCCAGGCCTATTCCAGCTGGCTTAATGGACCATGGGAACGCTTCTCCAAGTGCTTGGCTGACAGAAGGGGAAGATGGATGGTTGTGGCAGAAACCACCAACAGAGGCTTGGTGCAAGAGAAGCTCAGTCTGTCCCTGGTTTTTCTCTCCCTGCCCTTCTCAGTCCGTGCAGGAAGCTCTTTTTCAGGGCTGGAGCACTGGAGTGTGCTCTGGGCTGAGCATTAAAATCCAGGTGGCTTTTGGTATTTGCCATTAAATCTGAGGGTTTGGGACCCACTGCCTTCCCTTATCTACTCCAGGTTTGTGGATCTGCTGTTGTTTGGGGTGTTGATGGTTCAGTGCACAACACAGGGCCAGGGCTGACAGCAGGACATGGGAATGGGCCTCTTTCTTCACCAAAAGGGTGGTCAGGCGCTGGCAGGGGCTGCCCAGGGAGGTTTGGAGTGCCCATCCCTGGAGGTGTCCCAGGAAGGCCTGGCCGTGGCACTCAGTGCTCTGGGCTGGGGGACAAGGTGGGCATCGGGCACAGGGGGGACTCCATGGGCTGGGAGGGCTTTTCCAACCCGATTCTGTGATTAAACAGTTATGAGACACTCTTTGGTACTCAGGTACCATGGAGTGCCTATTGATGATGGGACACAGGTGTCTGAAGTTCATGGTGTGCCCCACAGTCCTGGTCCCTTGATGATGGAGCCAGGAGAGCCTTTCTGAGCATCCTCCTGTAGCTCCCTACATGCTCTTGACTTCCCTTCCAAAGGGAACAAGGTTGGGAAGAGAGCTGAATACAGTTGTGTGCAGGGTGTGCACCAGGGAGCCAGGAAGTGCCCTTGTCCCTCCCTTTCCCTTCCCATCTTTTACTACTTGGTAAAAGTTATATTTGGGAAGGATGGGAGCCTATGAAGCTGAAACAAAGGTCACGTTTGATGTGGTACTTGCTGAGGGAAATATGTAAATCTGAGACTGCCAAACAGAACTCTTTATGGTGAGAATTCAGCAGTGGTAGAGGATCAGTCTGTCTGTGCTTTGTGGAGGTTACTGTATTTTATAAAAAGTTAAATATGGTTTCTTGGCTCTTATTCGAGCTATCCAGAAATTATTTTACTGAGGGAGTGACCAATTTTGCTTGTGATCTCACAGAGAGCACAGACACGGCAACGAATGATATAGTGACTATGGTGATGACACATAATAAGACCATTTGGTGTGAGTTTTGCTGAAGAGTATAATTTTAGGCACATTTCAGAGCAATCAGAATAGTTGCAATCTAAAGGTTGTGTGGAAAATACCAGAATTAACAGCCAAACAGTCAAATTCAGAAAGCTCTTTGGCACCACTAAATTCTGATCATTCAGAATGGAGATCATCACCTGCTGAAATGTTCAGTTAAAAGACACTTCCTGCCTTTGCAGACACCATTGTTACAATGCACACACGTGCAAAAATACAGCTTTTTAGCCCACAGGACATGTGAAGATTTCAGGCTCTTTTTAGATGCAGATGGCAGATTACCAACCAATCCTACTGTGGGAAAAGGTGTCAGATTTCTGTGTGCCCCTGAGAAAGTGTTATCCAGGCCAGTGCAAAGGTGGAAGCAATTTACTGCTGGCTTTTGAACCTCATGGTAAAGATAACTGGCTCCATCCCTCTTAACATTCCCCCAGTGGTGCAGAATCAGCAGTGGGAGGTGTAATGGGAGAGGTTGCCCAGAGAAGCTGTGGCTGCCTCATCCCTGGAAGTGTCCAAGGCCAGGTTGGACAGGGACAGTGGAAGGTGTCCCTGCCCATGACAGAGGGTGGAATGGGATGAGCTTTAAGGTCCCTTCCAACCCAAAGCATTCCATGATTCCAGGTGTTTGGCACACCTGGGAACAGCCTGGGACTGGGACCAGAGCAATCTTTGCTGCAGCAGAGATGTGTCCTTGGTCCCTCCTTGTTTCTGACAAGCTTGGGTTGTTCACTTCAGCAGACAAATGCCAGTTCTAGGGGGTTTTTTTTAGTAATTGTGAAGGTGATGTGGAAATTTCAAGTTTCTTTGCTGTGTCTTTTGGAGATAAGAAAGCAACCCCACAGCAAACCCTAAGATACAGATTAATTGTCATGACCTGAAAAGGAACACAAAGGTTACTTATCTAAGTAAGTCCTTGATTCAGAACTTCCTTTAGTCCCCTCCTGAGGTCACAAAGGAAGGTGCAGTGCCACAGCAAGGATGGGAATGAAATCTCTACTCTCCCAATCCTAAAGTAAATGAATGTGCTGCTGCAGATGGCAGAGGAGGCACTTAGGATATAACACCCACGTCCAGTGGCTCTTTCTTATAGCCAGAAACAAACAAAAAAAATAATGTGACAGAATTGCATTGAGCTGCAGGTCCCCTGCCTGCTGCTCACTGCGAGGTTTTTCCTCCAGAGTTCCTTAATAAAGAAATAAAAGCTCCCTGCAGTCAGCAGTCTCTCTGCAGGGGAGGGGTGAGCTTTCAGTTGCCAGAACAACAAGCAGATTTTTTTGCGTGTGACCAAGGCCCCTAGCAGAAAACTTGGAGGCCTGAAAGGTGAGGAAAGGGTTGTGAAGATATGTCTGAAGAAACTCAGTCACTAAAATCACCATACATTTAACATAATTGTTCCTGAAGGCTGTGAAAACCCTGAATTATTTCACATCAAGTTTGCTCATTATGCAGGTTATCGGTAGTGCCACGTTTAACTTGCTGGAAATTAAGTGCTGTGAGAAAAGATGCAATTTTCACAACCACGTCATCTTGTTTTGTAGCACAGGCATATAAATACATCTATAAAAGTGATACAGTACTCTCAGATGTTCCTTGATCCAGTGGAAACATCTGCTGTGAACTCACTAGTGGTTTTTAGTGGAAAGGTCCCACAAGTACATGCTTTTAGAGCTAATGACTGATATTTGCAATATCTTAATTAAAAATACGTAAAAGAAAATAGAAAATGGGACCTTGTTTTGCAGTCCTTGCTGATCTGAAAGCTTTTCTAAAGCTGATTGTGACACTTGTGAGTGTGAGCAAAGAGAACAAACATAAAGTTGTAAAGACACCCAACAACAGCAGCTGTCCAGATTGGAATCATTGAAGGAGGGACTGTGAAAAACCTCAACTGGCCTGGAAACACATTCCTTCGTAGCTATTAGGATAATAGTTGGATATATTTAATGTTTTTGCTGGCTGTAAAACATTTGCTGTCCAATGAGGCTCGTCCCTTGCAAAGACCCCACCTGACCTCTGTCCACCTCAAGTCCAGTGGCTCAGGGGGGGATTCTGCCCCTCTGCCCCTCAGGGGAGACCCCCCTGCAGAGCTGCTCCAGCCCTGGGAACAGCCCAGCAAGGACATGGAGCTGCTGGAGCCAGTCCAGAGGAGGCCCCAAGAGGATCCGAGGGCTGGAGCAGCTCTGCTGGGAGGAAAGGCTGGGAGAGCTGGGATTGTTCAGCCTGGAGAGGAGAAGCTTTGGGGTGACCTGATTGTGGCCTTCCAGGGCCTGAAGGGAGTCTGCAAGAAACATGGAGAGAGACTATTTCAAATGACCTGGAGTGTCAAAACAAGAGGAAATGGCTTCCCACTGCTAGAGGGCAGGGTTAGATGGGATATTGGGAAGGAATTGTTCCCTGTGAGGGTGGGGAGGCCCTGGCCCAGGTTGCCCAGAGAAGCTGTGGCTGCCCCTGGATCCCTGGAAGTGTCCAAGGCCAGGTTGGACGGGACTTGGAGCAACCTGGGCTAGTGGGAGGTGTCCCTGCCCACAGCAGGGGGTGGGAATGGATAGTCTTTCAGGTCCCTTTCAACCCAGGCCATTCTGTGACTGTGATTCTATGACTTTTATAGTTGGAACAGCCACAGTTGTGTGGCAGGTAATTAAATATCAACAGGAAGGTTGCTTGAGGTTCACATGTGCCATAATTCCACACTATCTTGCCTATGCAGACGTTTGCCCTGCGAGATACCGACAATTTTACAGTGTTCCTTTCAACCTCTGTGAGTGAGTTATGGGTTCATTTCTTCAGGGGAGAATGAACAACATTAATAGGACTTTGGAGAGCAGTTTGAGTTTCAGAATGATGTATCCTTATCTATTGAAGTTCTTCTGTACTGATCTTTGAAGCAGATATGAAACCATTCAAATGGTGTTTTATAACCTACCCTTGGGAAAACAAATGTTTGTAAACATCACTCTCTTTTAAGGCCACAAGAAGTAGCTACTACATATATTATATACTGTAGGCACTGCACTTACTTACAGATCCTCATGTCTTCCCCTTTCATCTTCTTATTTTCACCCCAGCTCTTACACGTTACTTTGCTTCAGATTTGTAATGACTCCCACACGCATTGGATGTAGAAAAAGTGTGTCCAAAAGGAAACCTGAGGATCTGGGGAGTAGGTAGGTGCTGATATTACTTGTATCCACTCATAGGCTACTGATGAGAATTAAATTGAGGTCAGCCCTGGGCACAAGAGGTTTAGTTGATATTGTTGGTGTTGGGAGTATGTACAATTAATGTCTGACCTCGGGGTGCTGCAGCCAAGCAGATCGTATTATCTTTGCAGGTTCAGCAGGGAAAGCTGCTCCTCTGTCCAGCACCTGAGGGAGAGAGAAACAGTTTTAAAGGATGCTTCCAACTGTGCCACCAGGGTGTGGGAGACTGCTGGGGTCTGACATTCATAAAATTACTGTGGTGTACCTTGAACTTGTTTGTTTTCTCCTTCAGCTCCCAGTTGATGAAATCTTTCCGCCCAGTAGGTGTAAATTTAGCTGTAAGTGGTTATCTGTCTCATTCCCAGCCTCAGTGGGCTCATTCCTGCTTTACAGCCCTTTGTTATTGTGGGAAATGAAAGGAAAGGGGAGCTTTAGCAGCACCTCCTCTGCAGTGGTGTTGATTCCAGGACTATGGACAGCCAGGAGCCGTATCCCGTGTCAGATTTGTGCTGCTTTTACGGTGCAGGAGCCCTTTCCCCACCTGAGCACCCCTGCTGCACCTTTGAGCATATGTAGCCAGTACAATGATTTAATTTCTCTTTCTATCTTTTCCTGCTCCCTCCTGGGGTTCTGTCTGCCTTTCTCTCTGTCTCAACACGTGCTAGTTCACGGCCATCCTGGGATTGACTCTTTGACTCAAATAGTTTCCTCACATAAAACACGTTTAATGCACCAGTATCACCATCAAAATAAACAGTGAAATTGGTTCCAAGCCCAGTCCTTACACTTACAAACTCTTTCACGTTGTTTTTTTTAGTCCTGGGTGCCTTTGTTGGTGAGTTACTCTCGTGGATTGTGAAAGATGAGGAGCACCACTGTAGAAAGGTGCCTCACAGGTCTCTGAGTTTCATCCTGTATTTGCCAGCTGGAGGTCGTTGCCCCACCAGAGGAATTATTTTTTAAATTTAAAATATGCGCTTTTTTTTCTTCATACGGGAATTCTTTAGGTGCAAATCACATTATTACTGTTATTAACAGTGCAGCATTAACCCTAGAGGATAGATGAAACTTCTTCCCACACAAACTGTGTTAAATCCAGGGAGAAATGATTTGGAATGCCATAGGGTATGCACCCAAAGGTTATATTCTACAAATCCTGTTACTTAATAATCACTTGGTGTGCTTGCCTCCCACATATTGCTTGGAAAATGTACTCATAAATTCAGTCTGAAGGAAGTAGGGTGTTTTGAGCTATTGAGTCTGTATTTTGGGTAGTAGGAGGCTGTTGGGTGTCATCAGGCTCACACTGCTGTAGAATAGTTTGGGATTCTTCATGTTTGTTTTTTTTTTTTTCCCCAAGAAGTCACAGTATTTATCTCTCAGAATGTTAGACCTTTGTAAAGAACACATCTTGCCAGCTGGTATAATTTGCATGGCAGTTTTTCCCATTTCAATGTTCACGCTGTTTTTGCAGGAATGTAATTTAAGTTGTAATTTGACACGGGCTTGTTTTTATCTCCCTGCTAAGATTTTGGTTTGGGGAGGTTTGCTCTCCATCTCCACTTGATGAACTAATACAATATTCAGAGTCTGTGTGGACCCTGTATTTCAATTTGGCTCATCATTTGGAGAAGTGTGGGAAATGTTCAGTGCTGTATAATCAAATAATTTAAATTCTGCTGGGCCTTTTGCCAAGGCGAGAAGGTGAGTGTTGGGAGTGCTGAGTTTAAAAAACAAACCCTGAGTTACATACAGTTTTTGGTAGGTTCCAGAAGAGTTTTAGGACAATACTGACTGTGATACTTGTGTGTGTCCATAACAAAATACAGAATACAGGAGCAGAGAGAGGGAGCAGTTAAATGACGTTTATTTTGTCTAGCAAAAGACACTTGCAAAAATCACATTTTCAGTGACAAAGGCTCCCCATTTTTCTCTTGTGATTCCTACACCATTTCCTATGGTCAGCTGGGATTTGTGCCCCCAGCATTTGGCCTTCTGGTAACATTGGTGCTACCACTTTTTTTGGGTATTTCTCCTTGTTGTTGGGGTTGTGAAGTTTTCACAGAATTTCATGTTTTCTGCATAACATTACTGCTATGTAGAGAAAAAAAACATGTACAGTTTTATTCAAGATTTTTTTGCTTGTTTTAGGTTTGTGCTAAAAAAATAAAAAGTGGCTTTAGATTTTTTGAATGTGATTTTCTTGTGCAACCTCTTTTACTTAAGAAGTGCTTGATAAGAAACAGATTAAGAGGAGAGCTCTCCTGATATGAGAATGAAATGACTTGTTTGTTTTAGGCTTGTAATTATTGTCAGTGATGGTTTTAGAATTGTAACTGATTTGTAAGCTTTAATAATCATAGTGTGCCATCATACCTTGCAGCATTTTATGGATGAATCCATCTCTGTTTCCAGCTTGGTGTATCAGCACATTTAATGTGGTTGCATTTTTCATGGTTTAATTAAAACTATTAATTTCCACAATTCCAAATTGCCCATTCTGTCAGCCTGTGGATGGATGTAACGAGGATCAAATAATTGTCTTTGGGGATTGCTGGAGTTTACAGGGAAACTTGGGCACAGCTCAGGTGGTTTGTGGGAATTTGAAAGCCAGTGTGTGTGTGTCTTCCTTCCATACCAGTTATAGGCATTTTGTAAAATTACTTTATATGGCACAAGGGCAATGAGAATTCTGTGTCACTGACAAATACAATGAGTATTTTTCCCTCTGAATTAGTGAGGAGAAGCAGCCTGAATGACTCCCTGTCTCTAATGCATTCATTGGGTACAGAACAAATAGGCAGTGTGAAATCCCCGCTGTATGCTTGGTTTCCAATTTCACTACATGATGACTTGAAGGGAAAAAAAGATCATATAATGTTATTTCGGTGTATTTGAGATGTGGAAGGAATTTTAAGTTCTTTTATGTCGAGACCCCTTTTACTTAGTAAATATGTATCTAAATTTTCTGTTTCAAACAGAAACAGGAATAATATATTTCATAATATAATTATATATAACAAAATAAATATACTATACTAAATATAAATATAAATATAAATATAAATATAAATATAAATATAAATATAAATATATAATATGACATAGTTCACTGTCACAGGTTGCCCAGAGAACCTGTGGCCACCCCATCCCTGGAAGTGTCCAAGGCCAGGTTGGACGGGGCTTGGAGCAACCTGGGCTAGTGGAAGGTGCCCCTGCCCGTGGCAGGGAGTGGAACGAGATGAGCTTTAAGGTCCCTTCCAACCCAAGGCCCTCTGGGATTCCATGATTCCATGATCTTTGCTGTAGAGTGTGTCTTATGCTGGAGTTCATGTGTCTTAATTAAATCTGTTCTGGTACCGTATCCAGCACTTCCATAGGATTCATCTCCCGAGTGTTTGCACATCAAATATTCCTCTGGCCTTCAGCAAGGTCATGGGAACATAGGAAACATGGGAAACAGGGGATTTTGGACATTTGAGTGAGGGAAGCTACAAAGTTCCCTGAGTGCCTGTCCTAGGGCCAGCCCTAGGAATGGCCTCGCTTGGAAAGTGTGTCCTAAGTACTCTTGCTGGAGCACAGGGGGGAGGTTGGATATTCTGGAAGCTTTATGGGAGCAGAGGTGGGACACAAGTAGTGGCCAAGGGCTCATCAGGGTTTGCAGGGGCCTAAGGGTGGAACAGAAATCCTGGGGAGCATTTTAGAACCATCACAAGGGTGGGGGAAAATGTCCCTTGTTGAAGCGAACAGGTGTGTTTAAGTGTGGTCTCTGGAATGGAAACACCGAAATCATCCAGACTTTAAAGTAATTTTGGGGTTTTTTTTAATTAAAATGTCTATGACACTCAAATGTTCATGGAAGTTAATGCTATTACAAACCCTCAGTAACTTTAGAATTAATTATTCCTTGCCAGTAGCAAAGGCTTAGAGTCACTCTGTGGTAAAAGAGACACTTCAGAGAAAAATTGCCCTTCTTTTTGGCTATTCTACTTATTGCTGCTTCAGTCAAAGCCACGTTTTTTACATTATAGTCAAAGTCCTTAAATTATCCCCCTCAGCTGCTGAGGAGCAGTGGTAGCAGTCAATGCTGTAATAAGGTTTCAAAAAGTAAAGTCATAGACAGATGTGAAGATCGGCCACTCTGAGTTCTTGATCTTATTTTAAATCTCCCATAGAACTGACTTAGAAGTTCTGGATATTGGGAATTCCTTCGTTTGGTGCCTGTGGCTGAGGCAGGCAGGTGTGTTTGCACGTGGAGATGGCAAAGGGGTGTATTTGAATGTGATCTGACTCTCCAGCTTCTTGTCCTGCAAAGGCTGGTGAGTTCTGAAAGCCTGTTCCCAGGATTAATGAGTGACTTACAAATAGGCAATTCAACAGTAATGTTACCAATATCTATGTTTTTTTTCTGGGAAGTTTCTCTGATTCAGCTAATGAGATACTTTTCTCTGCATTTGATTTCGTTGTTGGTTTTGTTAGGTATCAGAGAAAAGATCTACACAAGTGTCATGGCACTCCATCATTTAATTTAGGTAAGGGTGGGATCAGAGGATCTGTTTTTCAGAGGATAAATATGAAAAAATACTGTCTATTATGTACTGGGTATAATATACTGGATATAAAATATTAGATATATTATGCTGATAGCATTTAACTTTTAAGTAATGAGAGCATCATGTTTGCCAGCAATAAAGAATTCATTGTAAGGAAATAGGTTTTCACAGCTGGATCATAGAACAGTTTTCCCCGATGTGGCATAAGAAGAAATTACACTTCTCATAGATGGCAGAAAAGTTGTGCTGCACACAAATAGGATCAGTTAAAGGGGGATGCATGAAGGGAATGGAATTAGGATGGAAATATGCTTTGCTGAACATCTAATTGCTGCATTAAAAAAAAAAAAAAAAAAAAGGCATTCATTCTGAACATGTTCTGATTCCAGATACAGACAGAGCACCCAGGAAGGGGGGAAACTGCAACCTGGTATTCCTTCTCTGAGCTCCCTCTGCCTCAGCTTGTCATGGAACCACACAATGGTTTGGGTTGGAAAGGACCTTAGATGTCATCCAGTCCCACCCCCTGCCATGGGCAGGGACACCTCCCACTAGCCCAGGTTGCTCCAAGTCCCGTCCAACCTGGCCTTGGACACTTCCAGGGATCCAGGGGCAGCCACAGCTTCTCTGGGCAACCTGGGCCAGGGCCTCCCCACCCTCACAGGGAACAATTTTTTACTAATTTCTAATCCAAACCTACTCTGACAATCCATTCCCCCTTGTCCTGGCACTCCAGGACCTTGGAAATAGTGTTTCTCCATGTTTCTTGCAGGCTCCCTTCAGGTCCTGGAAGGTCACAGTTAGCTCACCTCAAAGCTTCTCTTTTCCAGGCTGAACAATCCCAACTCTCTCAGCCTTTCCTCATAGGAAAGGTGCTTCATTCCAAAGGCTTTACTCTTTAATTTTTTAAAAAATCAGATTTTTTTATATAGTTTTCTCATTAAAGTTCCTCTGGTTCATCCTTTCATCCACTGGGCCTTGCCATTTCCTTTCCTAAATGGGTTCCTGCTTACATTATTTAATTATAAAATAAATGGAATTTTATTTCGACAATATCATGCATTTTAACAATGAAGGTCATTAGTTTTCTGGAATGAAATCCTGTAGTGGAGTCACCATCCCTAGAGGTTTTGAAGAAGTGACTGGATGTGGCACTCGGTGCCCTGGTCTAGTTGACAAGGTGGTCAAAGGTTGGACTTGATGATCTCGGAGGTCTTTTCTAACCTAAATGTTTCTATAATGAATGGGAAGAGGGAAAGGAAAGAAAATCTATCTAATGACTTTCTTGAAGACCTCCTTTGTCAGTGCCATAGACTGAGGCAGGATTCTCTGGTTAGGGATGAAGTGCAAGGACTGACCTCTGCAAATACATTTGTATTTTGAGGATGTTGTTGGCATCAGCAAGAAGGTCAAAGCTGGACATCAAGCAACATTAACGTGGTACCCACCAAAATGAATAGAAAAGTTGTTTCTTCTCCTGATTAGCAGGGCAAAAATGTTCATGTTTATTATTCTACTAACAGGGAAGATCTGAAAATGTAACACTCAGGTTGCACACTCAACAAAGCCATAACTCTTGGAAGCAAGTTGGTAACATTCATGAGGTGTTAGGAATCACTCTAGGATTAGGAATCCTCAAGAAAATTATTTATGAAGTGGTACAGTAGAGTTATGAGTTGGCTGGGTCTGGGAGCCTCCACCTGTTCCTCTGGTATGGGGATGGGTGGCCACCAGACCTTGGATACTGCGGGGTCTGTGTGGCTTCTCTGCTTGCCAGGCAAACACAGCAAATGAACCAGGAGAAAACAAAAATGCCTTGGAACAAACCTGTCTCCTTTGTACAATGTAGAGTACAAGCAAAGAAGCAGAAAAAGCATAGTAACGATCTTAAAAATATTGAAATCCTTGTGTGTAATGGATATTACAATTATCAGCGGATCATTTCCCAACTTCCTTACCAAACTGGACTACTGTGTGAGCAGATCCAAGTCTTTTCTGTTTCTGGGGATCCTCTTCTGGTTCAGTGTTTCAAGCTGAGTGCTCTGCTCCTGGCCTGTTCAGAGCTAAGGAAAGCACATTGTGCCACAGGGGGGACCTCTGTGAGGATCAGGAACCGGGACCTGAGTTGGATTAAACAGGATCCTTGGCTGCTGGGTAGAGGGTGCATAAGCTCCACATCCTCCAGCACATCTGCCCATCCATCTTTCTGCTGTCAAGATCTCCAGGCACCCTCCCACAGTGGTTCCTCATTTCTCTCATCTCCTCTGGGTAGCACTCTGCTGCCTCTCTGAGTTTAAAACTCCCTCCTGGCAAGGCAAGATGCTCTTCCAGCCTTCAGCAGTGCCCCGAGTGGTTTTTATTTCACCAGAAGTCTGCTGGGTTCGAAGGGCTATTGGCAAGGTACTGTTCTTGAGTCTCTTTACCCACTGAAAATGAGAGCAAGGTGAGACTGGGAGATTAACGTGTATGGAGAGGATTTTGTGCAGCACAAATGTGGGCACTGAGCACACAACTGATCTTTTGCTGCCTGCTGCCCCAGGAATTTCTGTTGGTGGGAGTTCTGCCTTGTGTGTGTGTAAGAATTGCTGTGTTTGCTCCTTTAAGGTGACGAGATTTGTGCGTTTCATGGATAGATGGGAATGTTGGGAGGTTGCCTCTGCTATTGCTTTGCTGTAGAGTAGCACCAAGTGAACCCTTCATTTTTTGGTCAACAGAAATGTAGAATCACAGAATCATTAAGGTTGGAAAAACCCTCCTAAGATCTTCAAGTCCAACCATTAACTCAACACCACTATATCCACCTCTAACCATGTCCTTAAGTGCCTTTAGAACACCTGCAGGGACAGTGACTCTCCCAGGGCAGCCCCTGCCAAGGCCTGACCACCCTTTTGGTGAAAATTTCCCTAATATCCAACCTGAAACTCCTGTGCTGAGGCCGTTTCCCCTTGTCCTGTCCCTTATTCCCTGGGAGCAGAGCCCAATCCCCCACTGGCTCCCTCCTCCTGTCAGGGAGTTGCAAAGCCAGAAGGTCCCTCCTGAGCCTCCTCTTCTCCAGGCTGAGCCCCCTCAGCTCCCTGAGATGCTCTTGAACCTGATGACCATGTTGGCATGAAGATATTCTTACAGGTATTACATTATACTGGTTTGGCTCTTTCTCTCCAATTCTCTATTATGCATTTCTTCTGCACTGCAGCACATTCTTTAGACAGAGAACAGGAATAGGGAATACCCTCCCCTGTTGGGATGCAGATTTGAATCCAAGAGCAAGTGAACTGATGTGAGAGAACTTTTGTTTGCTTTTACTTTTAGTGATTTATTTAGTATAGCCCTAATTAATTATGTAATGTTATGACCTTTAAGTCTTCAGTTCTCCTTGTCTTTAAATTATATTAAAATTCCTCATGGCAGCATTTGGTGGTTTTTGGCTGCAGAAACATCTCCCACAATCCGTATCCCACTCCAGGACCTTCCTGCTCCCCTCGGACTTGCTGCCTCTGTGAAGATAAATGACCCAAACTTGCCAGCAATGCTCTGGATGAGCAGTGCTGTGACTTCTGCTTTGTGCCCTTGGGCTTTGAAGGTGTCCCCAGCCTGAGGATGGGCCAGGTAGCCCCTGACACACCCCCTGGGTTTGCCCTTCTGTTCTCTAAAGAACTCTGGTTTGTGTGATCTGTGTTCAAACAGACTCATGTCCTTTCACTAGCAGGATATTCAGTCTCTTGGGATAAAGTGGCTGCTGGTGAAGATTTGTCTGAGCCAGGAGAGGATGTACCAACTGACAGCAAGGGATTAAGTGGTTCTGTTGATGCCAGGGGTAATCCTTGTGGAGAACTCCAAAATCAACTGATCCTGAAGCGCAGAAGGTTTGTTTTTTTTATTTCCAGGGCTGTGATCTTGTCCCTCCTGACTTTGTTCTTTCCCCTAAAATACAGTGGAAAAAGGCAGTAATGAGCAGTGTGACACTAAGCAATTGGGAGTGTGAACCCAAAAATGTCATCAGATTTCGGTTTATCAGTGAATTAGGAATCAGATCTGGTGATGTTAAATAACCATTCAGTGATTGTTTAGCCCTCAAGGGGCTGAGGGGCATTAGAAAAAAGAATGTAATGCTAGATGTGCTGTACTTTTGTTAGTAATGTGAAATTTAAGAGATTAGGCAGAGAAAAAAGTCTTTGTCACAGCATGAGATGCTCCCAAAGGGTCGGATAACAGATAATCCCCTCGTACTAAAGCTATATATTTCAGCTACAACAGCAATCAAAGTAAAGCCTTGAGAGCCTGCAAAAACCTGCCTGAAAGGCAAGGGCTCTCCAAGTGCTACAGAAGCTGTTCCAAAGTTGATATAACAAGAATCAATTCCCTCTTTTTCTAAACACTCCGTGTTGGATGTTGGGTCTCCTCTGATGCTGTCGGGAGCTCTGTCCCGGGCGGGGATCTCCGAGCTGTCACCTTCTTTAGTATCTGTGTTTAAAACAAAATGTATGAATAAAAAAAACCTCTTTGAATGAGGTTGGTGTGTTTGAGGGACGTAAGATTTTTTTTATTATATTATTTGATTTTTTGCTGGTTGTGTTAGGCGAGCCAGGTGACAGCTCAGGCGGGTGTTTAGCAGGCAGAAGGATCTGCTGACCTGCTGGAAAATACAAGTGAATTAAACTTACAAGTTACAAAAGAGGTGGTTAATATGAACTGCCTTTTGGCCACTGGCAGGCAATCAGAGCTAAAATGTCTGTGGGGTGGTCAGTTTATAGCCTTTTCCCTGAGAGAGCCGTCCTGGGTCTGCAGGTCTGAGGGTGGGGAGGATTTCTCGTTTGATCCCCACTGTCGGGTCAGGGAAGAAACCTCCGGGTGAGGGTCTGTAACTCTGGGAGCTGACAGGGCCATTTTGTACTCTCAGGGACATTTCCCAGATTCTTGGCCCCCCTTTTCCTTTGGTGTAAGAATACCTTAAAGCTATTTGAACCTGGTTTTCTGGAATTTCTCCTTGAAATGGAGCCGTGCTTCCCCCGTGTTGCCGGAGTCGCGTGTCGTGGCACCGGGGGGTGTGTGGGTGTCTGAGTTCCCGTGCTAGGTCTAAATACTTCAGCACAACTGTGCATTTAGAAAGGAAACACAGCTTTTATTTTCTCTTCCCCATGCCTTGTTTTTCTCTTGCTTTTCAGTCTTGAGGGCTCCTCCTGACAGCCAGGAGCCCTCCCAGTCAGACATTACCCCATTACCTTCTTTGAGCCGTGACTTATTTTTCTTGTTAAAATGCAGCCATGACAGGGTGAAATGCAGAACCATCACTGGGCTTTTACAGAGACAGATTTTTGAAGCTGAAAACCCTTGCAAGCTAATTTCTAAGATTTCCTCTCACCTGTGAATTTTCACAGCAAAAATGACTAATTTTGTACTAAATAAGGGACAGAAGAGGTACAATACTGTGTGACAGCTGCTGTGCATCCCAAATTTAAATAGCTGTTAGTAATGATGGCAAGTTTTAAAATGTTTCTAAATAATTGATGGAGATGAGTGATGTGGCAATGGGTGGCCACATTTGAGTGTAATGTCAGGTTATTCTTTGGAAACCACCTACTTCGTGGTGTGTTCCTCCCCAGCGTCTGCTGTGCTCTTCATGTGTCGTGTCTTTTCTCCTTACTCCCTTGTTTGATTTCTTTGCTTTTCTTTTTCTCTCTCAGTCTTTAAAACCCTGTTACCTCCCTAGGGTTTTCTGGGTTTGGGACTTGTGTGCACTTAGAGTCTGTGCTGAGGAAGGTGTAGAAGCATCTTGCACCCTGTTCACTGAGCCCTGAGACTTGTGCACAGTTCTGGGGGTTTAAGTCAAATGGAACCTGTATAACCTGCAGAATATAAAGGAAAAATTAGGAGAGTAACAGAAGAAAAAAAAATCTCTTAATGCCTAAGTTATTCTCTTTGTTGCTTATGTGACCATCAGGAAAGCATTGAAACATTTCAGAGCTACCAACTGAGGACAAAAATGCAAACATAGAAGCATAGAATTGCTGAATGGTTTGTGCTGGAAGAGTTCTTAAATATCATCTTGTTCCAATGCCCTGCCATGGCCAGGTACACCTTCCACTAGCCCAGGTTGCTCCAAGCCCCATCCAACCTGGCCTTGGACACTTCCAGGGATGGGGAGTTGTTCTAACATGATTTTATACAATGTGGAAAAGTATAAAAGTAGAGGACAGTAGCGCTAAATCTGGACCTTGCATTACCTGCTAAGTGTGAAAGCACTGGAGTAATAACATTCCCGTTCCCCAGAAGAGGAAAAATGTGCTTGTAACAGTGTCAATATTTAATAATTAAGTTCAAATGTCCCACCAGCATGTTGGTTTGCGGGCAGGGAATTTTTTGAGCGGGCAGTTCAACTGTCTGCTTTGATTCTGAGGGTTTATAGAAGTCACAGTGGGTCTGTGCTTACATGCCCAGAAGATTTCCAGGAGGAAGTTGGGAGGTCACAGCTGAGCTGTACAAATGTATGTGTGTGTCCCCTGAGCACACGGAGGTAGAGCTTGGTAGAGCTTTTCTTTGAAGAGTCTATTTTTCCCCCATGTTTGTGTTTGCCTGAGTCACGTAGGGAGGTTCTTTCCACGCCACTGAGTGTCACCAGGGAGGTCTCCTTTCGGATTCTAGTCTGCTGCCTTTGCTTTTCTGCAGCATTAGGCATTCCTCCTCCTCCTCCTCCTCCTGTGCTTCAAAGGCAGTGGAAACCAGCCCAGAACACCTGAGCTGTGTTCCTTCCTCTCAATTAGCAATCACAAGGCACCCTCAGGACACCTTACTGTTCCTCAGTGGAGGCATTCTGTCCCTTACCATGTGGGAAGCATGGAAGTGACTGGAGAATGCTCTCTGTTGCAAACCACCAGCAAGTACGTTAAAGGTTGTTTCTAAGGCTATGGGTGGAGATTTGTCCATAAAGACATACATACACTTTCTTTGCTCCAGGAGAACCCCAATGAATTGTGGGGTCACTTTCATAGAATTACATCCCTTGGTGTTCTTTGTCCTCTCGCAGAACCACAGGATCACTGAGACCTCCAAGGTCACCGAGTCCCCCCTGTGCCCGATGCCCACCTTGTCCCCCAGCCCAGAGCACTGAGTGCCACGGCCAGGCCTTCCTGGGACACCTCCAGGGATGGGGAGTCCACCTCTGCCCTGGGCAGCTGTGCCAAAGCTTTACAACCCTTGCTGTGAAAACTCTTTTTTCCTCCTGGCCAACCTGACCCTCCCCTGGCACAGCCTGAGGCCGTTCCCTCTCCTCCTGTCCCTTGTTCCCTGGCAGCAGAGCCCGACCCCCCCCCGGCTCCCCCCTCCTGTCAGGGACTTGCAGAGCCAGAAGGTCCCCCCTGAGCCTCCTTTTCTCCAGGCTGAGCCCCCCCAGCTCCCTCAGCCGCTCCTGCTGCTCCAGCCCCTTCCCCAGCTCCGTTCCCTTCCCTGCACACGCTCCAGCCCCTCCAGGTCTCTCCTGTTGAGGGCCCAGGACTGGGCACAGCCCTCGCGGTCCCTCAGCGGTGCCAGCACAGGGACAGGCACTGCCCTGGGCCTGCTGGCCTTGCTGGTTTTGATACAAGCTGAAATGCTTATTGCTTAGGCAGGAGCAAACCCTCATTAATTCATCATTCTACAGAAAACACAATAAACCCCACAATCAGTAGGTTTAAGAGAAGGAAAAGTCCTGAGGAAAAAAGTCAGCTCAGTGCTGCCTCAAATATAAAAAACACTGTAAATGGTGATGAGAAGAGGTTGCACAGTTTAGAGACCTCCATGTAAAGCCAGTCTCAGCCTTGATTTTGTTGAATGATCAACAACAAACAGCAACACAAAAAAAGCTCTGAGAAGCCTTTTGCTTTCCAGAATCTGTGTGTGATTTCTGTTTAAGGCATCACTGCCTTTGAATCCAGAAGTACCTAATTAGTAAAGGGGCAAATGATACAGAGGTGCTTATGTTCAGGCATAAAACTATATAAATCTAAAATAAAGATCAGGATAAGGTATTACCCTGTCAACTATTCAACAAATCTGTGAGATGGTGCTAAGGAGTTGTATCATCTCAGCCACCTCAAAATTCCTTCTGTAAGCTTTTATAGCTCAACAGCTCCTTTTTCTAACATTTTTCCTCCAAAAACTGTGTCAGTTGTGTACCATCTCTGCCAGTCTGTCAGAGGGCTGTGATAGAACAGGATAATCATCTATTTTACAGAAAACAATCAGAGTCAGATGAAGCGACATTTGGGACTTTGAAGTGTGAATATTTTCCCACTCTATGCAGTAAAATATTTATCTTAAGGTATTTTTAGTTTCAGGTTTTTTACCAGGTAAGAGTAAAATGCAGGACACTCATTTTCCAAAGGATGAGGTATTTAATAGTGTAGTCTACAAATGTTTAATTTAATGCTTCCTCTCATTGTGAGCAGCATTGCAAATACAATCAGAGTTTCCTCACTAATTTAAGGAGATAAAGCAAGGGTCCAAGGAGGAATAGATAAAGTTAGAAAAATAAGTAGAGATATGATTGGTATTCAAGTCACCAGAGCCAAGAAATTCACCCTAAAGCATCTGCAGAAGTGGCCAGAACAGGGTGACCTGTTATCTGTGACCTGTCCCTGAGCCTGGAAGGCAACAGGAGAGGTCCCAAAGGACTGAGGTGGGAAATTTCACAGCAGAAATGATCCCTTTATAGATTCGTAGTTTGTTTTAAGTTCAGTTGCTCTTTTAAAAACTCACCACGTGTTGTTCACTTAAGTGAACATCGGAATTATGATCCAGGGTAAGTCACCAGCAACACAGTTCTGGCTCAGTGTGACGCTGCTGTCACACAGGGAAGTGTTTTCATGCCTGTCCTGAGCTTGTGACAAACATTAAACACTAGATGCCATGTTTAATTTTTTTGTTAATTCACTGGCTGGTGAGATATCACAGGCTAGAATTGGAAAGTCACAGACACAATGGCTTCAGAAACGACTGGAGCCATTTCAACAGGGACAGAGTTACAGTTTTAAATGATGTTGGCTCGGGAAGAAATGCTCTGAAATAATTAAGATTTATTTTAGTCACAGTGAGTGCTTGGCAATACCAAACAGAGAAGAAATGGCTGTGCATAACTAATAGGACTAAAAAAGGCTTAATGAGGGGCAGTTGGGTGAGAGGCATCGTGTGAGGAGACACTGAATGGATTCGGAGCGTTCAGCCTGAGAGGTGCAGCCGAGGCTTGGAAGAAGCTCCCCCATGAGAAAAAGGGGTTACAGGCAATTTAATAATTCTTTCTCATAATAAAAGTAGTAGGATTAACATATTTGCCATGAAATTATCCAGTAGCAAATTTAAAGCAAGCAGATGGAGTGCTTTCCCATGTCCTGGTTAGTACCTGGGGCTCACTGCCCTGGGGTGTGGTGAGATGGGGACACCTTAGAGTTCCTTCCCATGCCTAAAGGGGAGGAAGCCTTTCCAGCCTTAAAGAAGACTGGAAAGGGACTTTTCGCAAGGACATGGAATGTGGGACAAGGGGAAATGGCCCTGAGCTGAAGGAGGGCAGGGTTAGATGGGATATTGGGAAGGAATTGTTCCCTGGGAGGGTGGGCAGGCCCTGGCACAGGTTGCCCAGAGAAGCTGTGGCTGCCCCTGGATCCCTGGAAGTGTCCAAGGCCAGGTTGGACCAACCTGGGCTAGTGGAAGGTGTCCCTGAGCCTCATGCTGATCTGTAGAAACCCACTGAAATCAGTGAGTTTTTCTCTGTAGTTAAAGTAAAAAAGAACATACGTAAAGTCTTTTGGGGCCGCTTGCCGTGAAAACAGTTTCATGACTGCTTTTATCATGCAATAAATTACCCAGGAAAAAAGGATAACAGATTAATTTAACTAATTTAACTAAATTGCAAATAGTATGTTGTTTTATTAAGCAATGCTGTGGTGTAATTAAGACTTGTTACTGATTAAACACCTTGTAAACACAGAGCTATTAATTAATACTAAATTACAATAAAATTAACCACGTAACATAAACAAACCATGTAAATGTTTTGAAATGACAGATAATTCGTCAACTAAAAAGCTGCTTATGGAAACCATTTCCTGCAGAGTTTGCTGAAATTAATATGTGTATAATAATTGCAAAAATGGAAATAGGGCAGAAAGAGCATTCTTTATGATTTTTCAATTCTATCCTTTCAGTTCTATCCTTTTCAGTCCTTTGATGAAAAACATGGTGTTTTTTTAAGATGGATATTCTTAAAGAAATGTCGAAGCAAAGGCCTTGAGCCTCAACTTACAGAATGCAGGGAAAAATGTAAAAGTAAAACTCAATGACACCTTGAAGACCATCTCTGGATTTGACACTTGTTTGTCTCATTTGAATATGAATCTGAACAACTCATGCATTGCTAAGCTCTAATTTGAGTATTATGTATTAATGCTGTGGCTCCCATTCAGTTCTCATTTGCAGGAATGTCAGGGTGTCTGAAACTTATTTGCATGCTTAAAAGATCTGCTGGATTGGATGGTTCACAAGTTCTGGAAATCCCAGAGGTTTTCATTTATCGTTGTGCATTAAGTAGAGAAATGCAAAATCCATGATATCAAAGTGCGGGACTACAGGGGATGGTGGCAGTAGGAGATACAGAAATAGCTCTGAACTCTTAGAGACCTGGGATCAAATCTGATTAAGACCAAATAATTTGAAGCAAATTTTAGCCATGCCTGAGAACACCTAGCAGCAAGATTGCCAAGGTGTATAATGGCCACTCAGGCCTTGGGCTTTTGTTCTGTGTGAGGCAATGTGAAAACTCCTCTAAATATCTCTGGGGTTTAATGGCATTTTGGAAACTACTGAAAATTTCAATTGACTATTTTGATTATCTCACAAACAGAAGCTCTATAAATAGACTATTTTTTTTTTCCTAAGGAAGTTACTGAAGTTTAAAAACTAAAATTATTATGTTTGTATCATGCTACTGGATAATACTGTAAGTGCCAAAAATGTAAATAGATGTAAAATAGACCTGGTGTGGGTGCAAATTGAAGCCCCAATGTCTCAGTCGGGAGGCAGCTAAAAAAAGTTTGTTACAAATATCAAAATCCCTTCAACTCCTAGCTTCAATATCTCAGGCAAAATTTGGTCTCTTATGTGTTTTAATACATCAGTGTGACATGTCTTTGGTTAATCAACAGTTTCTGTCTTGTCTTCTTGCATAGAGCACGTAGGCACATGGTGAGGACATGGGGACATGCAAATGCATTTGCTGCAGAATCCCAGGATGGGTCAGGCCTGGGCACAAGAGTGATCACTGTAATGCCCTCAATCTGCAGTTCAAACCAGAGGAATTTATCGAAATAATGGCCATGACATGAGCAGGTTGACATCAAACACTGAACAGCAAAACCAGCTCAGCTACACAGGAACAGAGATGATCCTGCCCTGCCTCTGCTGCTCTGCTCATCCTCCAGGCTGGCTCTGAGAGCAGATGAGGAGTAATGACAAATCCCATTCCATAAACTCCAAATGGGAGTCACTGCAACTGTTTTACATTCTCGCTGAGAATTGTAACTGAGCTCAAATATCAGGTTGGTACCAATCTGCATATAATGAGACAGGAGCTCATTAATGAAGAAATATTGAGATTTTGTACTGGATTATCACAGAATCCCAGGATGGGTCAGGCTGGAAGGGACCACAGTGGGCATCTGGTGCCACCTCCCTGCTCCAGCAGGGCCAGCCCAGAGCACAGGGCACAGGAGTGTGTCCAGACAGCTCTGGAATAGCCCCAGGGAGGACACTCCACCCCCTCTCTGCTCTCTCTTCAGGGCTGGGGCACTGCCCAGCCAACAAGTTCTTCCTCCTGTCCAGCTGGAACTTCATGGCCATCAGTTCCTGCCCGTTCCTCCTGGGCCATTGCTGGGCCCCCCCGAGCAGAGCCTGCTCCATCCTCTGCCCCCTCCCTGCAGCCCCTCCAGACATGGCTGAGGGCCCCTCTCAGGCTCTGCTCTGGAGGCTGAACAGCCCCAGCTCCCTCAGCCTTTGCTGCTCCCAGAGCTGCTCCATCCCTTGGGCATCTCCGCAGCCTGCGCTGGCCCCGCTCCAGGAGCTCCCTGGCCCTGCTGTGCTGAGGAGCCCGAGCTGGGCCCAGCCCTGCAGATGTGCCTGCCCAGGGCTGGCCAGAGGGGCGGGATCCCCTCCCTGCCCTGCTGCCAACGCTCTTCGTGGTGCCCCCCAGTGCCCAGCACTGAACCCTGGGGACACCCCCAGTGACAGGCCTGTAGGTAACTGTAGGTACAACCATGGAGAGGTTTGTGGGAATTCACACGTAACGTCACTGCACGTGTGTGATCTGTCACGTGAATGGCCTTGTAGGGACCCATTTGCTTTCAGGTACCAAAGTATTTGCAGATGAAGGTATTGTCTTGAACAGTAAAGGCCATGAAGTTGTGATTTTGTGTTTGATTATGTTTATCAGTGGATAGAGGGTTGATGGAGGACAAATAGCTGCGAATAGATATGTTTGGAGCCATAAAACATTGCTGAAGGTTTCCTTGAATAGTTCCATTTAAGTGGAAGAAATATTAGCCAAGCCAAGCACAACCTAAAAGAGGCTGACATAAATATTCCACAGACTGGGGGGTGAAAGACTGTGGGAGCTTTTATTCCTGACTCTGCTGTTCAAGCATTCCTGGACCTTATTAAGAGGGAGAGTAGGAGGGAGATTTCAGGAGGACCGGGAGGAGTATGAACAAACATGGAAGAGCAGCCACTTGGTTAAGAAGCACAGTGTAATTATGTTGTGCAATTTCATGTCATCCCTGTTCCAGAATTCCTTCAGTGCCAGGGAAACAGTGTGAGTGAGGGATTGTGTCTGGGAACATCCATCTGCTGGTTCTGCCCAGGTTCATGGTGTGGAGTGTGTGGCTGAAACCACAACGTTAAGTTTGTGGTCTGGGAGCAGCTGCAGCTCCATGTTTGCTTAGATAAATCCCAAATCCTTTCCTGTCTCATGCAGGTTTTGCATGTGGTGTCTCTTGCTGTCAGTTTGTACCTGCAGGATAAATGGATCTGATTGAACTCTGCATCTGGTGCAGACTCAGCTTCTCTTGAGGACTAAGGTAGACGTAGGTACTCCATTTTTCCAGAGTGGAAAGGCTGTTCCCAGTTTCTCCTTGGCTGTATTTGCTGAGAAGGTCAACCTGCTCTTTCCCACCACTCTTGCTGCATTCCCACCTCCCCAAGCCTCACAACTGGGCAGTTTCTAGAGTTTTTTCTAAAACCAAGGGTTTGGGGGTTTTTTTGCCAAATGAACCCCAACCTACCACTTACACTTGTTTTGCTGGGGTGGAAGCAGATTGCAGAGCATGCTGTGCTCCAGCAGTGCCGGGGGAGTGGGAGCCTGGGCCACAGCAGCAGTGAGGAGCAGCTGGACGTGGGCTGGGACACACGTGGGCCCAGCTCGGCGCTTGCCGGAGCTGGAGCCGGGTGAGGACGCATCGGCAATTCCTTTCTTTCCCTGGGTTTCTCTCCAGCTGCTCGAGGAGTAAGAGTGTTTCATAGGAAAGGACTGGCACCGTGTGTTCTGCTTTTAGAAAGAAGTCAGTTTTAGGAGAGTTGAAGCCTTTTCAGCCTGAATTAACCAAGTAAAGATAAAGGGATGGAGTGATGGGACAAGGGGGAATGGCTTCCCACTGCCAGAGGGCAGGGTTAGATGGGATAGTGGGAAGGAATCCTTCCCTGTGAGGGTGGGGAGGCCCTGGCACAGGTTGCCCAGAGAAGCTGTGGCTGCCCCTGGATCCCTGGAAGTGTCCAAGGCCAGGTTGGACAGGGCTTGGAGCAACCTGGGCTAGTGGGAGGTGTCCCTGCCCATGGCAGGGGGTGGAATGAGATTCCCTTTAGGGACCCTTCCAACCCAAACCTTTTTATGATTGTATAAACCAATTCAAATCATCGCTTATGGAAATGCTCACTTCCTGGCAACACATTTCAGTAGTGACTCCCTGTAATCTCTTGTGTGGGTTATGAACCCCCACGTGTCAAGTTTTCAAAAATCTGGAAAGTTCAGTGCCTTATGGAATTCCCTTTTCTGTTGTGTCTGATTTAACACAAAGCCACACTGAACTCAGAGGTTCCACACTGACCAGCTTGAAATCTCTGCTGATCTACAATCACACCTTTTTCTGAGGCACTGTAGAAGTTTGAGTGACCTGCATTTAGAAAAAAATTCCCCGAGACTTTTAAGAACTGTTTTTGAGGTTTTATATTATCATTAGCAGTAAATTCTTTAAATAGACTTCAGATGCAGTTGTGAGTTTATGTGGCACAGAGGAAGAAAAAAAAAAGAACTCATAATCTGGTTATAATTTTGGGTTTGATCGCTGCTCCTGTGTGCAACCAACCAAGTTCCACCAGCTGTGTGAAACCAGCATTTACATGCAGTAGAAACAGAGGCAGACATAAATATATATGAAATGTATTCAGAAAACCAGAAATAATGCTAAAACAAATCTTACTTTGACTTAAGTTTACTTTCTGTTGCCAAGAAAAATATGACTGAGTTGATTTCCCACAAAAAGTTGACAGTAAATCAGGTTTTCATTGCTCCAATTTGACAACAAAACTTACAATAAAAATGCCAGAATAGTGCTCTTTTCATATTATTAGTAGTTGAGGGAGACTTTTGGAAGATGGTGGTTTTCTAAGAGATTCTAGGAACACCACCTGTATGGCTTTGCAGGAGGAAATAGGGATATTGATTTACAAACCTGGAGCAGATAAGTTGTATTAGTTGTACTAGAGGATACTGGTGATAACTTTTAACGTACTTTTCAGGCAAAATCAAGTCCTGTTTTTTGCTACAGATGAGGAGAAAAAAATGTTTGCATGCAAAGCAGTCCTGCTGCCACCCCCCGACCCTACTTAGGGATTTGGGTTCAGGAATTTGCCTTGTAAGCAGCCCAAAAAAAGTGGTGATTAATCTCTGCAGAAAGCAAATTCTGTGAATATTTCAAGAGCTGATTAGTATTCTTTATTTTCCTGAGTTATGGATAAAAAAATCATAAATTTCTGCATAAAAATTCAAGAGCAGACTTTGAGAGAAGTGTAGAGATGGAGTTTGATATAAGAGATGATATAGGAAAATGTATGTAGTGTAAGCATCCTTATAGGTAACATTTGCTTAATTAAAATAAAGGGGGTAATTTTCAAAGCTGCTGGAGAGATTTAGGATTCTTGCTTCATAAAGAAGGTGAATTTGCATTCCTTAGCTGTGATAATAGTGCTCTTCATGCTGATTTTTAAAATTCTTATACAAGTTACTTGTTTTGGTGGAGAAGAGGCCAAGTGAAAATGTGGAGTTAAAGAAGGTGCTGGAGGGGGAAAAAAGTAAATTTCATGTAGAAATAAATAGGGCAGGCCCAAAGAAATTAATGAGGGTGTTCTTTTAGGTGTTCCCAACTAATGCTATGCTGAGGAGGGAAGGGAGGTTCAGGTAAGGGGAATGTGGCTGGGAGAGTGCTTGAAAGACCTTTTTGGAGTCAGGTATCCACCAAGAACCTGGAGCCCTGATTTTAAACCTAAACCTTAGGCTAGCTCTTACCCCATTCCCGTAATCCAAATCCTAACCCCACTATTTTAATCATTTAACCATGGAACGGTTTGGTTTGGAAAGGACCTTAAAGCTCATCTCATTCCACCCCCTGCCATGGGCAGGGACACCTCCCACTAGCCCAGGTTGCTCCAAACCCCGTCCAACCTGGCCTTGGACACTTCCAGGGATCCAGGGGCAGCCACAGCTTCTCTGGGCAACCTGTGCCAGGGCCTCCCCACCCTCACAGGGAAGGATTCCTTCCCACTATCCCGTCTAACCCTGCCCTCTGGAAGTTTGAAGCCATTCCCCCTTGTCCTGTCTCTCCACCCCTTGTCCCCAGTCCCTCTCCAGCTCTCCTGGAGCCCCTTTAGGCTCTGGAAGGAGCTCTAAGTTCTCCTTGGAGTCTTCTCTTCTCCAGGTGAAACCCCCCAGTTCTCCCAGCCTTTCCTCCTAGGAGAGGTGCTTCATCCCTTGAATCATCTTTGTGGCCCTAAAGAAAGAAGGAGAAGTGCTCAAAAATTAGACATATACCAAAAAATGTTTCATATTCAATGATGGGAGTTGTTTTTCAGGCAGTCATCAGTTGTAGAAATTAAGTTAGTCTTCAATTACAGCCTTGAAAATGGAGTTAGTCAGGACTGTACTTTACAATGGTTCTACCAATGTGCCCTTTGTGCTCAATCTTACTCATTTTGGGTCAATTGAGTGCGTTTTGGTGCTTGTGAATGAGCTTCCTTTCGGAGAAAACTAACCCAGAAGCCACATTCTGGTGGGCACAAAAGGCTCTGCTCCCCCTAATCCGGGTGTGAGAGTCCAGCAGAGTGGCTGATCCTTCACAGGGCTCTGAACCACACGGACGGTGTCAAATCCAAAGGAAAGCCCTGAATTATCGATGGTGTGGATGAAATGGATACAGCAGGACCTGCTCTCACCTGCTCCTCTCACCCCAAAGCCCAGGCTGGTGTAGCAGCCACGGTCCATGGCTGTGTTGTCATCTTCCAGTGCCGTGGAAAACTACGGGCTGCAATATCTGTCTCTTTTTACAATGTTAAAATCCAAAGCAATCCCCATCTAAACAGCCTTTTTTTTGTTGTTGTTGTAAAATAATATACAGAGCTACAAGCCCTTGATGATTAGAGGAAAAGTGTTCTGCAGTGTGTGAACAGCACACAGCATGATGCATCTTCATTACCCAAATGCAAAATGACCGTCATTTATCATAAAATCTGCTGACAATGGGCATTAATCTCCTGGTAAAGCAAGTAGTAAACTCAGATCCTGTGGCATTGCAATTCATTTTGTCCCTCTCTCTCCACTCCACACATGAAAAACTGGTCATTCTCTGGACAAAGTAATTGCAGCCTTAATGGTGTGGATTTTTGTGGGTGAAATATGGAATTACTTTGGTGGGATGTGGATTCAGTGGTGACCCCGGTGTTGGCAGGACGTGCCTGTGTTTCATACCTGCTCCATTTCCTCCCATCCTCAATCTTACACCAGCTCTGTTTAAAGCAAAGAACAGGAGTTCTTTCACGAGGAAGTTTCAGAGATACATTTTTGTGCTGGAAGCAATCCTTTTCTTTTGAACAACGTGATGGAATAGTTGGACATCTTCAGAAATACAAACAAATGTCAGTTGTCATGAACTGCATGTTGTTTATTCCTTATAATTGTCTGATTGCACTTTTGTGTGTGTGTGTGTGTCTGTACATATATTTATAGGAGAGAGAAATTATTTGGTCAAGCAGACCTGGGGAAAAGTTACACATTCCCACACATGTATGGAGTCCTGATAATGAAACTTTTACCCATTTTTACTAAGGTAAATTTTGAAAGCTGAGGAAATGTCACCTTTTTTCCCCTTACCGGGTATTTTTTTGGAAGTCAGCACAACATCTTTGTATTTCTCCAAATTTCCATCAGCCTTCAAAGCTAAGAGTTACTTCCTAAATCTGACTGCCCAATGTAAGTGTATTTATTCCACCTCAGAGTAAACCAGCAGTTTAGGTTATTGCAGAGCAAACCACGTGTCCCTCAATATCTCTGTGTCTGCTTGAAGAGCAGGGCAAGCTGGCTAATTCCAGTGGAACAGACACCTTCTGTGCTGGGCAGCCTGGAAGAGAGAAGGCTCCAGGGAGACCTGAGAGCCCCTTCCAGTGCCTAAAGGGGCTCCAGGAGAGCTGGAGAGGGACTGGGGACAAGAGATAGAGGGACAGGCCAAGGGGAATGGCTTCCCACTGCCACAGGGCAGGGTTAGATGGGATAGTGGGAAGAAATTCTTCCCTGTGAGGGTGGGGAGGCCCTGGCACAGGTTGCCCAGAGAAGCTGTGGCTGCCCCTGGATCCCTGGAAGTGTCCAAGGCCAGGTTGGACGGGGCTTGGAGCAACCTGGGCTAGTGGGAGGTGTCCCTGCCCATGGCAGGGAGTGGAATGTGATGAGCTTTAAGGTCCTTTCCAAACCAAACCATTCAGTGATTCTGTGAATTAACAGCCCTGAGAAGAAGTTTTGATCTTTTCTTGGTCGAGTTGCAGCTCTCTGTACATTCTGGGTCCTGTTGGGTACATAACTTAGGAACACTGAAGTCAAACAGAAAGCAGCAACCTCCAAAATGTCTCTGCTTCCTGTGACGTTGTCCCACTTGCTGACAGGTACTTTGTGAGGAAAGACCTGTATTTTGGCAAAGAAAAGGGAGGTGAAATGAGCCCAACAATGTGAAATTCTATTTGACAGCCCACCAGTAGGAATTTACATTGTGCCCTCTGCTATCCTGGCTCTCCCACTCCCCACAGGGAGCCCTGGGCTCTCTTCCCTGTGCCCACCAGGCTCTCCTTGGCACAGGAAAGGTGAAAATCCAACCCAGTCAGTGCCTGGAGGCCAGAATGCTTGTTGAACATTCCCTGGGCATTCTGAGCTTCCAGATGGAATGGTCTCACCTGGGTAAACCCTGGAGAAAGGGCCCCCAAAATACTCCCAGTCCCCCAAGTGTGTTCCTCATCCCAGGGAGGACTCACACACACACACACAAAAGGCTGGAAAGCGCCAGTCAGGGATTTTACTGCTCAATATTTTATGCTGGGGAAGGGCAGAGAATATATTTGAGTCTAAACAAATTACAGATAAGTGCCTGATATGTTTTAGGGCAGGTGTTTTATAAGAATGAAAATTGCTATGAATTTTTCCTTGGTTTTTGAGTTGACAGCCTTCATGAAAATATGTAAACTACTTTAATGAAAACCTCAGGCTTTGTTTTCTTGTTATTTTTCTTATTCAAAGCTGCATTTATCAGGAATAAAATAGCAGATATCAAAAACTATGTGTTCTGCTCTTCTCTATTCATTTGGAAGGTGAAAACTACTTAAAGGCAAGTACGTGACATTACTTGCTCTTCTTAATCAGTAATTAAAATATGAACAATATCATTAATCTTCTATTTATACTTTCCAGGTGATAAACATATAATCTCACCAGCTATGTTTGAGAAGTGCAGTTAAGTTACTGTGATAATTTCCCTTTTAATATGGACATGTTTTTGCTGAAAATGATTTCCAAAATGCTCTCTCCAATAATCTACTTAATAACTTGTATTCCTTGAGGCTGAGTTCAGCTCACTTCCTGAAAACTACATGACTTTTTTCCTTGTATCCCTTATCTTTCAGTTTTCTGTTTTTAAATTCAGTCCTGTTTTAAGATGTCTGTGTGGACATACAATGAGAATAATGCTTCCATAATCTCCTTGCGACTGACAGTCATGTCTTTGAAACTTTAACTCAGAAAATGTTGTGGGGTAAGGCTGGAGAACCTGTCCTCTTGGAATGCTGGCTGCACACTCCAGGGCTCTAAGAATTTGTTGATCGGAATCACGAGGTGGAAATCGGCTCAGCAGGGAAAAGAGGGTTGGGTTGGTTGGAAATACACATCTCATGACCAGAATTACCTCTCTTCAAGTCATGTTTCCACTTGTGAATTCTAGCTGGGATTTCAAACACAGGAGGTGGAAATGTGTCAGGTTCCTTTTCCTGGGCACTTTGCACTGAACTCAGGTGGCAACATAAACTGCAATGAAAAAAAGTATTTCTTTCCTATGAAAAATTCAGGTAAAGCCTAAAAACTTAATGAACAACGTTAAACAGTGGTTGTACAATGACAGGAACTGATTCTTGCCAAAGCAATTGTCATGGCAGTATTCCCATTCCACTTCTAAATGCTCCTCTATTGGTTTGATGTTGCTGTTGGAGTGGTGAGCTGTAAAATCATCCTGGAATTCCAGAGTCTCCTTTCTGTTGGGAGTTGTTGTTGCTGAGTCTGTGTGATTTATTTAAGGATGAGTAAAGGGTAGCAAAGTTCTTGTTTTTGTCAGCTACTTCCTTTGGAGGAACTGAATAAGTTACTTTTCCCATTTTTATCTCTGGTCTCTTACAAAAACTTGGAGTGTTTATTTCCATATGGGGATAATGGACTCTGATGTGTGAATACTGTGCCAAAGAGATCCTGAAAAGTACATGCAGATTAGGTTTTTTCTTAGGTCAGGTTTTCAACAAAGAGTAATCAAGAAGGTCCTAAGTGAAAAGTGGGATAAAAAGCAGAATTCTGATCAGCAGGTGATTTTATCTGACTGTGGGGATGGTTCCTTCTGCTGAGACAGTGAACAGCTCAGACTGCAGCAATGTGGGGGGCTTGCGCTATTGAGATTTATAGGAAGCATTTACTCAGTACAGTTCCCAAAGGAAATTATTATTTAAAGTGGAGATGGAGCAGATGAATACAGGAATTATAAGAAGCTGGCTAAGGCAGATAAGGAGCTGGGAAGAGAGAGGACCAGGAGGGGAGGAACTGAGAGGTGAACTCCCAGGTTGCAGGGGAGGTATTGGAAGCATTCCTAAGGGAAAGGTCCTGTGACCAGCCCCCTGTAATTCTTCTTTAATAACCTTGACACAAGGTCTTTGATACGGCTTTTTAAACTCCTGTAATGCTGTGAAGGACAAAAACATTGTACAACAGAATTTTGTTGACTTTGTGGATTAGTATAACAAAGGCAGGACAAAATTGAATAATCATAAGCACACTGCCATTCTGTTAGGGACTAAGAGCAGGGGGTTGCTATAAACAAGTTTCAACATATGGAAATTCAACTTCTTAAAAAACAAGTGTTTGTTTGTAGCACATAGCTGAAGCTGTCATAATTACAACATTTTCCAGAACACCTGCTCAGCAAAGAGCTGTGATTTCCCCTGAAGAGTTGAGAGCTTAGGTATTCCATAAATTCAGAATAAATAAACCCTTAGTTTTTAAATATCGGGTTCTGAGCCTTATTCTGTCAAGTTCAAAGCAGCTGCAGGTGTGACCCCCTGACCTTGCATGAGGAGTAGGAAGGTGCCAGACTACCAAGGTGCAGGTTATTATTGTGGCAGCTGAGGAACTGATCTTCATGTAACCAGCCCATCTGCCTCCTCCCCTGCAAAAGCTCCCAAACAAACCAAAAAACTGGAAACAAGCTAGTGTGGATCTCTTGCACTAAGTGAGCAGCCCTGTTCTTTGAGGTAAGAAAGCTCAGGATGGGGGGAGCTGGAGCAGGAGCTCAGCCACGGAGACAGAACTGGAGGCAGAGCAATCTCTGGAATGAGGGGATGTCCAGCAGGAATCTGAGGGATAAAATGGTACAGTTTTGGCTCTGGGAGGGAGGAGCGGAGCAGGACACTCAGTGTGGGTCAGATCAGCCTGGTGCAAAGGCAGACTGATGTGATCAGTGCTCATCCCACCTCACAGAAGAACCAGCATGTGCTGTGGGGGTCCAGCTTACTAAAGTGGGTGTCAAAATATGGTGACACCTCCCTTACATGGGGCTGACCAGGGGACAGCTGGGTGTCCTCAAATCAGCTTCTTGCAGGAACTCAGGAACTCTGAAAGGAGCACTGACACACTGCCTTCAGGGGCATCACTCACCAGTCTTTCCTCTAGTTGAAGAATCCTAGAACTACTGAGAAAGAGGAAGAAGAGGGGACGTTTTATCACAGAATCACAGAACGGTTTGGGTTCAAAGGGACCCTAAAGGCCATCTCATTCCAACTCCTGCCGTGGGAAGGGGCATCTTTCACTATCCAAAGTTGCTACAAGCCCCATCCAACCTGGCCTTGGACACTTCCAGGGATGAGGCATCATAGCACAATCTCACCTCCAGAGTAGCCGCCCCAGAGTTGTACCAAAATGACACCATGGTAGTAAAAAGGAGCAGATGAACCTCAAAATGGGCCCTCATCAGTGAAATATGGGTATGCTCTACTCTGTGGCTGACCCTCTGAGGATTGGGGATTAAAGCCAAAAAGATGAGAGAGAAAAGGAATGTTCTACAGATCAGCAAAAAAAATTGGTCAAAAGAGATGAAACAGAAGGTAGGACCAACTGATCGGGTTTGTGAGTGAGAGGATGACAGCAGTACAGTCTCCAGAGAATCTGTGCACAAACCTGTGATACTCAACTGATAAATGAACTGCAAAAGAGGCAGAGTGTGCTGCTGATGCTTTTATTTGAGCAATGAAACCGAGTGCTGACTGTGGAAAACTGCCGGAGGACTGAGCAAAACAAAGTGCTTGGGCAAGGCAGTGGCAGGTGAAATCCTCTGGAGGTGGGTGCAAAGTGAAGAAGACAAAAATCCCACCCATGAGGTGATGAATGCTGAGCTGGCCATTGCCACTCACTGACCAAAACGTTGGGCAGAGCTGGAGCTGTAACCTGCCAAGGATGCTTTCCTGAGGTTCGTCGTAACAGAATCATCATAGAATGGCCTGGGTTGGAAGGGCCCTTAAAGCTCATCCCCTTTCACCTCCTGCCATGGGCAGGGACACCTTCCACTAGCCCAGGGTGCTCCAAGCCCCGTCCAACCTGGCCTTGGATGGGATGGGCAGCCACAGCTTCTCTGAGCAACTTGTTCCTTGTTAACTTTAGTTATGGAAGTTTCGTAATGGGGCCTGTAAAATGTAAAGCCTTTTTTGCAGGAAGCAACTGAACTGCAAGTGTTTGGGGATCAGTTGGGAGTTTAGGGGAATTCTCCCATGGGATGAACATCTCTGCCCTTCCTTAGGGGCTGCTTCTGTCAGGGAGGGACTTCTGGGCTTGATGGACCCTCCTGTGAAGGGTTGATCATGGCTTGTCATGGAGCTTAAAGTGGGAAGAGCAAGGAGCTGCTGTTGGTGGAGCTGCTAAAAAATCCCCAACTGAAAGGAATTTCAGGCTGTGCCTGGTGAGTAGGAACAGGGAGGTGTTTGCCCAGTTGTACAAGGCTCACTCACACTATCATATGTGGTTTGGTTCCTTGTCATCACATGAAGATCAATTTAAAATCTGAGAGTCGATAGAAGGACAAGTAATTGCACACTGTGCCTCCATCCCTCCCTGTTACAGGACTGATTGGGATTTCATTGCTTTTGTAGCAAAATAAAGAGATGTCCAGTTTTTAAAAATACAGGGAGGGTTCAAATATGAGGAAATAGAACCTATTAATGTGGATAGAGGGGCTAATGGACTTCAATGTGTCTTGAGTGTGTTTAAATTGGAAACTGGAGAAAGACGAGTGAAATTCCAGAAGGACTTTCCAAACGCAGCTGGGACACAAACCTACTGTTTTTTCAAGATGAATTTCATGGCAGGGATGAGATTTCTGAGTAGAAGCCCACCTGCAGTTCTCAGGAATAGCTTGCAACACTGGGAGCTGGGCCCCCAATTTGTGGGTGTCCCCAGGCTTTGAAGAAAGCAGACCTGAAGGATCCGTCAGGTGTATTTGCTGTTGTACAGTAATGCTGTGTTGTACAGTCATACTGGATATTCCTCTGCCTTGGCACTTCACAGGTTGCCTCGTGAGTCCAGGAGGACCTTTTTACCTTGATGTTGACTTGATTTCTGGGATGTTTCCCTTCCTCCAGCACAGTTGGATTGGTCTTGTAGAGTCCTGCAGGTGTTTTCATGTGATGAATTCAGCCACCTCAAGGTTCTGCAGTGTCAGTCGGACCCTCCCCTTTTCTCCTCCGCTTTTCCCATCATATACCATAGCTCTGGAGACTTTCCAGCTCATCTCCTAAGCATCATAACTTGATAAAGGTTGCAGTTGGCAGTGGAAGCTGGAGATAAATGACTCTTACCCACAGTCTGCTGAGGTCTTCCTGTTGCTCCATGGACATCCCTGGATGGATGAATCCTTCTCACAAGAGGTGGATGGTGACACTTGGATGCAGAAGCCTGGATTTCAGTTCAAGACACTCATGTTAGATCTGTTAGGATCTAAAATATTTGGAACCATAGACAGCACAGATGCTGCAAGTCCCCAGGTCCATTCTGCCATTTTAAAGCCACTTAATTGTAGAAACTAATGGGGATCTCTTATGAAAGAATAAAAAAGGCAGATTAAAACAATGTTAGGAACATGAGACGACCCTACATCATGTGAACTATCACATTTTCATCAACTTGGGTTTTGTGACAGATTTAGGGCAATGGAAAATATCTCCCTATCCTGAGGTGTGTCATTGCAAATCCAGTGTTCACATTTTTGACAGGAGTGAAAAACTCATGAGGGCTTGAAACTGATTTTATATTCGTTTGTTTTTTGTTTTACAATGAAAAGAAACTGTAATATTGTGGGGATTTTAAAAACAAACAGAAAACTGTACACATATAATAAGATGAAACGTGGTGTCCCTTTTAGCTAACATCCAACAGGACCCTAAAGGACAGATGTTCTGGGAGAACAGATATCCATTAGAACATGATGGAAGGGGGAGATTTTGAAAGGTAGCCAGAACCTACAGATGGAAACTTTAAATAAATAAAAATCAATTTCTAAGTAGCCAGTATAAATAATGCAGGGAATGTGTGGCACGTTCTGGATGGTGCAGCCCAGCAAACAAACCCGCCTGTGCATTCTGAGCGGGTCGGAAGGGATGGAACAGCCTTGCAATGGGATTAGCTGAGGGGGAGCCAGAGCCAGCCATCCTCCTGGGCATTTGCAAAAGGAATGTCAGGACAGAGGGAGTAAAGACTTGGCAGAATCTGTTTTTTGAGCAGTGCTCTTTCTCCTCCCTGCTGCTGTAACAATTAATTTGGGGATGCTCCATCCTTGATGAGTCTTTTCGCCTATTTTGAGGATCGTTAAAGGCAAAAGGAGAGGGAGGGGATGTAGAAGGACATCATGTGTAAGAGTATATGAAGTGATAAAAGATGGGTAAAAAGAGTCCAATATTTCCATTTTTTTTTAACAGAGGAAGGTTTTTTGGCACAGTCTCAGGAACAAAAACAGAGTCTCCTTTTGAGTGGCTCCTCCGGTGTCCCAGCAAGTCACAGGTAACCTCAGCAGCAGCAGGTGGCTCTTTTAGAGGGAATGCTTTACCAAAGTACAGGATAGGAATGCCAGGTGACCGGCCAGGTTTGGTTTGGGTTGGATTGGTTTGAATTGGATTGGATTGGTCTGGTTTGGTTTGGTTTGGTTTGGTTTGGTATGGATGGGTTTGGTTTGGATTGCATTGGACTGGTTTGGTTTGGGGGGATTTGTTTTGATTTGGTTTTCATTTAGTTTGGTTTGGTATGGTTGGGTTGAGTTTTGTTTGGTTTGGATTGGATTGGATTGGACTGGATTGGATTGGATTGGATTGGTTTGGCCAAGGGCCCCTGGGCTGTGCCAGCCATGGTGTGGGCACAGGCCCAGGGCAGGGATTGTCCCTGTGCTGGCACCGCTGAGGGACCGCGAGGGCTGGGCCCAGTTCTGGGCCCTCAACAGGAGAGACCCGGAGGGGCTGGAGCGTGTGCAGGGAAGGGAACGGAGCTGGGGAAGGGGCTGGAGCAGCAGGAGCGGCTGAGGGAGCTGGGGGGGCTCAGCCTGGAGAAAAGGAGGCTCAGGGGGGACCTTCTGGCTCTGCAAGTCCCTGACAGGAGGGGGGAGCCGGGGGGGGTCGGGCTCTGCTGCCAGGGAACAAGGGACAGGAGGAGAGGGAACGGCCTCCAGCTGTGCCAGGGGAGGCTCAGGTTGGACAGGAGGAAAAAAAGTTTTCACAGCAAGGGTTGTAAAGCACTGGCACAGCTGCCCAGGGCAGGGGTGGAGTCACCATCTGTGCAAGTGTTTAAAAACCACGTGGATGTGGCACTTGAGGACATGGTTTAGTGGTGAACATGGTGGTCGGTTGGAGTTGGTGATCTCGAAGGTCTTTTCCAACCTTAACTTGATTCTGTGATTCTGTGACCTCTCCTGTGCTGCCCATCTCTGTGTGTCAGTAGCCAGACTGGTACATTCAAGCAAACTTAAGGGCAAGACTGTCCTTCGTTACAACAGTAATGACTTTATTCTTCAGAAACTAGGATTATTTTTATTAATTTTGCTGCAGTAGCTGCATTGCTGTTGTTTCTCTCAAAGCAGTGGTACTTGCACATTAAAAATGTTGTGTTAGTGCAGTGCTGTTTTCTTACTGCATCTCTCTCTCCAACTAACCCTGGAGGCTTATTTCTCCAAACACAGATTTACCTTATTTTCACAGTGATCTACATTCTCTGTACTAAAACAATGCCATAAGGAACAAATTGTTGGTTACACTGTTAATCAAACAGCATCACAGTGGGAGCCAGCCAGCAGCACCAGCAATTACAGTTTATTAGACATCTCTTCTTAAACAGTTGATATTCTTACACATGATATTATGTGTTTGCTAATAGGCCACATATCTTATTTATGCATTTCACCCTCCTTTACCTACACCAGTAGTTATGCTCCAAGCACATGCTTTTGCACATAAATAGGATCATTATTTGGAGCTAATCCAGTTTTCAGATTCTCTCAGTCAAGCAACAGCAGGTCTGATTTGAATAGTCAAACTGGAAGCCCCCTGCTGTCATTAGCCCTCCATCAGTGTTGTTCAGGTTCTTTTCAGTATCTGAGCTAATAAAATCTCCTCTGATAACCCAGATCTTTCCTCCTGCTTGTGCTGTGTAGTTTTACAGATGGGTAAACCCAGTGTCCCTTTTATGGTTGCCTTTGCCATAATGCCACTTAATTGTAAAATAAGTCGTTATTGGGGTTTGCAAGGAGAGAAGTGAGACAGAGAAATATTAAGGAAAGTACCTGTGGTTTAACTCTATCCCAGCCAAAACCAGGACAGGTTGTTTTTAAGGGAATTTGAAACTGGTGCCAGTAAGAGGAATTCCTGCATGGAAGTCAGAGGGGATTTTGCAATTCTGGCTTCCCCAAGAGGAGTGGCAGCCAAATCTGGGCTCTCTGCCTGAAGAAATGGACCCTCCTTGGATTGGAGTATGATGCTCTTACATTCTGACTTTATTCCCTGTATATATTTCTGTCTGTGGGTTATAAGAAAATTAATCCTTTTAAAAGTTTTTATTTGATTCAAACCGAGACCAGACTTTTCTTGGTTAAAATCTGCCATTATTATTTCTGTGGATAGTGTAAAAGTCCTCCCTGACTTAAGAGTAAAATATTTCCATGGTAAGAATAAATAACATGCACACTGACCTTTCAGTCCCAAGGAGAGTGTCTGCCTAAGAGCTTCACAGCTCCCTGCCTCAGTGCAGGTTGACATTTGCAAGGTTGATAAGTCGGTTATTTGGATGTAAATCGACATGGAAGGAAAAACAGTTCCAGTAGTTGTGATAAGAGTCCACTTTTTCTCAGTTTAGTATAATATAATGCACAGTAGATCACGGAAACCCACCATCAATGCATAGTTTAAATGGGGGCTGCTATTACGTGTCAGTGTGGAGATCTGGAAAGGGAGAGAGTTAAAATTTAGTTGATTAAAGAGGAAAAAAATGCCTATCAGGGATTTTGCCCACTATGCCTTAAAGCATCTTTGCAAGCAACTATCCGTGGTGATAGTATTTTAGGGATTAGAAGCAGGCTGTGGAATATGAGTCATCTTGAATTCTAATCGAGATGTGCAAGCCTCTGATGCAGAGAACTGAGAAAAATGAAAGTTTGGAGGTTTTTTTTTTCCTCTGAAGACCCTGTAACTTCCATCGGCGTTTCTGGTCACCAGGAAGGTCAGTGGTTTGCTCTGGCCACAGCAACAACCAGTTCTGAATAAACTTGTACTTTATTATTCTCTATCTTCCCACTCATAGGTCTTCTTTTTGGAGATATGGGCAAGTTGTTACACTCATCACTGCTGTTCTGGGCAGATAAAGTTGTTTATTTAGAGGCTTCCCAGCTTATTCTGTGCTTCTGACACTCAAGGACCAGTGACTAATTCAGTGTTTCATTAAACATGACTGTTTAAGATCATACTGACTTGTGTAAGACTTTCTACTTCTGAATTCTTCATGATTATTACAAACTTTTAATCCTTCTACGGAGAGGGCTCACAGAACACACTCCTGGTATTCTCTTATTACATGTTCTTAAGCACATACAGGCCACTCTGTATTGGAAGCTGTTCCAAAGCAAGCTGAAGCTGAGACAGAGCATCCTGGTTTTGCTGCATCCCGGGAGACTTTGAACACGATATTCCCAAAACTGTGCATGTTGAAAGGTGGGAGTGTCAGCCTTTCTCCTCTCCTGGCAGTGCTGGCTGAGTGAAGCAGCAGGTTTGGTGCTGTGGGGGATGACCCTGCCCCGTGCTCTGCCCGTGGGCTGTGTGTGAGAGCATTGCCCTCGGGGGCTTTGCTGCCTGTCCCTCTGCAGGAGTGACCTGTGATGGCCTGGCCTGTGACACAGACTTTTCAGCTCCCTCTTCAAACATTTTCAGAGCATTGTCTTGGAGTGATTTCATGTTATTTGGGGGGTGTTTTGGGCTTTGTCCCTCCACACAGTGAGTGATGCCAGGCCCTGGCAAGGCCACTTGGTGTGTCCTTCTGTAAGACAGGTATTGAAGAGATCACCCCCTAAATTAATTCCTGGAACTTTTACCAGGACTGATCCAATTACTTACTGGCCCTTGTCTTGAAACTCCCATTCCTGACAGAAAAGTGGCCCACAGTACATTTGCTACACACACATGAGGCCCTCCTGGGATATTCCCATGCTTTTATTTATTCAGTCTGTCCCCTGTTCTCACCTCAAGCCTGGAAGTTGCTATTAAGTTTGTAGAAAAAGAGTCTTACAGAATACATGTATATTCATCTACTTCAAAATTATTGGCAAAACCAACACCATCTCCTTCAGCCTCTGAGACCTGCGAGTCAGCAGAGTGAAACAGCCCACTGCCTTTTATTAGGTGTTATGCACTTGACAGCCAAGTCAAATGCCAGGCTTGGAGAGCAGTAATTCAGTTCCTGACTAATCCACTGAATGTGTCGTTCCTGTCCTCCAGAGAAACGTGTGACCTCTGCAGTCAGCTCCAGCTTGAAATAAGACTTCCTTGGAGGTCTCTAGATTTTCAGCGTCTGAATCCCTCCTTCACAACCCTGTTTCACTTTCCAGAGCCTTCAGCAGCATGGCTTTGGAACTGGGGAACAAATGAGAGTCCACGGCCATGCCATCCCCAGACAGCAGGGGTAGAGTTGTTGGTGGTGCCGTCTCATCAAAAGTAATGAGAAAACTGATTTTTAGTGGTCATCTTGGAGCAAGTCTGGAGAAGGCCCCAAGATGATCAGAGGGATGGAGCAGCTCTGCTGGGAGAGTTGGGATTGTTCAGCCTAGAGAAGAAAAGCTTTGGGGTGATCAAATTGTGACCTTCCAGGGCCCGAAGGGCCCAAGAGGAAAGATGGAGAGAGACTATTTCCAAGGGCCTGGAGTGGCAGGACAAGGGGGAATGGCTTCCCACTGCCACAGGGCAGGGTTAGGTGGGATACTGGGAAGGAATAGTTCCCTGTGAGGGTGGGGAGACCCTGGCACAGGTTGCCCAGAGAAGCTGTGGCTGCCCCTGGATCCCTGGAAGTGTCCAAGGCCAGGTTGGACGGGGCTTGAAACAACCTTGAGCTAGCAGAAGATGTTCCTGCCCATGGCAGGGGGTGGAGTGGGATGGTCTTTAAGATTCCTTCCAACCCGAACTATTCTGTGATTCTATAATATTACCAATACTTTTTGTGGAAAACCCAGCCTTGAATCAAGCTTAAGCACTTCATTACTTAACTTTGGTTTAAAAGGTTGCTGCCCTGAACACTTTTTTTCTGCCTTAAGTTGGTTTTGGTATATGCAGCAATTAATTGCCCTAAAGCATGGAGAGACTCCCTTCCTCGGCCCCCCTGGTGTGTGGGGACAGTGCTCACCTGCCTTCTCATGCTAAGCTTTTTGGACTAGAGCTGAAAGCTTCATCCTTGCAGTGTGCAGCAGTTTGCAAAGGGCTGCTGAGCACTGGAAGGAGCTGGTCAGGGCAGTGGTGGAGTCTCCATCCCTGGAAGTGTTCAAAACACGTGTGGAGGTGGCACTTGAGAACATGGTTTAGTGGTGAACTCGGTGGTGGTGCTGGTTGATGGTTGGATTCGATGCTCTTAAAGGTCTTTTCCAGCCTTAACTCTTCTGCTCTGTTCTATTTGGTGAAGCCTCCTTGGTGCAGAGAACAGTGCTACAGAGTGAGAGTTTCTTATTCTCCAGCTCTGCGTGGAGGGGGCCCAACATGCAACCTTTAAACACAAGCAGAGCTCAGTTACACTGAGATTACAGGAAGATAAGCACAAAGACCCACAAAACCTTGGTGGGCTGACAGAAAATAGATCTTAATTGTGCTTTTGCTAAGCCAACTCCATCAAGGCCCCTGAAGCTGCTGCTTCCTTGTCTTCTATGTCCAAGTTGTTTCACTGTTTTACTACAGACCAATGTGTTACTTTACTAACAGAAACTACTCTGTCTGACCTAATGTTGCCTTGAGGTGAGTCAGAGGGTTCAGCAATCCCAGAGCTGCAAGTCATAGAACCTTTGAGATTGGAAAAGACCTCCCAGGTCACCCAGTCCAGCCTCTGATGGAGTACCACCATGTCCATCAAACTGCGGTGCCACGTTTGTTCAGGAATTTGCTTGTGATAATTTTATTTTACTCTAAGGAAAATTGGAAAACAAAATCACTTTTTTTCCTCTTCAGCATATTTTTACTTAAATGTGCTATTCATGTTCCAATGGGTGATGCTGTATTTAATATATTAGCTTATTTCTAGTGGGAAAGTTTAAAAATTTCATTTCACTATCGTGTAGATGAAGAGTTGAGGGTCCTAACATGTGCCAAGAGTTAGGCAATTTATTTAATTAAGATTCCCAGTCTGCTTTTTGTAGTTACTCTGAGGATCAAAGCAAGATTTCTCAAAGGACACTAAAATCTACTGAGAGAGTCTGTGCAGCAGGAAAAGAGCTGTCACTGAATAAGTAAATAAACACAACTAATGGCCAAAGGTGATGATGAAAACGTTTTAAGGATAAACTTTTAAGAATAAACTGAAAGACTGACCAAGAGACAAAGAGCTAATGTGCTGAAGTGGAATTAGTTAATACTCATATTTGTAAATTTGTAAGTAAAATGAAACTGTAATAATTCAACTTCCATCTGCATGGAAATTCCTCAAAATCTTATACTTTGGATGTTAACAGGGTAATCAGAACATTTCTTCTCTTTGTGTTAGATGGGGTTACAGACCCAACAGATACCAAGTATTGGTCATGTAAAATTACATTTAAATACCTTGGGGTTTCTAAGGATCATAGAATATAAACCCACGGGGTAACTCCACTCTACCAGCTTCAGAGAGGTGAAAAACTGCTCAAGCCATGAAAGCAATCAAGTTGTCCATGCTCTCTGCATTCATGATTTCAGAGCATCTCCTGAGCCACCTGCACCTAATCATTGCAAGGGCATTTTCCACAGTCTGAGTTGTGATTCCAGTGGGAAACACTGACATGAAAGAATTTAAGCAAACCTACTATTTTAAGCAACTGCTCGCTGGTGTAAGCAGCTGGTTCAAACTCCACTGCATGCCTTCCTCTAGGATTGGAAGCAGGATTCATCCTGGGGATTTGTTTTAAAGAGAAAAAATTATGCAAGAAGGAAAATCTGCAATCTCTCACCTTTTTTTTTTTTTTCCTGAAGAAACACATAGCAGCCACCATTCCAACACAGAGGCAAATTGAATATACATGTCCTTATTGTAACATCTCATTCAACATGTCCCTCTCTCCTTTTTCCTCTCAGATGTCTCAGGAGCTTTTGAAATGTTAAAAGGTGAATGAGACAAAACCAAACCATGAACAGATACCCCTTGGAAAAATACAATAGATAAAGACATCACTGCTGTTGAAGGTGACAAAGAGTAATGAGAAAATTACATTTTCTGTGCTTCTGCCAGCCCTATTGGAAAGCTTTGCTGTGATATTTTAATTTTGTCTGATTTAGATATAACTGATCTGCAGTGAGGGTAATTCTTTTCTTACACAATTGGGATGAAGAAAGGTAGGATCACTCCTCAGTTGATCAGGATAAAACCTCTTTGGGATAAGAGTGGTCTCACCCAACAGCCTCTCTGGGATATGAATTGGTGGCTCTTTCATTAACTTAACCCTTCTTGCCTCTTTGCCTTCTTCCTGATTGTCCCTTATTTGCCTGTCACCAGCTTCAGCGGGACCTCTGACAGGACCTAAGCAAGATAATTTGGATGGTGAAAGGGGGAGACATTGAGAAGGAAAGCAGATTAGCTCTCTTAGAATAGGGTTTGAAATAAATTAATTCACAGTTGTATACTTAAATTTTCTCACTTTCACCTAAATCAAGGTGTTCAGAAAGCGAGTGGCTGTGACACTTCACAATATGGTTTAGTGGCCACGGTGGTATTTGGTCCAAGGCTGGAATTTATGATCTTGGAGGTCTTTTCCAACCTTGATGATTCTTTTTTCCTTTTGAGTCATAGTTCCACTGTGAGTGCAATTTATATTTCTGCCTCCCTTTTTCACACACAGTGTAAATTTTGGTCGGTGGCATTGTTTTATTCAGAAAAGTGCAACAGCAGGGTTGGGCTCTCTTGCCCTTTTCCAGGTTGTTTCAGGTGAATGTCCTGCTGCTTTAGGAAGATCTGAAAGCCAACTGCCTCTCCAATGACTGGGAAGGGCAGGAGGAGCTCCATGCTTGGAGTCATGGGAAACAACAACTGTGTGAACCATGGTTTCTGCTTCAGGAAAAAATCCAGCATTTTATGACAAAATAAGAACAGAAATCTGAATGCAGCTGGGTTAAATTATTGTACTTTTAGATTGTGAAATGCTTTCATTTGGGTATCAGGTTTGTTTTCTTTTTTTTTAATGTTGATTTATGATAATATTTTATCTTAATTATCCTTTGTTTTGTAGTTGATGAAAAATAGACTAAGAATGAGCACTCAAAAAAAAATAATCCCCTTGAGCAGAATTGGTTTAAAGACACCTCAGCACCCTTAAAGGTCCTAAGAGTCACTTCACAGCACAGGCAGCTTCTTAAAGACATTGAGCCTGTCCCAGTGCCAGTTTGGAGAGAGGTGGGAAATTCCATTTCTGTCTGAGACCAGGGTAAATTAAGCCAGGGTGAGTCCAGAGTCAGGCAATGATCAAATTCCCTTGCTTTTCTTCTGAGGGAAAAAAAATAAGGATGTTGTTCAATAAGAATCCAACTCTTAAAGCAAATAAAAAGTGAGGAACAGACAAAGATTATGTTGGAAGACAAAGGAAGGGGAAAGGAAGGAGGGGAAAGCTGAATATGAAGCAAAAGTGCCATCGTGATGGGGGGAAAAAATAAAGGCAAACATAATCCTGATGTGTGTAGCAGTGGAGTTAGGGTCTGGTTCCTGCTCTGAGCTCTGCATCTCAGGAAGTTGTGGAAAGCCAGAAGAGAACAGGAGGATCAACCAGAGGTCTAGAAAATACACCTTGCAACGATAAATTGATATTTAGTGTGAAAAGGAAAAAAGGGAGGTTTTAAAACAGTCTTTCACTACGAGAACAGTGACTTTAAAGCTAAAAAAAATGCGTGGATGTGGCACTTGAGGACATGGTTTAGTGGTGAACATGATGGTGGTGCTGTGTTGACCTGATGATCTTAAAGGTCTTTTCCAACCTTAATGATTCTGTAATTCTGTTCTTTTTATCCATGATGGATGGTGTAAAATCAGTGGGTGGAAATCACAGTAGGGAATGTTTGTAGTACATATTTAGGTGTGTTGACAGTTTAAGTAGTGGATGAGTTGCCTGAGGCCAATGGAGCACACCCCAAATGGTGGGTACACTAAAGTTTCTCCAAAGACTTAAAACAAACATTCATCAGGAATGAAAGAAAGGTCTGATCATGTCTTGGAGCAGGAAATGGATGTGGTGACCTGGTGCTTGCTCTGGTATCTTTAAAATAGAGGCCTAGAGCCTGATTCTGTCTTTTACAAGGGAAGGCTGAGGGAGCTGGGGCTGTTCAGCCTCCAGAGCAGAGCCTGAGAGGGGCCCTCAGCCATGTCTGGAGGGGCTGCAGGGAGGGGGCAGAGGATGGAGCAGGCTCTGCTCGGGGGGGCCCAGCAATGGCCCAGGAGGAACGGGCAGGAACTGATGGCCAGGAAGTTCCAGCTGGACAGGAGGAAGAACTTGTTGGCTGGGCAGTGACCAGAGAGGGGGTGGAGTGTCCTCCCTGGGGCTATTCCAGAGCTGTCTGGACACACTCCTGTGCCCTGTGCTCTGGGCTGGCCCTGCTGGAGCAGGGAGGTGGCACCAGATCCCCACTGTGGTCCCTTCCAGGTTGATCCATCCTGGGATAAACACACCCACAGCAGCACTGAGCCCAGAGAGGAAAGGAGGATTGTGGGTCTGATGCTGCCCAGGAGAGCAGATTCTTGTGGGCAGACACCAATAATCCAGCACCAGGATAACTTGAGATATTCCTAAAGCTTTATCCCTGCAGGGGACATGGCCAGGTTGCTCAGCAGCACGTGCAGGTACCCCTGCAATTTTGAATTCAAATATCCAGGGATTTTGCTTTCACCTGTAAATCACTGAGTGTGAAGACTCAAGTTCATTTTGCTCCAATTAAAGTTTGAAGATGGCAGTGCTGATGGTGGGGACTGAAACCTTCCCCTGTTCCCATTAAGACAGTTTGTATATTCCAGTTTTTTATTTCTATTTTTAATGCTCATAACGGCTCTGCTTGCCAGAAGCTTCTCAGTGTATTTGCTAATGAGAGAATGAAAATAGATTTTGGAATGTTTGTAGAAATCTTTGGATTAAATGTGTGTATTTTTGAGTGACTTACCCCCCTGTATGTATGCTAACAGTGCATTCACAAAAGCCTTCCTAATTTGCCAGTGGCCTAAGGAGCCAAATTGTTTCCTGTTCCTGTGCAATTTTATTGCTGTGGTATTTGTTTTGCCAATTTTTCTGCATAACCATATGGTCAAGAAATTTGAGGTGAAAGGCCATAAAGTGGAGCCAATACCTCTGAGGTTTTGCCTTCTGTTCATCTTAGTTATCATCCTGATCTTGCATAATTTAAAGTTATTATTTTTATGAACAGGTAGAAATTGTAAATCAGCATCCATTTACCTTTGCTAACAGAGCAAATGCCTACACTGGTAATGCACAGCTATCACTGCATCTGGATTTGTGTGTTTACACAAAGTTGTGTCTCTGTTTGAGATGTATCTTCTTGTATTGATTTCTTTGGTTAAAATACAAACCTCTGTTGTATGAATGCTGGAGGGAGTTTCAGCACAGTTTTTGGATTACTTGCAGAGGAGCAAACCATAGGCAAACAGTTTTTTAAAGAATCCAGCTTCTCCTAGTTTGTATTCAATTCCATGGTTATTTTCCAGTGGGAGGCGCAGGAAGGTTGGGGCTGTCCCAGCTGCTATCCTTAATCTGCTTGTAGAGGATTCTTTAATTCTGCCTGGGCAGGTGGTTTGTTTCAGCTGTGGCCTCTCTGCCTGGGCCAGGCAGTTACTGGCTCACACCTGAGGAGATTTTGGGGTGTGGGCAGGTCCTTGAGATGATGCACCAGTGGAGTCATTCTTCCCCATGCCTCTGATCACCCCCTCCTCTTCCAGCAGGCACTAGGGGTGCGTCTTCCCGGTGGGAAGATCCAACATCTCATGGATTTCTTACTCTTTGTGGTTAGGAGGTAAGAATTTCTCAAGGTGTTTGAAAGCTGGGCTTTGATTTAATCTGAGTGCAAGAGAGAGATGAGTGTAAAGGCTGCGTGGTAGAAGAGGAACAACCTCCTGGCAAAAGGATCCAGCCAGTGGGAAGAGAGCAGTGTAACCTGTTCTAGCTTAAAAGAGTGAAAGTCCCACTAGCAGTGCTTTTCCCCTCAAGAAAAAGAGTGCCCTCCTCTGTGGCTGTGGCTCTGGGCACCTTCACTGACTGATGAACACATGGCATATTTATACTCAAGCAGGCCAAGGCTGTTTTCATGCAGAACTGCTGCTGCAAGGCCTTGCCACACATCTGTCCCTTCTTCGTTGCCACCCTTTTGGAGCTCAATGTTTGAATCATGATCTCATAGAATCACAGAATCATTAAGGTTGGAAAGGACCTCCAAGATCCTCAAGTCCAACCTTCAACTAATTCCACCACGCCTGTGACATATTCTTACTGTTCATTCTTGTTTGCATCTACCTTTTACATCCACCTGGAACTTCTCCTCACTTTCTTGCTTTGCCTTAGCATTTCTTCCTCCTGAAAGGGAGAGTGCCATCACCTAAAGTGAACTTCTCCAAGGAGACAGATTTCTCCAGGACAACAGGCTGCTGTCCCTGCCTTCGTGACATATAGAGATCTATATAATGGATGATAGAAAAATTATTGAGTTTCGTTCTGTTCTGAGCATGAATAATATTGTCCCAATTTTTCATTCCTATAGGCTCTCTCTGTGTGACGCTGCAGCAACTCTGTGGAGTATGAAGAAGGCTCAGAAGTCCATGTAAGTGTGTATTTTCACAAATGGGAATTGCCAAAGCAGCTGTTAGCTCTCTAGCCCTTTTTAAATCTGAGGGAATTGGTACAACAGGGAACACTGATGGAAAAGGGATGAGACCATCACGGGGCAGGAAAAAAATAAAAAAAAAAAAAATCACAAACAAGGTTAAAAAATGCAGCAGGTGAGAGTAAATTGTCAGTGTCTGACTTCTTGGGAGCAGTGGCAATTTATAACAGTGGTGAGTCACCCAGGAGCCTGGAAAGAACAATAATGCATTGCTGACTCCTGCTCTCTGTTTTTTTGGAGGGGGTTTCCTGCAGCAAGAACCAGTGGCTCACTGGGGGGCTGGAGCAGCTCCCAGTTCCCCACCCCAGCAGCTCCAGGCCGTGGTGCCTTTGAGTATTAACACCCTCAGAGCCCTGGCATCACCTTTTAGCTCACAAATTGGCAAGCGTTGTTTTGTTGCCTTCTCAGCTCCTGGTGTTTTTAGATGTGTTTGCAGATCTAATCGGCATTCCTCAGATAAACAGGGCATTAACTGAGGTGTGGACAGCTCTGCCCCTGGTAATTGCAGAGCCAGTTTCAGAGCTGCACAACAAAGCTGTGAGAAGTTACTAAAGCACAGCTGAAATGAGGTAATCAGGGCCTGGTGCTGTATTGATTAACACTCTTATGTGCAAGATAAGGCAGACTGTACTGTATATACTGTAATGCTTTTATCTGCTGTGCCTAATTTAAGTTTATCCTAGATTTTATGTATTCCATCAGTAATGAGTTCATTGTATGTGCCACATGTCTAATGAAGTTATCAGCAGTGTGATTCTGATTCTGCCTCCTCTACATGCTTGAGAACCAAAGAGGAATTATCCAAGAAGTTGTTTTCTGCTCTAGGTCCTGGCTGGTTTGATATTCACTCGATATTAAATTGAACACTAATGGTTTACTGTTGCACATTGTGTAAACACTCAGCTTTGCTGAATTGTTTTGTTCCTTTTTTTTTGGTTTAATGGACTCTCCATGGAGGAAGGGGAAGTCTTGTTTGCCCAGGAGCAGCATGGAAGTCAAAGGCAAAGGGCCTGCTGCACATTTTAGCTGAGCTGCAAGGAAGTGATTCCTGTTTGGAAAAAAAAAAATAAATAAATCCCAAGGGAGGAGTGCTGCTGTAAAACCTGTCAGTGCAATCTGCCAGAGAGCCTAGGATTTGGGCTTGGAAAAATCCCATTGCAGTAATCCATTAATCCATGGAATTACCTGGAAGCTTTTCAATATAAGGGAGTAATTAGGTGAGATCCCAATTTTTTAAATTTTTATTTAACATTTATTGCTGTTGCTGGTGCTTTATTTTCTTTTATCCACTGCCCTCTACAGGTCTCGTGGATCAAGTTAGACCGAGGGAAATGAGGTTGCAGCAGTGGCTGGCTCTGGCTTTAAAATAACTGCAGAGATGCTCCTAGAGCTGTTTTCCAAACTCTCTGGAAAGGGAAAAAAAATATCTACAGTGGCAGAAATTCAGATTTTAATATAGGGATTGGCAGTCGCAGCTTTTAAGAGCACAAAAGCAAGGATATAACATTCCTTTCTAAGAGCCTGCCTGCTTTATTACAGGTGATAAGAGTTATGGCACAAAGTTATCAGGGCATCAAATGTATGGCTATTTATCCTCTTTTAGTAAATTCTTGTTAAAAACCATTTTCAGGGAGAGAACATCCTTACAGATGAACTGCAGAAATGCTTCTGAACTTGAAAGTCTTGCTCTGAATAAAAGAGGGGGGGAATTCCAAGGTCCTCATGGGTTTGTGTCTCCTCACTGGGCTCTGGGGGCCCTTGCCAGGCATTTCCCTCTCCCAGAGAGTGGGAACAACTGTCTCTTCCATGGCCTTTCCTTGTGTTTAAAGAACATGAAGTGCAACTGCAGCACATCCCCCTCATAGAGATGTTTGGGAATCACTCTCCTCTATCTGGCTGCTGCTTTCCTGAAGTGATTTGCATCTTAATAGCTTTGATACTGCTATCAGGATTTTTTGGGAAAGGACAAGAAGGCAGTGGTGTGGTAGGATTATGTGAACCATGTTTCTTGGAGAAACCCAGCTGCAAGTAGAAATGTTGTCTTTAAATTATGGCAAGGCTTCGGCTCAAGCCCTGGTGCTTGGCATCACTCTGAGAAATTAATATAAATTCATGTTTAGCTCTTTTGCCCTTTATTCCCTGGCAGTTGCCATGTGCATCACTCAGCAGAGCTGCCTGCAATCCCAATGCTTATCCAATTAGGGAAATGGCAGCATGTCTGGGCTGTGTGTTTTAGGGAGGGAAACGATCCCGAGCTTCTCCCAGTGAGCTTCTGCCAGGTGTTTATAAGACATTGTGGTTTGTCTTTGAAGTGAAGTAAATTAAAACTGGCTGGAGTCCAGGGGCTGCTCCTGGGCCAACAACCAGCCAGGGACCCACGGTGGGATGTTTTGGATGGACTGAGGTGTGTTGTAGGTTGGAACAGTTCCTGCTGGGGATCCAACCTCTACCCAACGTGTCCAAGAGGTTTCATGCAGACTGTCTGTACCTGCTCCCTGAAGGGGCTGGCCCTCAGCAGCTGGAACAGCCATGCCATTCCTGGATTTCATCGTTTTATCCTCCAGGAATGCAGGTTTTGTGCTCCCAGACCTCTCTGCAGTGCACCCCAGTGTGCTGTGGCGTGGGGACAGCGAGGACAGTCACCTCAGAAGTGCATGTCTGACCTGCACTGCAGCACTCTTCCACAGACACCCCTGGTGGATCAGTATCTCTATCCTCACCAGGAGAATAAGATTTATCATGGATCTCTGATGCAGTAATTATGTAGCCTCTGTAGATTTATATATGATACTTATCTCCATGATTTGTCTCTCCCGTGTACACCCATAAATTTATTTTCCCTGTTCAGGATACAGTTATAGATAGTTTTAAAGGCTCTGCAGTTTGGGCTTTAGTTGAATTGTATCTCAGCACTGGGCCATTCCTCCACAAAGTGATTCTTTTCCTAAATTATACTCCCCAAAAGACAGAAATGTTGTCAGTTCTTGCAGTTGTGCAGTGACACAAGTAAAGCCACAGAAGTAACTAGACCTGGCTCTGCTCACTGGGGCATCCAGAATTAGTCAACCGGCTTTGAAACTTAGCTGGGAGATGGTGGAGATGAGAAATGAATTTCCATAGATCTGCAGCTTTGCATTCATCTTAATTTTCCAGTTGACTGGGGATTTGGGGATTCGCAGAAGAATTTGTCTGTTATCAGAGTCCTGAAGCACAAATAAACCAGTGAAAGTTGTCACAGCAAAATATTTTATAATTAATGAGATCTGTGAGATTTAAACAGGAAGAGGAATGGAAACATTGGCCACCTTATAGGAGCTTGTGGGCACAGAAATGAGTGTAAGGAAAGTGTAAGAAAACACCCAGGGAATTAACCCAGGTAACTACAGGTAACAGCAGTAGGAAAAAGGTGAGATGGGTACATGTGTGATGCAGGCAGATACAGGAGAGAGGTCTGTGCTCATGAGTTGGACACCCTTTGGGAGAATGGGAATTTTCCTTCTTTTGATATCAGGAGGAATTTCTCCCTGGAAAGGGTGGTCAGGCCTTGGCAGGGGCTACCCAGGGAGGTTTGGAGTGCCCATCCCCAGAGGTGTCCCAGGAAGGCCTGGCCGTGGCACTCAGTGCTCTGGGCTGGGGGACAAGGTGAGGACTGAGCACAGGGGGGACTCGGTGGTCTTGGAGGTGTTTTCCAACCTCAAGGATTCTGTGATTCTATGACTCCTTTCTTCACTGTCTTCCCACACACCAGGTCTTCTCCTCAGCAGCTGCTGTTGGAAGCTCCCAACTGGCGAATTGTTCTCTCAGCTTCTCAGCTGCTCCTCTGCCTGACCCTGTGCACTGACACAAGGCCAGGGATGACCAGCTCCCAAATTCTGGGAGTGCTTTACATTGCCCCAGGCCCCATTTGCACGCCTGGGCTTCCCACTGTCCGTGAGGAACGTGCTGCCTTCACCCCCACGGTGACCATTCCAGTATTTGGTGAGAAATGTCCGGGGGTTTTACTGCTGCACAAATGCAGCCAAGTTTCATGAGAGTGGATGTTGAGAGGTGGATGTTAGTATGAACCTGAAGGGGTCTGCCAGTAACACATCAGCTTTAAGCCAGGGCAGGACAAAGTGGCTGGCATCTGTTAATTGCTGTCTGTTTGATTTTTGGATCAGAAGTGCTTTTTGCAGGTAACAGAGGCCTAATTTTGTTCTGATTTTGCCCAGGTAACTGGGTCAGTCAGGATACGTTTCCCACAAATATGTTGCTCTTAACACTAATTATACCTGCAGATGGCTTTCCTACACAACTCCCTCTCTGCATGCCTTTATGTGATACAGGGTATAAATTCTGATGTTCTCCTTAAATAATACAACAGATGTAGATTAAAAGCAGTTCCTCTTCACTGACTGCTCAGCTCATAAAGTTCTTCTACTCTCACATGGGTTCTGACCATGCAGGTGCCTACAAGACAGAAAAGGACATTGCTGCCTAACTTGACAGGCACTAAGAGATCCATTGGGATGGTGTGTAGTATCTGCATCTCCATTTATCAGTTTCTTGACATACACTCATATATTATTTATGAAAGAAAGCGCCGTCATTCCATATATATATATATATATATGTATGTATGTATTTATGCACTGAAATAAAATGCATCAAGGAAATTACAGTTCCTCCTAATTCCTGGCCTCTTGGAACTGTGGTTCCTTCCTGAGTCTTTGTTTAGGATGAAAGCAGAGCTGCTCAGCTCCAGCAGGGCCTCGCTCGCTGGCCATTGATGCGTGATTTTGTTTGGGTTTGTAACTGCTGCTTAAGGCAGTAATTAATACATAAATATGCAATTTGTCACAGCTGAGGTTATTCAGGCTGGGGGGCAGAGAACCTGGAGGCAGGAGGAGGACTGGTGTCCCTTAGCAGAAACCTGGACTAGGTGGTAAATGTGAGTAGAGATGAGGGCAGGTACTGGGGCCTTGGCCTGGGCTCTTGTTGATTCTCAGCAGTTGTACAGCCAAAACTAAAACAACTCCCAGTGCTGGAGCTGAAATACAATGGGATTGTATCAGAATCACCTCTTTCTCTTTCATTACCATTTTAAAGGTCTGTTTTTCTATCAGTTCTCTGTGATTGCTGATTAAAAATGCTCCTGGATTGTTTACCTTGATGGAGACCAAGATAATCCTCAGTGGGCTCAGGTATTTGGAGAAATTTCTCAGAGCTGAACATTGGCTGAGTTGATTTGTCTAGAATCAAAGAGAGGGGTTTTTTTTATCTAAATGGGAGCAGAATTCCAACCAGGCTGATTTTCTCACAAGTCATTTTTCCTGCTCCCTGGTTTAGTCTCTCCTTCATGTGGCTCAGATGAAGGCAGCAGCTCCCTGATGTCTCTCCCCAGTTCAGAGCCTTGGCTATTACTGCCACAGGAATTGTCACTCTGTACTTGCAACACTGGTAACTTTTATGGTCATTAACAACTTGGAAATTCCTGAATTGGAATTTAGTATTTTCTGCAATTCGGGAACCTTGAAATGGTCTCTCCTCTGGGAGAAGATGCTCTCCCTGCTCTCAGTACCCCCAGCAGCAGCCCCAAGTGCTCAAGTAACATTTGGCAAAGTTTTGGTAAGAAAGTCAAGCATTTGAATAGCTCAGTGCATCACTCCTGCCCACTTCCATGTGATGCTGAGCAAAGTTTGGAGCTTTGGATTGTTTTTGTTTTTTGGGGGTTTTTTTTGGAAAGGCTTTCATTTTTAATGCTGTAGCAATCAAGGAGGAATCCCTGTGCTCCCAGGGTTCGTGTCAGCACGTAGGAGCAGCCTCTCCTAAGAGCAGCAGGTAGGTGATCCAGGTGCTTTGAGGGGACATTCAGCAGAGCCCAGGAGGCTGTTTGCCCTGTCCATGCCCTGCCTGCCCTGGGCCAGGTGTCTCCAGAGCCCCAGGAGCTGTTGGACACCTGCTGCATCCCAGCACGTTCCTCATAAGGAGCAAAGTTCCTTTCTTTAGTGGCACTGTCCTCCTTACCAAGGTGAGAGGTTCTGGCTCCTGTGGAGCTCAGAAACAAATCCTGCTGGATTTTGGGGATGTTGTGGAGACTCACGTGGCATCCATCACTTGTTCCTGTTCCTTGTTCCAGCTGCAGCTCTGAAGGGGCTGGACAGGGAATGAAAGACAGTGGGCTGAAACCCTTGAGTCATCTTGGATTATAAACAGCATTAGTAACATCTCTAGGATGAAAATGTCACAGATGTTCCCAGATCCATAATTCACGTGGACAATTCATTCTGCAGTCTCTTTTCTCTGGTGCAGTGTTCAGGTCAGCCTCAAATGTGACAGTGTGCAGAACCCCCAGGCTGGGCTGAGCTGCAGGTGCTCAGTGTGTCAGTGGGGGGCTGGATTTTTCTTGTCCCTCTTACGTTCTTACACGGAATGGCTGTTAGGTGGAGCAGGAGGCTCAGCAGGGATACAGCCACCTGCTGCTGTCTTTCTGTCTATTGTCTTGGAAGTGTTAGGGCCTCCTGCACCAGGAAAATTACCTGGGGAACACAGGTACACCAGGTCATCCACAGGTGGAAGTACGATGTGGCAGAAATGGGTGTACTGTTCAGAAATCTAAGCACGGAGTTTCAAGGTATAAATCAGATCTATGATAATTTTCTTATATGACCTGAAAAATATAAGCCATAAGATAAGACTGGGAAGCTTGACCAGAGAAGCTGTGGCTGCCCCATCCCTGGAATTGCCCAAGGCCAGGTTGGACAGAGCTTGGAGCAACCTGGGCTAGTGGAAGGTGTCCCTGCCCATGGCAGGGGTGTGGAGGTCCCTTTGAGGTCCCTTCCAAGCCAGACCATTCTATGATTCTGTGAAGAGAACGTGTTCAGAGATTTAGACCAGCAAGAGGCTTTTCCTACATATCCCTTTCCCTAAACACACCTCCAGAGAGGAGTGGTGTTCAAATGCAAACAGCAACATCGGCTGCAGACTGTCTCAAATCACGGGATAGGGATGGGAGAGACAAGGACTAAGACAAAAGACATATTTTCTAGTTCCCTTGCTGTGTGATTTGGCAGTTGAGATACAAAATACTCCTTCACTGACTTTTTTTTTCCCCTCTGAACGTTGGAATCTCAAGCTTAAGCAGAGAAATAGCTAAAAGTGGTTTTTAAGGAGAAGCTTTAAAACCAAATGGGCCAAATTCAGAGCGTTGTGGAGATTGTGGCCCATTCCATAGTATTTTGTTATGCTATTTAGAGTCCCTACTCAGTGTGTATGAACAGGAAAGACACTACAGGTGTATAAACCAAGGGAGAGGCTCTTTGGTATAAAAATGCTGAACTAGCTTGCCTTTCTCTGTCCTTTTTGCCACCTCTTAACCTGGTCTTATGATCATCCCAACTTAGACTTCTCCAGCAAAGTCAGAAGAGTTTAAGTGTGAATATACTTTGGGGGGGGAATCTGAGGACTCTTAAAGCATTCAGAAGTATCTGAAAGAAGCTCAAGTGTCATGGGCTTAGTGTGTCTGTGGAATGTCATCAAATCAAAGCCTGGGTTTATTACTGGGGTTTGGGTTGTTGGATGGATTTAGCTGGTTTAATTACCAGTATAAACACAGGCATGGGATAATGAGAGCATCCTTAGGTGTTGAGGAAGGAATAGTCTTTGTCAGATCTTTTAATGCAACGAGGCAGTGACACTGCAAATAGTCTATTCAGCATTTGAAGAAACTCTGCCCAGAACAGGGGTGGGAGGTGGGAGCAAGAAAACTGTCTGCCAACCCTGAGCTGGTGCCAGCTGTTTGAGCAGAGTGAGGATTTTAAATCATGCAATCATGGAATCCCAGAATGGTTTGGGTGGGAAGCACCTTAAAGCTCATCCAGTCCCACCCCTGCCTTGGGCAGGGACACCTCCCACTCTCCCAGGTCGCTCCAAGCCCCGTCCAACCTGGCCTTGGACACTTCCAGGGATCCAGGGGCAGTCACAGCTTCTCTGGGCAACCTGTGCCAGGGCCTCCCCACCTCACAGGGAAGGATTTCCAGCATATTTGTAACCTAAATTTCCCTTCATTCAGTTTGAACCCATCACTCCTTGTCCTATCATTACAGTTCCCGATGAGAATTAAAACAATTAGACAAGTTAAAATAGCTTGTAGTTCTACTAACAAATAAGGAATACATTCAGCACAGTCCTTGGAGGGAAACTTCTGACTCCCTCAATTTAATAAAGAACTCAAAAGACTGCCACTGTGATTGTGGACTGCACAATTCACTGGCACGAGAATTTAATACGTATTCAATCTATGCATTTTTGCACCTGTGAACCACAAAGAGTGTTGTTTGTGACAGATGTGAAAGAACCTCTGTATTTCTCCCCTGGAGAACATTCAATAGTTTTAGGCAATCAGTAGTTTTAGAGGGCAAGTTTCAATTTATTTATTTACCCACTTTCCTGCTAAATCCAGCTCCACCATTGCTAATAAACTCTTTTGGTAAATAAATTACTGCTGATGATATTATTTAATCTTGCCCCTATAAAGTTGAGGGTTTTTTTTGGTTATGTAATAAGACATCAGAGGCATGATAAGGAATTTTTCTTCCTCAAAGAACAAATACCAAATTTCTCTTTGAAGCTGGAATCAAAGCAAGAGAGTCTGCAACTGATTTGAGAACTAGGAGACAGGTATCCTGTATGAAAGTAAAATCACAAGTTTGGTGTTGACAGATACATATTTTTTTAAATACTTGCATTTCCTTGTGATTTTCACCTGACTAAAGGCAGTTTCAGTCACTCCAGTGAGCCAGAGTCTTCAGCTTCTGGATTTCTTTGTTTCCATTGCAAAGGAAATTCAGGTAGAGAGAGGAAAGATTGGAACTGTTCTAACACATCATCTTTAACACACAAGGGGAAAAATAATGTAAATAATAGAATCTAGGGCTTCTAAAAATATTTCAGAAGTGTTTGATCCTCCTAGATCTCTTGAACTCTAAAGAAAAGGAGACATCAAGAAAATCTGTCTTGATTCCCTTTTTGGGGACTGGCAGCTTTGTGCTGACTTGGTGAATTGAACTGAACATTAATGAGCATTTAAAAATGCCAGCATATTGTGACATTTCTGCATATAATTCTAAATATCGAAAATATTAAAAAATAGATTAATATTTCCTTGGTGGCTTCCCTCAGCAAGGTATTTCATGGAGTCATAGAATCCCAGAATGGTTTGTGTGGGAAGGGACCTTAAAGAACTTGTTCTACCCCCTGCCAAGGGCAGGGACACCTCCCACTAGCCCAGGTTGCTCCAAGCCCCCTCCAACCTGCCCTTGGACACTTCCAGGGATCCAGGGGCGGCCACAGCTTCTCTGGGCAACCTGTGCCAGGGCCTCCCCACCCTCACAGCCAAGAATTTCTTTTCAATATCCAACCTAAATTTCCCCTTTTTCAGTTTGAACCCATTCCCCCTTGTCCTGTGACTGCAGTTCCTGATGCAGGGTCCCTCCCCAGACTCCTCATAGGCCCCTTCAGATACTGGAAGGAAATCTAATCCCAAACTCTCCAGATGGAAAAGAGAAATATAAACTCTGGCCTTTTTTCCCCCCATTATCTGTCAGCCCTGAGATTTCACTGGCTTCCTGCTGCTTTATTGTCCTAATGGGTTTTATATTTCGTAGCACTGCGTTGGTTTTTGTTCTGCAATTTTTGCTTCAGATTCTCTAGTTCTTCTCCTTTTAGCCCTAATTGTGGTTGTCAGTTGTTGAATCAAAAAGAAGTGCAGCTGCAGGCTTGCTTAGAGCATAATAGTACTTTTTGGCTCATTATGGCTATACTTTGCCTTTCTTGGGGTTAAGAGTCAGTGTCACCACTTTGCTATTTCTTTCAAAAAAACCAGAGATTTGAAAAAAATCCCCTTGGGCTTCCTTTCAGAAGCAGGTTTTACACAGTGGAGGATGCAGCTTTAAGGTCCCTTCCAACCCAAACCATTCCAAGGTTCTGTGATTCTGTAGTGGAAGACAGTTCGTTGTTTGATTTATTCTGCACTCCTCTAAATAGGAGACACACCCTGGAAAGCAAAGCAGACCCCGTTTCCAGGTCGTGAGGAGGTTTGGTGCAGACAGCAATGCACAGCCAAAGGAGAGAAACTGGAGCTCACCACCACATGGAACAGAAAGCCTGAACCACATTATCAAAACCATCTGCTTTTTAGCTTTGTTTGGCGTCTTGGAGCTCTCAGGGTGCACACCAGGATTGCTCCAAGGAAGTTTTCAGCCACATTTCAGGGGCTGAAATCAAGTGCCCAAAGAAAAGAGCAAGTAGGATGTGGAGGCACAGGGATGAGAAGGACAACCACACCAGGGCTGAATTGATTGTAATGGCAATGAGTTATCACAGGCTTGATTTCTGATTTCTGCATTTTAATTTTGAAGGAAGACAACCACCTGAATGAGGCACAAACAGCTGTTCTGACAAATGGGGGAAAGTCCAGCAAAGAAAACAGAAATACAAAGTAACAAAGTTTTGAAGTAGTTAATTAAAATCTGGCTCCAAGGCAGTACCAGGGTTCTGGGTCACAGTGGTCAGCAGAGCAGCCCCAGCCTATGAATATTCATTCTGAGGGCTCAGTCCTGGCTCCAAGGAAGGTCAGGTCCTCCCTGCTTTTCTCAGCAGTCAGGGAAATTGAGAAAGCAGGGGTGGGTAAAGGAGCTGGAGCAGGATTTTACATGGAAAACATCTTGTGTTCTGAAGGGCAAGTGCAGTGTGTTGAAAGGTGATTGAACTATTTGACCAAGAACAGGGAGATGTTCAAGAGATAATGGGAATGCAACCTGGCAGAACTATTACTTGACCAAGAACAGGCAAATGTTCAAGGGATAGTGGGAATACAACCTGGCAGAGGTACAGGACAGCTGCAGGATTGGAATGTAGTTGCCTTTCAGCTGTGTATGTGCTTTAATTAATAAAAAAGAACAAAGTTAGATATGAACAGAAGTTGTTTGCAGTGCTAAGACGAGAGCCTGGGGAAGCCATGGTCGCAGCCACTGGAGACAGGAGCCCAGGATCTGGGAATTTCAGAGGTGTGAAGTTTGCTGTCTGTGCTAAATCTTCAAGGATGGTGATTGAAGGAGAGCTTTTTAGTCCTGGGTGTTTCTGTGAGGAAACAGTGAATGCCATGGTAGTCAGGGAAGGTAAAACAGTGAAGTGCTGCTGCCCTGAAACAGCACAAGGGTTAAGATGGGGATTTTTGTTCTAGCTAAAAACTATGACTAAGAGTCCTTTGACAGTCAAGAAAGTAAAATTAACAATTGGAGTTAGTGGAAACAGAACAGAGTTTGAAATAGGAAGTGTATTGTCAGATGGGTACGTGGTGCAGTTTTGGTCACTCAAAGGGAGTTACTGGAGACCTGTTGAAGGTGGAGAGAAAGGGCAACAATGATCAAAAGTGTGGAAGGGCTTACCAAGAATAACAGCAGAGGCTGGAAAAGTGAAAACTGAATGCTGTATGATAGACAAGCACAAAATCCTGAATTTCAGAGTTGGGGAGCACACAGTGAACCTAAAAGATAAGATTCCGGGGTCATGGTAAAGCAGAGAAGGTCCTTCCATGTGTGTAGTTACTTTGCAGAGCTCCCTGCCTGGTTGGATTTCAGGAAGTGTTTGGCTGATGTCATGAAGGGAGAATCCATCACTGACCAGTAACCATGAGAATATAACCTCAGCTTCTCTAATTAACAAGCTGCTGGAGATTACTCCTGGGAGGAACCACTGTGTGCTTTCCTATTCTTACTCTCCTCCCTGGACAAAGACCCAGCATGGGTGGGCAGAGCTCTCCCCTGACAGGAGAGGTTCTCATGTTTTAACAGGGCCATTGGTGCAAAGAAATGCAGTATATACCCCTTCTGAAGCTTCCCCAAGCATCTGTAAGCTATGGCTTCAATTAAGCTTTTGTGTTGCAGGGCAAGGAACTCGTTGTTAGCACCGGAATCTGTAAGATGATTGTAATTTGAAAAATGAGAGGATTTGTTCAGTAGAAAATTGGGATTAGAGCAGGGAATGATTCCATGCAGTAACTCAAAGCCTGATGCCTGTACAGGTGGGATGCCACGGGAAAGCTGTGGCAGTGATCAGGAATTCCTTTGGGAAAGTATCAAGGACTGAACCATTGTGAAGTAGTGCAAGATAAATAGTAATGAAATGATGAAGGACTTCTTTTGATTAAACTGGGACATATTTAACAGTGGTGGAACACCCTCTCACCAGGGATGCCTCTGCCTGCCTCTCTGCCTGAAAGACTTGATGAATGCCTGGTTTCAAAGTAGCATAAATTTTCTGTTGATATTTAATTGACAAAGCTACAAATAGAAAATAACAGTGAGAGCACGTTTAAAATCATGTGGATGAGCTGTGCTTTTGGGCCAAGTTTCTAACGGTCTGTGCAGGAAGATTTAATCATTGTAAATCCAGTAATATGCAAAAAAATGCTGCAGATTAAAACTAAAGTCCAGGTAGGATAATAACTGAAAACCACAGCTTATGCTACATGTGCAGGGATAAAAGTAACAATGCCTTGGAGCTGCATATGGTGAGATAAGGCAATAAATGCTGGAATGTTATCCTGGCAGCATCAGGCATTCTGTGAGACCACATTTGGGCTCCCAGAGAACAGTGTTGTCATATTGCAGGGGTGCAGCAAAGCACAGAAACCTCCAGTCAGCTTTTGGGGAACACTGACTTGGAGAACTCTCAGCCACAGCTGTCTGGAATGTTTCTGGAGAACCTTGCAACGGGGTCAAACAGCAAAGAAGCTGCTGGAAAGTGAGAAGTGGATTGATGAGAATTAGTTGCCTCCACTTGACACGTGGAGATGACAAGTACTGGGATAAGATGAGGAGAAGAGACTCTGCCAATGTGTTTTGGGCATGAAAACCAATTAGCAGGGAGGGTGAGGAGATGAGCTGGAGCCAGAGTGTGAAAGAAATGCATATAATCAGCTTGGGAGGAGAAAGTGTACTGCTGAAAGATCCTCACGGGTGACACCACAGACTGGAGCAGGAGCTGGGGACTGATGTGCTGCTTGCTGGGTGATTTGTGCTGCCTGACTCTTTAGGGACACGTCTTTCCTGACTCTGTGAAATTTTCTGTGCCTGTCATTTCTCTCCTGCCTGTGCCACACTTCTGATCTTTGGCCATTCCAGCACTTTCTGTGATTAAGACATACCTGTGGTTGCCCTAGGGGAGGTCAGTGAGTAGCTGATGAGCAGTTTAGCCAGGAAGATTCACTTTTTGTCGACTGTAACATATAATCTGAGTCCTCTCTACCAACTGGCAGAGAACATGACAAATCTATGCCTCAAAATACTCCACCACTTCAGCAGCTCTGCAGTTAATTATTCCTAGCAACTTGCAGATGGGATAAGGTTATAAAAATATATAAAACAAAGGGGGTTTTCTGCTCTGATAAGCTCTCTTAGGAAAGTACAGAACAGCAAAATATTTTCCCCAAATATCCAGTAGCACACGAGTTCCCCTTGTTGTCTTTGAATCATCTGAAGTTTTATGTTTACAACATAACTATCTAAGTTTTGAGGTGACCTTAATTTACAAGCACAATGAAAAAAACTGTCTGAATGGTAGGACTTATAGGGAATAAGGAATCGCTTGACAGGATGAAAAAGAAAAGGGAAAAATAAAAGACGGATTTGGGGTGGAGAATGGCTCTGTTCATGGGCCCTGTCAGTACCATCCATTTGGTACAAGTCAGAGCAGAAGAATCTTCTGGAGAAATGTCTGTATCAACAGCTACAAAACTACTTCTTATTACTTGGCCCCAGGCTTTTCATAAGCTTAGAGATATTGTAAGGGCAGAATTCTTTGCCTTTGCACATTTCAAATATTTTAAATAATTTCTAAAGAGTTTTTTTTAATGGTGCTGAGATTTGTCTCTCGTGGATGGTTCTGGTCATTATGAATAAGGTACAAGATGGTTCTATTTTCCAATATTGTCTTTGACTGATTAATGCCTCATTTAAATTCTCAGTCAGTGAAGATCTGATATTATTTTAGCTATTTCCCTTAATTGCCTTTGTGTTGTAATTTGACTTTAATTTTATAATTTTAATTAAAAAAAAACTGTAAAAGCCCAGTATCTAAATAGTTTGCTAACATTAATTTTACTTTATGAAAAGAAAATAATTGAGTGTGGAGTTTCTAAATTGCTGCTTTTAGTCATTGAGATCCTGATAGTGGTGAGAACTTGTTATCTTTGTATAGCACTTTAGATAATTAGGAAAAAATGAGATGTGGTGGTTGTTACCTTTTTCCTAACTGGGCTTCTACCAGCACCAGCTTTGGGTGTTCCTCACACTGAGGGAACAACTGGGAGGCCAAGAACTAAACAGATGTGGAGAGCAAACCCTTGTTGAGTTGGGCTAAAATGACACCATGAGAGGATGTGGCAAACTGGGATTTGCCAAGAATGAGAGGACCTTCTCCTTAAAACCTGACCCCTGGTTGAGATTTTAGTCTTGGTTGCTTAAATTTGGTTATGTAAACCTAAGCCACTGACAGCAGGGTGAAAAGAAGATTTAAATCCATGTTTATTTTTTATTGTGCTCATTCATTGTCCATCAAAAAACATGGATTTGTTACTAGGGAATAGCCATCCAGTAAATGCACAAAGGTCTCTTATACTCTTTAATTTATTGAGCTCTAAATGCTTTATTTTTTATCTCCATGATGTTCTGGAATACAAACACTGGACTGGAGAGCGTGTGCTTGGAAAGGTTTGTCAATAGTGCCAGTGAAGTCCACCAAAACCATCACATTTAATCTGAATGCAGGATTTCTTCCTGGTTGCCAGGCATTGGAAGGGGCTGCCCAGGGCAGTGGTGGAGTCACCCATCCCTGGAAGTATTCAAAAAACGTGAGGATGTGGCACTTGAACACAAGGTTTAGTGGTGAACCCTGTGCTGGATTGACAGTTGGGCTCGATAATCTTACAGGTCTTTTCCAACCTTAACAATTCCCTGATTCTATGAATTTAATGAAAGGAAGCAACTTTTTCTCTCTCTTTTTTTTTTTTTTTTTTTAAATTTAGTTAGGAACAACCCTCAACTTAAATTCTCAAAGATGGCGTGGATACAATTTGGAGGAGTCATAGGGGATGTTCTGAACATGCTAACTATCAAAAAAGATAGGAGAAAATCCAAAAGGGACCTTCCCCAGTTGGAAGCAGGGAATTGATGGTTGCTAGAAATACAAGAGGGCTGCAGAAAGCCGGGGCTGTGTCCAAGAGAAGAAAATGGAAAAGATCAATACCTGGCAGATTGAACAGGAAGGTGTGCCAGGAAAGGGTTGAGAGAACAATCTGAGGAGGGCATGAGAGCTAATAAATTCTTTTGCAGGCACGCCAGGTGGAAAAGCTGCCCACAGAGCTTGTGGGATGAGTAATAGAGGCACAAAAGGAATAGCCAGAGGAAGTAAGGCCAGAATAGAAAAGGAGGATGAATATTTTGCATCTATATCACTCCAGAGATGTTTGAGCAGGTTGCCAAGCTCCTATTTTGAAGGTGAGTCCTTTCTGCAACCAGCTGCAGTTCCTCAGAGCTGTCATCAAGTGTGGAGACAACGAAATGTGGCTGCATTTCCGAAAGCATGGGATGTGGATGGTGCCCAAAGGCACTGAGAGAAACTGGCTGCCATGAAAGGACAGGTGAGGTCTTCACGTTGAGAAACAGTGGATAAACCATAGGAATTTGGCAGCTGTTGTCTTTCTCAAATACCTTCTGGGAAATGGGCTTCACCTCCTTGTCTTCACGTTTATAGCTCAGCTAAGCACCAGAGTTGGCTGCTCTTCACCTTCCAGCTGCCTTGGAACTGAATCACTCCTAGTCTGCTTTCTAGCTAAGGCTGTCCCTGAATTTTTTTCTCCTTCTTTGCCTTTGCATACTTAGCAATAGGATGCCTGCAAGCTGTTGGTAAATCCAGCAGCACTGGGGGTTTTTACTGCACACAAAGATGTCAATAATTAACACCAGGCAACCTGCTTGCTGATTGCTCTTCATATGACTCTGCCACTGTTGAATCTTAAATACTCAGTGCAAAACATAAAAAAGATTCTGTGGGAACTGCTGCCTGGATGGAAGGAAAAGCAGAACTTTTTATTTACTTACACTGTAGGGTTTGCTTTGGGATCCTGGGAAGTGTTTTGAAAACTGGAGTGACAGGCAGCGTGTGTTAATATAGCCCACAGTGATATCTTTAAAACATAGTGAGCATTTGAGGGATTTTCTTTTTATATTAAGTCACACTTTATCCTAACTTTTGCCTAGTTCTTGCCATAGAATCCTGGAGTGGTTTGGGTTGGAAGGGACCTTAAAGACCATATCATTTCATGGGGCAGGGACACCTCCCACTAGCCCAGGTTGCTCCAAGCCCTGTCCAGCCTGGCCTTGGACACTTCCAAGGATGATGCAGCTGCAACTTGTCTGGGCAACCTGTACATAATATGCATTTGTATGCAGATATGTGCAAACACAGATCTCTTTGCCCCTCCTTGAACTCTCCTTGTGTCTTGAAACCATTTGTCAGCTCTAGGAGGGAATAACACGAACGCCCGTGCCAAGAGCCGGCCTCTCTCACCCCTGCCACAAATCACAATAAACACGTTTTACCATGACAAATGGAATACTTAGCATTCTACTCCAGATCTTCTGCTTCAGGAGGAATGGGAATATTGTGACCTGGCAGCTGACTGGGCCGTTAGCCTTCCCTGTTAGCCCGTGATGGAGCACCCGGTGCCGCAATGGAGCACCCGGTGCCGCACGCGCCGTGCACCTCCAAGCACGATGCCAATTATTTTCCCTGGCAAGCTGTCACCTGGCAGGCCGACTCTACTTCTGCAATTGTCCCTGAAGTATATGAAACTAAATGATGCACAAACAAGGCAGGCCATGGTTTACTTAGAATTGCTGCTGTAGGTGTTCCCGTATGGAAATGATTCTCTGGGGAAGCGTATCAGGAGGTGCTACACATTGAAATAGGCAGAAGAAAGCCTGATTTGGGATGGAATAAGTGTTCAAGTCAAATTGTTGCATGTTATTGTGGTTTTCCTGTGCTGCCTAATTTCCCAACAGTTGCTTTCTGTATCTGCTTTCTGGCTTACAGCTGTTCCTTGTCAGCTCTTTAGTTTTGTAAGTGGCAAAAAAACCCGTGTATCACAATTTGGATTTAACTCCCTGGTAGCACACATTGTATCCCAGAAATGACTAATGGGATTCATGGAAATTTTCTCAGTTCATTCCAGAGCTCAGAATTCTCTGATGACCAGTATGAAGCCACATGCCGTGCAAACCTCCATTGGATTTGCTTTTATGAATACCTGTGAATACATTTAGGAAACGTTCACACATTTGCTGTTTTAAGGGAGCTGGTGGTGTTTGGATCAAAGGCTCTGGCAGGAACTCGGTTTACAAAGAGTGCAGTCATCTTCACACCTTCCTACCAGGCTAATGCCCAGGAACCTCGTGGTTCTCCTGCTGTTTGGAATTTCCCAGGTGATTGCCAGAGATAATTTTCTCCTGCCCACTTAATTACAGCGAGTCTCATTGAAAACCAGGGCTGATCCATGTTTCTGGCTCAGTGAAATGGTATTAACTCTGGGCTTGTCTTTTGAGCCCGTGGATGTCATTTGGAAGATAAAACACAGATAATGTCAAGGTTTTCTTAATGGAAATCTACCCATTACCTCAAGTAATGCCTCCTGGAGCTTGACAAATGCAGCTATTTGTTACCAGCTAGAATTGCAAGAGCCTCCATAGAAGGCTTTAGGTCAGAAATTGAAACAGCAGCAAGTTTAGCTGCATTAGCTACTATTGCAAGAGGCCTCACCCTGGTAGTTTGATTTTCCTGCCTTTTCTCAGCAAAAATAACACATAAGATGCAGTAAACTGACCTTTAGTGTTTGCTCTGCAATATATTGGAAAGACAGAAAAAAAGACAGAGAGAGAGAAAGAAAGAGAGAGAGAGAAAGAAAGAGAGAGAGAAAAAGAGAGAGGAAAAAAGAGAGAAAGAGAGAAAGAGAAAGAAAGAGAGAAAAAGAGAGAGAAAAAAGAGAGAAAGAGAAAGAAAGAGAGAAAAAGAGAAAAAAGAGAGAAAGAGAGAAAGAAAGAGAGAGAGAAAGAGAGGAAGAAAGAGAGAAAGAAAGAGAGAGAAAAAAGAGAGAGAAAAAAGAGAGAGAAAGAGAAAGAGAGAAAGAAGGAGAGAGAAAAAGAGAGAGAAAAAAAGAGAGAGAAAAAGAGAGAGAAAAAAGAGACAGAGAGAAAGAAAGAGAAAGAGAGAAAAAGAGACAGAGAGAAAGAGAGAAAGAGAAAGAGAGAGAAAGAGAGAGAAAAAGAGACAGAGAGAGAAAGAGAAAAAGAGAGAGGAAAAAAAGAGACAGAGAAAGAGAGAAAGAAAGAGAGAGAGAAAAAGAGAAAAAAAGAGAGACAGAGAGAGAGAAAGAAAGAGAGAGAAAAAGAGAGAAAAAAAGAGACAGAGAGAAAGAGAGAAAAAAAGAGACAGAGAGAAAGACAGAAAGAAAGAGAGAGAAAGAAAGAGAAAAAGAGAGAGAAGAAAAGAGAGACAGAGAGAGAGAGAAAGACAGTAGAAAACAAAGAAGGAAAGTAGGAAAGAAAGGAAGAAGAAAGAAAGAAAGAAAGAAGAAAGGAAAAGAAGTTTTCCTTTAGGACTCAAAATGCAACTGTTGCTGTCTTAGCAAACTCGATAAGAAGGAATTAATAAAATGCTCAAGCAGGAATTAATAAAATGCTCCTTTGGCATTTCTCTTTCCATAGAATCATATTTTCATCCCAGGCTCTGGTATTTCAATCTCCTGCCATTTTGGAATTGTGAAAAAAGGAGAAAACTATTGGCAGTGACCACTGATATTAAAGAGAGCAGAGAAGTACAAATTCTTTTCAGTGTCCAGAAGTGTGAAATGGAGAACCTGGAGGGCAGGTGTGTTCACAGAGGACTGTCCATGGTACAACCCCCCCTGCCTGCTCTGAGCTTGAATGACTTCCTCCAAAAGGGAGGAAATGTTAATCCTTATCCAGCAGCTTTCTGGTAAGGGAATTTGGCCAGACTGCCTTAAAATGAACCAACTGGATTATGGAAACGTAAGATAGACTACTTTTTCTGGCTTTTTTTTTACTTGATGTAATCAAGTAAAGGTTTATTTGCCTAAAAGGGGAAGGGTCACAGAAAGGGTATTTTGCAATATTTCTTAAATGCAGTTTCTTCTGCAAACTGAAGCTGATTTATTCATTTCCTTGCCACACTATGAAGTTTATTAGGTTTCACAGGTATCAGAGGGAAAAGGTAGATGGAGACTTCCTCTGCAGTGAACTTATTGTGGCCTTTCAGTACCTGAAGGGCCTACAAGAAATCTGGAGAGGAACAGTTTCCAAGGGCCTGGAGGGACAGGACAAGGGGGAATGGCTTCCCACTGCCAGAGGGCAGGGTTAGATGGGATAGTGGGAAGCAATTCCTCCCTGTGAGGGTGGTGGGGCCCTGGCACAGGTTGCCCAGAGAAGCTGTGGCTGCCCCTGGATCCCTGGAAGTGTCCAAGGCCAGGTTGGACGGGGCTTGGAGCAACCTGGGCTAGTGGGAGGTGTCCCTGCCCATGGCAGGGGATGGGACTGGATAAGTTTGAGGTCCCTTCCAACCCAAAACCATTCCATGATTCTGTGATTTAAAAGATCACTTCATCTGTCAAGAGAAATGATTGACCCAAACACATTTTTGCACCCAAACACATTTCTCTTGTCTTGTTCCAAGTTTTTGCATTTTGAGTTATTTGTAAAGCAACTTCAGCTGCAAAAATACCCTGGACACCAATCAACACAAATTCTGTGAAATCATGGAGGCAATGAATTTACCTACTGCCAACATTCCCAGGGAAACAAGTTTCCTAATGAAAATATTGAGTTAGGATCACTGTAAATGATCTTTACAGAAAGAGCTGTAAATATTGTAGTTAAAAGTGAGAAACAAGTGTTTTGTATTATAAATATATTTGCAGTTGGTTTAGGTAACAGTAAGCCCTTAGTATTTAAACTGTGCTCTTGAGAAACACGAGTGGATGAGTTTGCAGTGCTGCATCAGGAGGGGAGTGTGGAGAACAACCTGACAGAAATCATGGGACACAGATCTGTGTATTGCTGCATTTGGATACGGAAATGTTGGGAAAGTTGAAACAGCTTGGATAAAGTAGGGGGTTTTGTACTTGTCCTTCTATAAATCCTCCTTTCTAGGGGGTGCTGGGGGTTATTTAGAAATTACCTGGGGGAAAATAGTAGCATCCTTCCCCCTCAGCAGCTTTCAGCAGGGAAAAGACATTGAAAACTCCAGGACAGTAAAATCCAGGCAGCCCTATTCCACATTCTGGGTTTAATTAGTGTTTCACCAAGAGACAGCTTGGGGAAAACTGTTGATGTTTGTCATTCACAGTGTAACTTATAAGCGGTAGGTATTAATATATTTAGAAAAATTGGTTTTCTGTCAAGTAAAAATTACATTAATGGAAAGATGATACCCCTCTTTTGAGACTGAAGGAGTACTTGGGCAAGAGTTCCTTATTTCCTCAGAAGCCTTTATTTAATTAGACAAATATCAAAGTAGGGGATTAGTAACTTATTGGGAATGAAGTCGAGAGAAGGAAACCTAAATTAACATTTCATAAAAATATTGCAGGTGTTTTTCTCCCTTTCTTTAGCTCTCAAAAGACAGGCCCTCCTACCCATTTCAAAATTCTTCTTGAATTTGGTGGGAAGTGAATCACTCTTTCTCTACATTATTCAGGCTGCATAATGAATATAAGAGTAAAATCCATCTGAAATCCCAATCTGTGCTGTTGTCCCAGCGCCTGTAACCAGTTTATCTCCCTGACCAGGCTGAACTTTAAGCACCTAATCCATTTACCTGCATATCAATTACCCTGTGGTGGTTAATTAGCAAGTTATCCCGCTGGGGAAACAATCAAGCAATCACATATGTTCCCATTTTTCACAGCCAACAAATATGGTGGGTGCCTTCTTGTAGCAAATATTTGACCCAAACACTTCTTCTCAGTAATGACTACAGAAATATTCCTCTGGAAACGCAGACCTCAGGAAATCAATGTTCATTTTCGGGGTGGAAGTTCTGGAGCACTCCCAGCGTTTGTTTTACTGTTGTTTTAAAAGGATGGGTCCAGGTCCCTGGTGTTATCTTGGCCCCCTCCTGTGCCCCAGAACCATCCCTGAGCTGGGGACAGCCCCGTGTCTGCACCAGAGGGAACATCTCACCTGCCCTGCAGGGATGGGTGGCTCTGAAACTCCTAATTCTGGAGGAAAGGCAACATTTTTAGCCTGTAGGGTAAAATGGAAGAGCATCCACTGCCTGACCTGGAGGGGATGGACAGAACCAAGGTGCTCCTGTCTAAGCTAGTGCCAAAATCCTGCCCTAACTCAAACCAGGGAGCTGTCCCACAGCTTCAGGTAAAGTTACAGAGGTTAAAATTCAGTTTTCTGAGTGTAAAGGTTAAATTATAATACTGTTTTATTTTTAAGTGTGGATTGAAGGCTCTTCCCCAATGCAGATACTGAAGGGAAGAAACCACTGCACCCCACATTGTTTTTCACCCGTTGTGAATCTGTTTTAGTAGGGTGATTGCCTCGAAAATGGTTTCCTTGGGAAGCCTGGGGAATTAACGGCTCTGCTTTGTTTTGTTTTCTTCAGACAGGTAGGAAGAGCTAATAATAGCACTTAAAGTATCCTCTTCCTTCTCTTTCATTAACAGAAGATTGAGGCCAGGCTTAGATCACTTAACAGGGGACATTAGCAAATGAGTTGGGGCAGAAGGTCCCTGTAAAAGGGGTTTGTGGCTGTGATGTCCTGCAGCAATTTCAGGATCTTGTTGGGCAAAGGAAACACATTCTAAAACGCAGATAAAGTTTCTTTGTACAAGGAGCCCCTCAGTAATCTGTACCGTGTACATGGGGGTTTTGGTGTGTTTTAGAACCAGCGCTGAGGCTTCTAAAGCCTTTTATATCAAACATAAAGCAAAAGAAATCGGCTGCTGGTGTCTGTAATCCCTGAGCCTGGGTGGGATATTCATGCTTGCTGCTTTGGATATGAAGAGAAGCGAGGAAAATTAAATTCTGCACTTCCAGCCTGCTGAACCAATTCTGCTGATCTTTATTCACTGGCCTCCAAAAGCACAGAGTCCTGAATACCTCCAAATCCTTCTGTCTCAGATGGGATTTAGGGAAAAAGAGGTGTTACCTTTGTGCCAGGTGACTAAAGGTGTGGCTCAGGAGCATCCTTTGGAGCTGTGGTTGCATCAGGTGATGGCTGAGCAAGGTGTTGGCTCTGCTCTGGGCTGGGGCAGGGTGTTCCAAGAGCTGTGGAATTCTAGGACTGGTGCAGAGGGTGCTGCCCTAAATGTGAAGGCAAAATCAACGGGGTCACCCTGCTGGGTTGGGTTTTGGCCAGAGAGATGAAGGCAACAGCACATTCAGGGGCTCTGCACGTAGAAATAGGTGTGTACTTTTTTTGGCTCTTTGCTGAAGGTACAAAGAATTTATGATTTTGTAAGTAAAGAGGTGGCACAAAGAGCTCCTTAGTCCATGAGTCTGCAAGGTCCTCAAAGCTGCAGCTTTTCAAGAAAGAAGCAGTAATTAATAATAACAAAAACCTCCTTGTCTTTGAATGTTTCAGGGTAAAATGCAGTTTGGAGTCCAGGCTCTGGATGAACTTTGTGACATGGACTGGTCAGCCATTTGTGCAAAGGGGACTTTCCCTATGACCTACTCTCTTTTTAAGCCTTCCTGAAAACCCCCATTTTAACCCAGCCTGGCTGTAGCTCATGGGCTTACTTGGTGCTGGAGGTGGTCCCTAAAGCTTTGGCACACTTGATTCTCTGCTGAAGGTGGTCCCAAAAGCTCCATCACACTTGATTCTCTCACGGCCTCCTGGGAGGTGAAGCCAGACGAGCTCTGAAAGAGAGACCCCATAGGAAATTTTCAGCATCATGTGGATTTCTTTAAAAAAGTGAGCATACAGTGGCTGCAGGGAAACAAAATTCCTGAGTTAACAGCCTCTCCTGGGAAACCTTCAGCAGCCACAGAGCACTCTTGGCCCCTTCTCAGATTTTTGGGAGGGTTATGAGGGTGGCTTTCTCTTGCAGGGGCACTATCTGATCAAAACTGTTGCTGTCTGTCCTCTTCTTAAGCATATTTATTTCTCATGTTGTCTTTGATCCCAGAATAGAGATTTTGCTGTTAAAATACTGGATGTTTGTCATGGTCTCCCGAAAAACACCTGCCCCCAAATTCCTGTCTGTGCCAGCTTAGATGATTCCATATAACTGCACCCAAGGGCTCATGCAAGACAAGACAGTGACTCATTCTTTCCTCTCATAAATAACATCCAGAAAGCTGAACAGAGGAAGTAAACAATGAACACAAGGATTACAAAAATGCTCCCATTCTTCACAAGTTAATTTTAGAGTAAAATCAACATTTGTTTGTGGTTTAGAAAGATCCCCATCCTCAATATTACCATTTTTATTATCACTGTGGCTATTTTTAAGCAGCACCTTAGATTTCCAAGGGGTTGTTTTTGACCAAATGGAAAGATGTGCGTTGGGCATCAATGGCAGTCAGAGGATTGGTTCACCCTACTCTGGGAGGGTGAATTTATTTGCAAACACAAAGGTTTTCTTAGAGGATTGTTTTCTTTTGGAGGAGATGGTGGTGAGAGATGGGGAGGGTGACTTCGTGAACTAATTCCTGTTGCTTGTTAGGACCTAAAAAATAGGACATACATGGACACTGGCAAAAGAAGGGAGACTTCAGTTGTGCAGACTTTCAGAAGTGTCAGAGTGAGAGTCTTGCTCAGGTCTCAGGGGATTTCTACCCCCCATCTCCCTGTGACTTTTCCAAGCTATTTGTGTCCTGGTTTTGATCCCCCATTTGACTTTGCTGGGCACCATTTCTGCCTGTTTTGATCACTAGAATTTTATGTTGTTGCAGACAGAAGTTTAGAACCCTCCCGAAGGGAACTTGTAATTTTGTAGGGAGAAAAAAAGTCAACTTTCATCCTTCCCCCTGACTGTCTTTGATTTGTGAAACACAGGGGTCCAGAGAACGTTTCCCTGTGGAGGAAAATGTGATGGGTTCCAGGTGATGAACAGCAAAGCCATGAGCAAGTGAAGTGGCAATGGGGAACATAAACCATGCAGTCAAAACAGCCAAAGTTTTTGGTGGAGCCAGGAAGGCAGCATAACATCCCTGGGCAAGGCTGATTGCTCTTCCAAGGGAAATAAAACACTTCTTTCCTTTTTTTCTTCATGCTGAATGAAAGTTACCTGCCCATAATGACAGCAGCTGTCCCACAGGTATTTAGCTGTGTGTGGAAGGAGGAAATTCTCTGATTAAAGCACTACTATGACCAGGGGGAAGGAGGAAAAACCAGCCTTTGCCATGTCACATTCTAGAATGGAAATGTGGCACTTCACAGAGAAAAAAAGAGAATATTGTCATAATTAAGTTTTGCAGCTTAAAATAGCACAGGACATAGTGTGAGTTCTGCTATAGTCAAAATGAGATGTACACCTCTGGTCTTCAGGGCTTATTGTCCCAAAAATTCCCTTTCTGATTGAAATTTTTCATTACTCAGCCTAAAACTAAATTTGGGTGGAGAGATTGTTATACTGTTTTCTGAATTACCAAAATAGTTCATCTGCCCAGTATAAATAAATGTCTTTAGGCAGAGCCAGCTGACCTCTAACATGCTGCTTGGCAAGGAAAATGCTCATATAAAACTTACTATTGTAAAAGTTTTTTGTTGTTTTTAAATAAATTAAAATATTTCTTCTCTCTCCCCAAAAATGTGTGGCTATTTAGAAATGGAGGCTTCTATAAGGAAGGGATATATGTTCATATTGCCTTTATAGGAGCATTATTTCTTATTTCTATCACGTTATACTCAGCAGGATCTTCACTTCCTAATATTTTTCTGATTTAAAATTAATAAAGTTTAGTTGCACTGAATATAAATGTTGGCTGTGCAACTTGTATAAATCACAAGATGAAGTGCTGCTCTCCCTTGCAAATAATAATTGGGTGTAGATCACGGAGTGATCTCAGAGGAGAAAATCCACTTGGATGTTAATGCTTGTATTTCACAATTAAATTTTCCTCTCTGAGTCAAAAAGGAAGATGTGACATTTTCACCAAAAGGGTGGGAGGTAAGAAATGGGGTTTAAGATGCTCTGCTTCTGAATGTGTAACAATAGAGTATTTATTTCCAGAGAGTGACCATAATGAGGGGAGAGCAGGCTCTGCTCGGGGGGCCCAGCAATGACACAGGAGGAACGGGCAGGAACTGATGGCCAGGAAGTTCCAGCTGGACAGGAGGAAGAACTTGTTGGCTGGGTCTGAATAGAGAGCAGAGAGGGGGTGGAGTGTCCTCCCTGGGGCTATTCCAGAGCTGTCTGGACACACTCCTGTGCCCTGTGCTCTGGGCTGGCCCTGCTGGAGCAGGGAGGTGGCACCAGATCCCCACTGTGGTCCCTTCCAGCCTGACCCATCCTGGGATCCTGTGATAATCCAGTACAAAATCTCAATATTTCTTCATTAATGAGCTCCTGTCTCATTATATGCAGATTGGTACCAACCTGATATTTGAGCTCAGTTACAATTCTCAGCGAGAATGTAAAACAGTTGCAGTGACTCCCATTTGGAGTTTATGGAATGGGATTTGTCATTACTCCTCATCTGCTCTCAGAGCCAGCCTGGAGGATGAGCAGAGCAGCAGAGGCAGGGCAGGATCATCTCTGTTCCTGTGTAGCTGAGCTGGTTTTGCTGTTCAGTGTTTGATGTCAACCTGCTCATGTCATGGCCATTATAGGTACAACCAAGTCTAGCAAGTACCTTATTTCGATAAATTCCTCTGGTTTGAACTGCAGATTGAGGGCATTACAGTGATCACTGTTGTGCCCAGGCCTGACTCCACTCCAAGATTTACTCTTAGATTCAGCTGGGGCACATACCCAGAGTGGTTGAGCACAGGTACTAGGGACTGTAAGCCTTCCCACTGCATATCCCACAGGAACCCCTGTATTCCCTTTGGAAATACAGTGCTTGGTTTCTGCAAGAGCACTATTTTCAGCCTTGGTTCACCTTGTGCTCAGGGCATGGTCAGCTCGTGGGTTACCCCTTACTGTCCCCAGTAATTCTTTTTATTTGGAGAGAAAGGGGGTGGGACAGAAGACATCCCAAATCAGCTGGGAGCATTGCCTCCTTTATGCCAGGATCCCATCCGATCCAGGCTGGTCAGTAGAGTGGAATGAAGTGTGATGTAGACTCTGGGGGTAAACCCAGGCCTCCCACCCAGCAGCCACAGCTCTTCAGGATGAGCTCTCTGTGCCAAAACACCTGGACTCTGTGCTGGAAAAGGAATGTGGGATCCTTGATCTCCCTGTCAGATAGAGAGCTGCTTCCAGATGCTGGCACACTTGGATAGGAGTTTAGTCTCCATAAATACTCCTGCCCAGGGCATATGAATCACAAGAGGTGGAAGGGCACCAATAGTGGAATAGAGTGTGAACAGCACACTCTGAAGGATAGTGGGCATCTGTCTGTGGAAAAACATGGATGTAGGAAAGCTAACAGACAGCTGAGAGTCAAGTCTGGAAATTCTGAAAGTTTTGGGAAAGCTGATTATTGCATATCATATTGGGGAGTACTGGGGGGGAGATAAGGGGAGAAATGGCTGCAGGATAGGAGTGGATTCCACTGGATTCAGGATGTGACCTCTGTGACCTCAGCAGCTGAAAAAAGTCCTCCTGAGCCTCCTCCAAAGAGACAATGAGGGAAAGAAGGCACGAGAAATGAGGTAGGGACAGTCAGGAGGATGGCAGAGAAAGGACATGGGAGGAGAAGTGGATCATCCAAGTACATGAGGAGGAACCAGCAGAGAAGAAAAGGAGGAGGTTCCAAGCAAGAATAGGTGATCCTGAGACAAGAGGAGGAAAAGAGTGAGGGCAGGAACTGGCAGGGGTAGGCATGGAGGAAATAACAGCAGGAGCTGGGAAGCTGGGGGATGGCAAGGAAGGGTGAACAGAGATGCATCATTGAGATTTGGAACTGGTTGAAGGTCTGGTGCAGATACACAGAGAATGGAAAGGAGGATTTAACAAGAAGAGAAAGGACCAGGAGAACTGGAAAGAAAGGAGAGAATAAGGATAAGAAGTGATTAAGCTTAAAGCAAGGGAGCTTTTTGATCGAGACAAATTACATGGGCATAATCAGCATTCAGCAGGGAGAGAGAAAAGGCATTTTGAGGTCTGGACCATGTTTTGAAACATATTTTCATGATAAAAGATAAATATGAGTAAGAAAAAGCATATTACGAAACAGTTCTCCAGCTATCTACTAGGATTTGGCAATTATAGCAGGAGAGTGCAGGAGAAGTTTCAAGAGGACTAGGGTGGTTCTGCAAGGACATTTGTAGAAGTGGCTTCATACACATGGGTGATGTGAGAGAGGGAAAATAGGGGCATGTGGATGATGGAAACCAGCCCTGCCAGTGGAGCAGGGGCACAGGTTTCTTTCTTCTTTTTATTGTCTCACCTGAGAGAACCAGCAGGGATGTTTCTGAAGAGTTACTCTGGTGGCACAACCCATGTAATGGTTGCAGGTATTGAGGTTTCAGTCAGAAAATGACCAAAGCATGAGGAGAACTGACCTTCCTCTTATTCCTTTGTTAGGCTCTGCAGATACCTGGAGACCTGGAGACAGCCTAAGTGTTCTTTGATTCAGCTGAACACTGACTGTTGTGCTTTTCTCTGGAGGTGTTTCATGCAGCTCTGGAATATTTCAGCATAAAAATTAGAAATGTGGTAGAGAGCAATGGAGATGGAAAAGGGATAAGGCAGTTATCTTCAAAAGATTTTAAACTGTAATGTTAATGACTTCAGTCTTTTCTGTATAATACTTAAAAAACCCTCAGGTCCATCTGAAGTATTTTATCGTATTTCCTGTAAGGCCTGAATCAACATAAAGATGAATTTGGGGAATACTTAAAGGTGTTCTTAATCCACCTTTGTTCTTTTCAATATGCTTTAAATATGTTTCCATTAACTTTCACAATGCTGCATAGTGTTCCTTCTTCTAAGAGCTGCTTGACCCTTGCTCAAAGTCTATCACATAATAACACATTAACATAGAAATGATTCCAAGAGGTGAAGGTGAAGGCATCGAGTGGTTACAATCTTCCTTCCTCAACTAGATGAGAAATGTGCAGGAAAAGATGTAAATACACGTTGTACGTGTTCCCTACTGCCCAACAATTTTCAACAGTAAATATATACAGGCTATGCAGAACATTTTAAGAATTTTAAGTACTGCCAGCTTTAGAAAAAAATCGGGAAACCTGGGAATTGAGCGCTCTGTGGTTTGCCATGGGCACTGTGGAGAAGCCAGGATGGCTCCATCCTTTCTGCTCCACCTGGCTCCGGTCAATCTGCTCCAGCCACGTGCACAATAAGCTCCTTGGCACTACAGAGATAATTATTGGCCCCCTGCTCACTTTATGTACAAGACTCCACCTCGTAAAAAACGGCAGCGCTGCCGTTGTGTTGAACTCATGGCAAAGTCTCCTTTTGAATTTAGTCCATAAGAGTCTTAGCAGAGGCTCAGAATGGCAGAACTGTGAAGTCCAGGTTAGATTTTTAGATTCTCATCCTCAATGTTCGCGTTCACTCGGAGAATAAAAAGTAAATCGTAGAATCATAGAATCCTTAAAGTTGGAAAAGATTTTTTAGGATCATCAGGTCCAACTGTCAACTCAGCACCACCAAGGTCACCACCAAACCATGTCCCAAGTGCCACATCCACACCTTTATTGAACGCTTTCAGGGGTGGTGACTCCATCCTGTTCCTGTGATCCAAAGGTATCCACCTTGGACCTTTTTTGGATCTGAAAGAGCAGCCTCGGAGCTGTGCCAGTTGGTTGAAAGACTGATGGAAGTGCATTGCAACTCAGCTTTATCCAGAACTGAGGGAAAGGGGCTTTGGCACACAGTGGGTAATTCTTCTCTCCTGCAAGTTCTCTGTGAGGTTGTGGACTCCCCATCTTTGGAGGTGCTCCAGACCAGGTTGGATGGGGCTTGGAGCAACCTGGGCTAGTGGGAGGTGTCCCTGCCCATGGCAGAGGAGTGGAAGTGGATGAGCTTTGAGGTCCCTTCCCACCCAAACCATTCCATGATTCTGTGATTCTCTGGCAGCTGTGTCTGATAGGCTCTTTGCAGTTTTGTGGGATTTGAATCGGGCAAGGGGGCACTTCTTTGCCATCATCTCTTTCTTGGAAGCTCTCAGTGATAATTTAAAATTTCTCTGTCTAAAAAGGGAGAAACAGACTTGGAGAAGGGGAAGAACTGGACAACACTCACAGGCACATGGGGGTGTCCTGTGCAGGGCCACGAGTTGGACTCAATGATCCTTTTGGGTCCATTCCAACTCAGGAATGCTATGCTTCTATGAACTGAAGAAGTGGAGAAGGTGTGGAAAATGTCTAAAAGAGAGAGCTCAGGCTTCTGTTGAAGTAAGAGAATGGATATCCCTGCCAAGTGCTATCCACAGACTCTGGGAACAAGCCTTCATCTGAAGGCATCGAGGAATCAGGAGGGCAAATACTCCTCTGAATTTAAGGAAAATGTTCATTTTGTGAAGGAGCGAGATTGTCTGTCTCTGTCTTTCACAGCAATTCAAACCCTCCCGTTCAGAGTGACAGTGCTCTGCATTCCTTGGAGAGCAGTTGCATAAGGACACCAGGAAAGCAGAGGGGAGGGATTTGTGGTTGTGGGGTTGTCCCTGACAACAAGTGACTGTGTGATCGTGGCATTAACCACGGTAAACACACATGGAGCCAGGAGTGGGTGGTCTGGGAACGACACGCACTCAGGGGTTGGTGGGCTTGGTTCACCTCCTCTGGCACTTTTGACGCAGATGGTAATGATTTTTTTTTTAAATCGGCAATTCCTTTTTTTGTTTCCCCTAAAAAGATGATTTAGGAAGACACAAGGAGCTCTTCTTTTCGCAGTAGTGTTTAGGACCTGGGGAACTGTAAGGATTTCCTTCTCTAATCTGCAGGAATTAGCCCTGACAGACAGGGGAACTAGCATACAGTTGACTTACAGTCCTCAGCTACCCTGCAGCTCTATAGAACTACGGGAATAAAGCCTTTTTTGTCCAAAGTGGAATTCATATGAGGATCCAACCAGAAGGGTCAATGCTGGAACGGAGGTTGCCATCGTGTCCTGGGGGAAAATCCATGCAGGTTGGAGGGCAAAAAGTACTTTTTGGGGGGTAAATCTTCAGTATGTAGTAACAACTGATTAGGGCTGTGAGGCGAACTGTGAGAAGAATAATAGTAGAAACTGGTGTGTAGTAGTTTTACTAAAAGTAAATTCAGTGGCTGTTGTACTGTGTACGTGTATGTACAGTGTGTCATGTTGTAGTGCTTTAAAGCAAAGAGAGTCTTTGACCTTTCAAAAAAATGTAGTTGTGAGCAATAAGCCACTAAAGAATAGCCATTTGAAGAATAGAATGTCAGGTACTGAAAAGCAGATAATCATCTAAACACACCAAGTGTGGCAGCTGGAAACAGTGGGCAGAGTATGGGAGAAAGTACCCAGAGAGGGAAGCAAATACACCAGGAAGCCCTAGTGCAACGTTTGGTTTATTGCTGGAGCATTTAGGGAAATCTCTCAGACAGGATTACAGCCTTTCCAAAATTGCTAGATGAGGAGATGTCAAACGTCTCATAAAAACTCGTATTTGGATATAAAATACCCCTTTGCTACAAAGGGCATTTAATTTTGCGCGGTGCCTTCCCCTGCCCTTTTATTGCTGAAGGAGGAGCAAATCGCTGGCAGCGAGTTTTATGTGTTTCCCTGCTGCCTCTGTCAGCTCACCTGGGGAGAAGGAAGGGGAATACAGCACCAGAGGAGCTGGGTTCCAGCAGGGCAGGGATGAGGTGGTGTTTTTCCGTAGCTCAGCCGCTGAATTCCGTGTTGCTGTAGTGGGAGTGAAGCCAGGGCCTGGCTGTGTGACTGCAGCTTTTGGGTTCATGCTCTGGGGAGCAGTCAGTCACTGAAGAAAACTGTTTTCAAGGCTGATATTGTTTGACTTCAGGTTGGCTGCACGTGAAGGACAGAGGCACCTGAACCACGGAGATGTTTGTAGGAAGAGGCCACGGCATTGGGATGTGGCAGTGGGGTGTCACTGCTGTGTTACTGAGAGCTCTTCAGACACCTGCCCCAGCCTTGGCATCCAGAGGGAGAAAGGAGAGGGAGAATTACAGTTCTTATTGGTTTGACTGTGATTCAGTAGTATGGCACTGTCTTGTGCTTCAAGTGCTTGGATCTTGTTTAAGGTTCCAAACTTAGGTGGGCTTAAAGTGGTCGAAAGGGGGAGAGAGCAGCTGAATTTTCACGCCACCAATTAAAATGTGTACATTTTCCAGGAGCTTTGTAATACGTGTGCATGTGTGTGTGTAACTAGGCATATTTTTTATATTTGTATTTATATATATATGTGTGTGTAGATGTGCATTTGCTTTATGTGATGTGTATGTGTGTATAGATGTGTATTTGCTTTATGTGCTACGTTCCTCTGCCCCTTCCAAATATCAAGGGAATTTTAACAACCCCATTGCATCTTCTGGCACCCAGGACAGCGGCTCTCCCTGGCACATGCTGGCCCCACAAGCCCATAGCTTAGTCGGGATGGCACCATGCCTGATTTTGCAGACCTTGCCCCCCAGCAGCTGCAGGGAGGTTCAGCACCCCACCACACTTCCCTGGGCACGCTGCTCCTCTCTGGAGCCTCTTCCCTGTGCCACGCACTGTACACGTGACACCAGGTGCCACACATGGTGACCCCGGCCAGGAGGAGCCTCCCAGGGTGGCATCCTGTCCCTCAGGGCTGCTGAAAGGAGAGCTTTGTGCCCACCCACTGGATTGCAGCTTTGGGGGTAGATTTTCATCCTCCTTCTTCCAAGGGTTAAGCAGAGCTGACATTTTCTGTTTCAAACACGCCAGCAGCAGGAGGATTCTGTCCCAGGACTTTCTCTGCGTTTTACATCAACCAGCCTAATCACCAGGACACTGAGGAGTTATCTCTTAATCTGGCTTTGCAGCCCAGTAAAACCCGCTTTGCTGGCAGGGATTCAGCAGTGGAGGTGAGGAGTGTCTCCTAGAATTGTTACTATCCTGGTGCTTGGAGTGTTTTCCTGCTGAACAGAAGTGGTATCAGCTTGTTTCCTTCTGGTCCTGAAGGGCTTGAGCTTGGTTTCATTTCCTGTGTGGAGGATGATGGGCATCTCATCCCTCATCCCTTCTCCAGCTGAGTGTTTATGGAAAGCTGTAGTAGTAATTCTGTGGAGGGCCTGGGACGTGGGAGTGAGGTCATGGGAGGTGAAGTGTAAGGAAGCCTATATATACATCTTAGTTGCTGGATTTCACGTGGCTTAAGGTGGGAAATGTGTTTCTCAGCCTTGGTGGGACCAAATTCTGAGTCTGCAGGGAGCCAGAGCTCCAGGCTGGGAAATGCTGAGGTTCAAATGCAGCAACCCTCGTGGTCTTCCAGCAGCACAGAGTTCCTGTGTGAGAGGGGAGCATTTCCAGTGCGGGGTTTGATTCAGGCATTGAAAATTCCACATGTCCTGTTCCAGCTCAGAACTGCTGGGCTGGCCGTGTTCTGCCACACTGTACTGGAGTTTTTTTCCTTCCTTTCTGCCTCCAAAGCCTCGTAGCAGAGATGGGGACCTTGTCCATACCAGACTGGGGAGCACATTCTCCCAATCCCAGTCTGTGCCAAGCCCCCACGTGCTCTCAGAGTCCTTGTCCCGAGAGTTTTGTGCAGGTGTTTTAAGGACCTGCACCCAAAGTGCTCCTGACACATCAAGCACAAATTCCTTGGCAGGACAAGGCAGGATTGGCCCCAAAACATTGCCTTTGCAGTAAGAATCCCAGGTTGCACAGCCTTAGCTGTGCTGTGCCTTAGATGAGAAGTTACTGTGCTGTTCCATCCACTTAAACCTCCTGGTTCTTTAAATAGGTGTCCTTGGCCAGCTTTTCTCACTCCGTTAATCCCAGCACAGATGAACCAGCATGGATATAAATGTTTATGGCAGTCGTCACAGCTGCATATGGAATATATCTGATTGTTGCATATAGGCAGTGCTGGGGGCTTGTCATTCGATGCTCTATAAAGAGTCTTGGATAATCTTTCTGAAAAGAGCTGTGTAAATGCAGATATAATTAGCTGGGTTTTTTTTTTCCTTGGAAATAGATATCTTTTAATAAAGCACTGGAACACAGAATAGCCATTTCCTGTGATTTTCATTCACATAATATTTATCGTGCTACAGAACAAATGAGCCGTTGGAAGGGGAGAAAAATGAATACCGGGAACGAACTTGCCTTGAGAGGAATTTGTGATGAAATTAGGAATCTAACAAACTTCAGCAAGCCAACTGCTGCTCCTCCTGGATTTGTGAGTGTGCAGGCTCAGTGGGATTTGGTGTAATCCCTCCCTGTGAACAGATGGGCGGATTGCAGGGCTCCTTCCCGATCCCTTCCCCAGCCGGTGGGATCGTGTTTCTGTACCTTTTGCCTCTCAGTGACAAAGGTACTCGAAAAAGGATTCAAAAAAGAATTAACAGAATCAGTTAAGACGTTTCTGATGTGTCTCTGTGCAAACTGGCTTTAAGTTTTAACCATCTAGTACCTCCAGTCTCCCCCCATAGAAGGAGGGCGGTCCTTTTCACATTCCCAGTGGCACACCGGGCTTACGAGTTGGAGTTAAGAGGTGGTCAGCATTTTAGTGGAAACTGCTGTTTGCAGGGAATTGCACAACAGCCAGATCTTCCTCTCCAAGGTCAAACCACCTAAGTTACAAGAAATAAGTCCAGAATAATTTTTAGTCCTCCCTGAAATCAGCTGGCTCACAGTTACTGAGTTGCCATATGCAGCTTTTGCCTCCTAGAGCTGCAAAATTCCTGCTTTTCAGGAAGACAGAAAAATGCTGCATCAAGTCAGAGATGAGATAATTTGTATTTTGTCCAGTGTAATTACAACGGCCTCCTTGTGCTCCTTACATTGTTCTTTACACAAACCACACGCCTGTACAGCAGAAAGCTGCCAGTAGTTTCTTTTGCCTCAACTAAACTGCATAAAAATCTTAAAATCATTAATATTTTTAACTGTATTATACGGTTGTGGTCTTGCTCGTAACTGGAAATACACGTGTTGGTAACTTTGGGACTCAATCCAATATTTGTTTCCTAAGGAGTAGGTACTGCTTCTCAACTATATTTGGCAACCACTCAGTAATGAAATAATTTGCTGCCTGCTTATGTGAGTGTGTAACTTACCTGGAGGCAAGATTAGGAATGACAGAAAATTTATGTTGGAAGGGAGCTTGGGGTGTGTGCACCCTCCTGCTCAGAGCAGGGCCAGCTCTGGGTTCAGACCAGGCTCCCCAGAGCTTTGTCCAGAAAAAGCGGGAGGATGGAGCGTGCACAGCCCCACTGGCCACCTGCTGCACCGCTTCTCTCTCCTCGAGGGGAAACCTTAGTCCTTATCATCCCTATTCATTGTTTCAGCTTATGAATCCTAGAATATCCTGAGCTGGAAGGGACCCACAAGGATCATCCAGTCCAACTCTTGGCCCTGCACAGACACCCCAGCAATCCCACCCTGTCCCTCAGAGCGTTGTCCAAACCCTCCTGGAGCTCTGGCAGCTTTGGGGCCGTGCCCACTGCCCTGGGGAGCCTGGTCAGTGCCCACCACCCTCTGGGGGAAGAACCTTTTCCTAAAGGAAAAGCTCTCTTCTGTTGTCTGTCCTCCTGCAACATCTAAGCCCTTTCATTTAACTGTTTTTTTAGTTCACCCCACTTTTTACTTGTTCAGCCCTTTAGACCATGCCGTCCTCACTTGGATAAAAAAATGTCATGGAAGACAGTGCTGAAAGTCTTGAGAAATTACAGCTGCTGTCCTCTCATCCATGGTCCATTCCTTTATTATTTCTGTCACTGTTCACAGACAGGTTGCTCAGGCATGACTTAGCTGTGGTAAATCCAGACTGAGTGAGCCCAGTCACCCTCTTCTCCTCTGTATGCCCAGAGAAGTGTTTTGGGAGGACAAGCTCCATCATTTCCAATGATCTCAATGTCATACAAGGTGTTTAAAATAGCTGGAAGATGAGAAGTAACTTTACACAAGTTTTAAAAGGCTAAACTGAAGAACCTGTTGTATCCAGCTGTAACTGTGAGGAGAATCAGAGCCCTGCAACAGCTCTGGAGTGTGTCTTGGGCAGTTGGGTTGCATTCCTAGGACAGGTTCCCTCTCCTGGAAATGGTAGGTGGGGATATGGTTGGTGAAGAACACCCAAGGCTCTAACAGGACCTTTTGCTTTTTGCAAAAGCAGAATTGATTTCCCAGACACCATATCCCCAGAAAAACACCCCTCTGAGTCTGGCAATGGTGTATTTTTATCCTCTCCGTGCTGCACTCCATGTAAATGCATCCCAAGGAGACTTTGCCATCAATTGCTCATCAATTGATTGCTGGGAAAATCCTCTGTGAAATGCCAGCCCTGGCTACGTTTTGGACACACCCATTGGTGAGACACAGGATCCTCACAGAAGGTAAAGGAACTAATGAGCACCTTTCCAGGCAAACAGTGCTATTTCTGTCAGGTTTTCACACTTCCCAAATCATTTCCCTCTGGAAAGCACTCCAGTATTGTAGCACATCAGCAAATTAGCTCCTTTCGACAACGTTCTGAGGAAAACTGAAGCTGACAACGATAACATTCTTGGAGTATATAAAATATTTAATATACACGTCTGTGCTGGAGCAAGAAGTCTTTCCTCCCACTCAGTGGTGGTTTCTCTTGGATAGTCCTTTCTGCCTGCAGGAATTCTTCCTTTCTGGAGAAAAAATTCTGGCTTGAAGATCCTGTGCTATTGATTCCATGGCAGCTGGTCTTGGTGCTTTGGGAACATGTGAGCAGTGAATACTGTTACAGAAGTACAGTATTGTGTGCTGGGCAGGTGTATCTCACAGGACAGCTGAAGCTCACTAAGAGATGGAAAAACAAACTAAATTCACACCCCTACACTGGGAAAGAGCAATTACCCTGGTTCTTACTACGCAGACCAGCTATTTTATTTTATTTTATTTCATTTGAGGTTTTCAGTGTTCAGGTATCAATAATATTTTGGTCTCACAGGGCAAAGGAAATGCTCATTCTGATTAGTTGCGATTTTTAATTTTGTGAGTTTCTTTTGAAAGAAGTTAAGGTTTTCAGTCATATTGGTAAGCAGGGCTGGTGGATGAGAAGCTGTAGCATTAGACAGGTTTGCAATAATCCTGTGTATTTTTTTTAAAGGGTCCACAAGAAATTTTAGTCCCAGCAGAGGTTTTCAAGTAATTGAAGTGCTCTGGTATAAGCTCATAGAGGTTGCATCATTTTATTTACCTTTTTTTGTGAGCTCCCCTTTAGTCTCACCATGTGCTCTCACAAAAAAAATACTCTTATTTTGGAAAAAAATGGACTTTTTTTTTTTCTTGTAATAGGGACAACAATACAGTCAGAAATTCAAACTGAAAGAGGAGAAATTTAGATGAGATATGGGGAAGGAATTGTTGGCTGTGAGGGTGGAGAGGCCCTGGCACAGGTTGCCCAGAGAAGCTGTGGCTGCCCCTGGATCCCTGGAAGTGTCCAAGGCCAGGCTGGACGGGGCTTGGAGCAACCAAGTGGGAGGTGTCCCTGCCCGTGGCAGGGGGTGGAACTGGCTGAGCTTTAAGGTCCCTTCCAACCCAATCTCCGATTCTCTGCTTTCAATAAGCCCAGACCCTGGGCGATCTCCCACGAGCTTTGTTGCAAACGGGAGTTTCAGTGAATTGTTTAAACCGAACGGAGGCAAATAAAAGCCTGAACTGTTTTCCAAACCACGCTTTGCCCAGCGGCACCTGGCACCCGCACTCCGGGTACCGCAGCCTCATCCAGCTGCGCCCAGCGGGATTCCCGCTGTCCTGGCGAAGCATCTCACGAGGAAGCCCGAGCTGCTCTGCTTTCCCGGCAGCAGGAGCCAGCGCTGCCGCACGGAGCGGGCTGGGAGCCGGGGGGGAGAGGGGGGGGTCCTGGGAAGCCGGTCTGGGAGTGCCCGGCGCCAGGAAGGGGCAGGCGCATCCCTGCCCGTCGGAGCATCTGGAGCAGCCGGGATGCAGAGCCGCGGGCGGGGACCGGCCGTGCGCCTCCTGCTCTGACATGCCGAGGTATTTTTTTTTTTTTTTTTGCTGTTCTTTGGGTTGTTCGCTGCCAGGTGCGTTCGTAGGGATCGCTGTTGCGCTGTTTTACCGGGATTTTCGGGAAGCAGAGCCGCGGGCAGGTGTGTTCGTACTCCCTGTGCAGACGTGGGGCGGGGGGGGGGGGAACTTGCTGCATCACCCAAACGCAGCAAACTTTGAGCTGCCAAGTCAAGCTGGGGGTTCTTCTTGGGTTTAATTTCCCTTGGAAATGAGGTAAAATTAGTCCCAGGACTAATATTTTATCCGTGTGTTTAGAGAAACCAGGAACCCTCGTTCCTTTAGGTCTACGGTGGGGGGGAGGCAGTAAAAAAAGTCGGGGTTTTGTGTCCTTTCGAAAACTGGAGTCTGTGTTTTTCACATCAGTGTGGTTTCCCTGCAGGGAAATAGAAAAGAACTAAATACTCGCTTTTTAGTTATTTGGACTGGAAATTAATGTCTGTTGCACTGTATGGATCCCACACCTCTACTCTTCTTCCTCGGAGGAATTTATTTGCAGCAGCAGCATTTTGGCTGGTTTTTCTTGGTTTGAGAGTTGAGGATTAGTAAACTTAAGGGTTTGTACATGGCTAATTTCTTGATAAGCCTCTAAACTCAGCTGTAAGTGCCCTCTTAGTACTTTTTGTTAGTCTCTGTCCTCTTTTCTCATAGCACAGTTAACCTGAATTTGAAAAAAAAATTGCTTTTTTTTTGGTCATACCTTGAATGTCCTTCAGATTCAACTCTTGTTACTATATGCCTTTTTGAAAAACAAAACAAAACCCCAAAAAACTTCTTCCTTCTGTGCTAATTTGGCTTCTTGGTATTATTTTAGTAATTACTGTTCTTGGCTTTCTGCATTTTCCTTGCCCGATGTTCATCAATCTAAAGCCATTACTTCACCTTAAAAAAAACCTGCTAAATTTTAGTGATTACTGCATCCCATTGAATATGGAGAACTATAAAGGAGTTTATTATACTTTCTGTAGCATCTGAAGCCAGGAGGGAGATGTGCATCTGTATTTCCCTGCCAGAAGGAAGCCTGTGTTTGAAGGGCTGTGCCATCCCTGTGTAAGGGTAACTCTGGGTCCACATCTCATTAAAAGTCAGCTGATTGGTGGAGCAGGTAATGAATAGTATGGGAGATGTGGTAAATAATTAATAATATTAGTGTAATGGACTTTTCTGGGATGGAGCCTTGCTCTGGAGAGTTTGAGACTTTGTGTGAACTCTCAGTTACTCTTATCTGAATGTCACCGTTGCTTTTGGGTTTTTGTTTTTTGTTGTTTTTTTTTTTTGCCAGGAGAGGCAGAAGAATGGTGAGCCAGGGGTTATTTGATGCATTTTATCTCTCTGTGTTAGTCCTCAGGTTTCAGGAACATAATCCCTGTGGCTTTGCAGGTGCAACCCTAAGGAATAAGAGTGCAATTTAAGGAGAGGGCTGTTCTGCTTAGGGATGGAGTGCTGGTCTCTCAGCTCTCATGCCAAGCTGCTGAGGCAAGAAAGTTAGTCCCAAGTGCTGTGTTTCACACCTTACCCTTGGAGAGTGAATGTGCAGACTGCAGGGAAGTTTGGGGCTCGATATCTTCTTTATGGTTTTCCACTTGTGCTAAATCACTGGTTGGAATAATTGTATTGTCACCTTGTGTCATATTTGCTCAGGTGTAATAGCTTTGCCAGAGAGGCAGTCGCCTGTAAAATTGTGCTGCAAAATTTTTAATGTTCCTTGGAAAGGTGGGGAGGGTTTAGAGGCTTTTTTTTTTCCCTATTATAAAAGTGTTTTTTAAAATTTTTATTCTTTTTTCCTCCCTTTTTTTAATAATTATCTTATTTTTAGTGGTGTATGGAATTCTCTGGTAGTATCCTTTTTTAGGACTAGTAGATGGGTCTGAAGACACGTTTCCTCAAATTTTCCACAAATATTCCACAAATATTTTCAAATGACATGAAATGAATGAAATTTAAGCTGTTTAGATGCGAAATAAAACTAAGTGGCCCCACTGGATTCTGCTCTTGACTTGCTGTACAGCTAAATTGTTGTAAGGGTTAAAGTGAGAATAAAGTGAGAATCAATTCCTTGTGTGCTGCAGGCTTTGGTTTAGGTGTCCAGTTTTAACTTAGTTTCTGGTTTTTAAATTGTGTGTGTGGTTCTTTATTTTTTGTTTTGTTTTGTTTGTTTGTTTGGAGGTTTTTTTGTCTACGAATGTCTATTATACACGAGCACCATCTTTAATAAAAAGAAAAGAAAAAAGCAGATTTTCAGAAAGACTGGACTTGTGAAGGGCACTGGTGTAGTTCAGTACCTGTAGTGAACTTTCAGGGTGGAGAGGTGGCAACACTGACATTTGTAGTCAGTTTTGGCACCGTTGGTTGTAAGATCATAATTTTAAATGTGTGTTAAGAGCTTCAAATTGGAAAAGACCGTCTGCGTCTCCAGCTGTGCTTCTTGGTACCTCAGCCTTAATGCCAGATTGTCAGGTGTAATTAATGAGTCCCTTCCAAACCCAGGGATGGGGCTGGGCTTTTGGTTCTCAGAATCCCAGAATTGTTTGGGTTGGAAGGGACCTTAAAGCTCAGCCAGTCCCACCCCCTGCCACGGGCAGGGACACCTCCCACTTGGTTGCTCCAAGCCCCGTCCAGCCTGGCCTTGGACACTTCCAGGGATCCAGGGGCAGCCACAGCTTCTCTGGGCAACCTGTGCCAGGGCCTCACCACCCTCCCAGGGAACAATTCCTTCCCAATATGCCATCTTACCCTGCCCTCTGGCAGTGGGAAGCCATTCCCCCTTGTCCTGGCACACATCCTCATGAGGAATGGGTGGTTTGTCATTCTGTCATCATTAACTGAAATTCCCTGCTCCTCTTTTCCAGTTTGCACTGGCAAGGGCAGAGCACCCTAGGAAGTGCCTTGTACTCCCTGGGTACACGATCCTGAACTGTGCCTCACTGAATTTTGTCCCGTTTGTTACTTCAGGTCTTCAGAACCTCCAGTTATTTCTGTGTAGTATCTAAGTCCCCCCTTCTGAGAGCTGTGTCCCCGCTGTGTTATGTGTGATCAGCCTGTTCCTGACACCAGTGACAGAGTTACTGGTTGAAATGTGTAATAAGATCAGTTCCAAGCCTGATTTTTAAGACCCTCTAATAACCACTTAAGTTTTCAGGACTTCTGCTGTCGTCTCCCCATGAACCAGATGCTCACCTACCTCTAAATGCCTCTGCTAGTTGCAGCTTAACTAACAGTTTCCCACGTGACACTGCTGAATACTCAGCTAAAATCCAGATTAATGAGATCTACAGCATTTGGAGAATGTTATCTGATGAAGTAATCTCTTAGGTTAGTCTCTCACCAGCTACCTTGTGCTAAATAATAAGAAATTTGGTCACATTTTCCCAGTGCTTTCATGTCTCTAGAAGGAAATTTGAAGGGGAGAGCACTTGGGTCTCTGTGCCACTGAAGTAAGTGTTACAGGCTTGTAGAGAATTCTTCTCTTAAGCATGAATAATTTATTTGCTCCTCTTTAATTGCATGCAGCATCCTAGTTAAAAGAAATGTCTTAGTGGTGTTCAATTTTGTGTGCCGTTCATTTCAGAACTCTGGGCTTGACTTTAATGGCCTCTGTGGTTTTTATTTCCTTTATGATGATTTTTTTCCTTTTGTACCCTCGTCTTTCTTACTTTTTATTTCTTTTCTTCACCATTCACCCCCTTCCTCTCCTACCACAGTAGATATTAATACCCTTACTGAAAACAAGGTCATGAATTTCCTTTGGTACTTATAGTGGTTGGACTAGAAAGGTTGATGATTTTGGAGGTCTTTTCCAACCTTAATGATCCTGTGATTATCCTTCCCAAAATACTTTTCTCGCTGCACAGGAACCCAGGCTGTTCTTTTCCCAATCCCTCCCTTTGTAGAGCACCCAACTATCTTTATAAAGGTATCAAACCCAGGAAAATACTGTGTTTGGACTGGGAGATCTTACTGAGATTCTGTTATACCAATTCCCTACGGTTTTTCTTTTCTTGGCCTCTCCATTGTGGCTTTAGGCTTTTATAAATCCATGTGTTCCCAATGAAAGCCTTCTAATGTTGGAGGTAGTTCCCTGTTAGCCGTACATCCATATAGAGTCTTTCTTCCTGAAAGTCTCTCTCTCCCTCTTCTTTCCTTGGAATACTGAAGGCTGTGATACCTGGGATTTGAAGATTTCTAGACCTCCTTCATATTCTGAGCTCCTCATTTCAGTTGATTTTTCTAGTTAGTTCCCTTATTTTCATTTTTTGTTTTTTCCAAAACACATGCTGATAACCCTTAATTACAAATCCGTTTTCTTTTGTTCTTCCATCTTGTTTAATCAGCTTATTATCATTCAAATCCGGTTTATTTTCTGTCAGTGGACCCTCTCAAAGTCCAGTGTGAATTAACCTTATTTCTTACAGAGACAAAGGTGTCCTGCTGGATCAATCCTATATGAGAGCACACAAATTAGGCTGCCACTGGTATTCTTTGTTCTTCGGATCTGCAAAATTAAATTCTCCAATAGTGGCCCAATTTCTGTAGAGTTCTTACTTCTCCTAAGAACAATCCATGTGTTGCTTCCAGGTTTGTGGCATCACTGCAGGTGAATGCAATTTGACTGGATCAGCTCTTCCCAGAGTGGTTTTGACCAAAACCAATAGTAAAGTTTCACATGGATTATAACTGTTGGCTTGATGGAGAGATCTGCAAGGTTTCAGGGCAAAAATCCAGTCTGAAATCCAGGCTTTTAAGAAAAAAAACCCTTGTGTCACAATGTGCAGAGGTAATTTCTGTTAAACCACAGAATGTCTGTTGAAATTTTACAGTGTTTTTTAAAATCATACACCTTTTGTAAAGGGAAATTCTGCTGTGACTTTTTCTGCTGAAACTGTTCAGTCTTTGGAATGTCACCGGTGCTTTGGCTTTGAGTCTGTGTAAGCCGAATCTGCTTCCTTTGTGGCATTCGAGATGCTTCGACACCTTCTGCATCTCCAGAAAATTACTATTGCTTGGGAGCCCTCTGTTCCCTCCCAGCAAAGCAGCACACAGTAGGTTATAAAGTAGACAATGTTCTTATCATTTTTTAAGCACTTCCACTATCTCAGCTCAAATGAATGAGGAATGAGCAAAGCAGGATTGTGCCAATCCAATCATGCAAGAGGGACCGGAGACACAATTTGTGATTCACTGGCACAAAAATGGTTTGTTGCAGTTGGAGTGTGCAGAGGCCAGGATGCTTCTAGGGTGGGGAAGAATTCAGGTTCCTCAAGTATCACGGGAGAGTGGAAGGCTTAGACAAATTTTAAAAAGCAAAGCCTTGCTGGAGAGTCTCGAGGTGCAGGAAGGACTCCCTGGCTTTCTAAACCTCTTCTCAGGGAAGGGTTTAGGTGCAGCTGAATCCCATCTCAGCCCCAGACTGTGTTAGTGGTTTAAATTTAAAGGAAGTATAGAAGTGTGATTAAACCACTTTGGCCCACGGGTTTTAATGATGGCAAATCAGGAGGATTTATATAAATGAATTATTTATTGTGACAGATTAACAAACAGGTGAACAGATGAAAGATCCTACTCAGAAGTATTTACTACACGGTGTAAAAGCTAAAAAATCTACTAGTAGAGGATTATATAGCAAAGCAATAAAGTGCACTGTAACAAAACAATTATAGTAAAGCAATTGTATTGAAACTAGCAAAAGAAACAAGCATTAAATAGAGATTGATATAATTTACCGTAGGAGATAGAGGGCAGATCTCTCTCTTAACCCCTGGGAAGTAACCATGGTGAAGCTTCCCTGCTTCACGGGAGAAGCTCCCCACTTCAAGGAAGTCTGTGGAAGAAATCTGCCACATGGAAGTTTGGACTTGGCTTTTATAGTTATGAAGTGATGGACTGGTAGTCACAGATTTACAAGCTCACAGACTCGCTTATCTGCCACAGCTTGTTTAAAAAAAGAACGATGTATGTTTGAAGTCTGGTGAACCAGGATGGTCTCAGCATAATTTAACACCAAGACAGCACCCTGGTGCCAGCAGCTGAACTTGCATGATGGCTTGCATTGCATGCATTATTGGATTTTAAATCTGTTCAGGGTGGACTATCCTGCCACATCAAGTGACAGCTCCTGATCCAGCCATGGTCTGTAGGTCCTGCACATTCCCTGAATCCCAGCCATGGGATTTCTGTCTTCTGGTAGAAGAGCTTGTCAGGGAAGAAGGTTTAGGGAGGGGAGTTTACTGTTTTTACTCCTCTCCAAGTGTCACTGTAAAGTGCTTCCATGGTTTTGAACTGTGAGAGGGAATGCTGGACCTGCTGCACTGCTGGTGCCAGGAAAGTGGGCTCTGATTCCACGTTAGCAGGTGGGAAAAGCTGGAGAAGGCCCTGTGCTCCCACCTGGAGTACAGTCACCATCACAGCTCTCACAGCCCAGGAGGCAGCCAAATAGAACAGCTGCAGTTTGACACAGCAGGTCAGAAGCTGATGATGGGATACAGAGCCATTCTTGGTCCATAAATTTACATCCTTGGGTCATAAATAACCAACACTTAATTTTAATTTGGCGAAGTACTTGCACACGGTATCTTTCCTTTAACAGTTTTGTCATGAGTTACCACCACACTTAACGCTTTAGGGAGTCTGTTTTAGAAGCTCCCTGCTCAACCTACTGAGACTTTGCTTTAGAAATGCCATTTATTGACAATAACTTTATATTCATCACCACTTGTGTGGCTCAAGTTCTGTGTCTACATGTCTTTGGTGCATCCGGAGCGGGGAATGTAGTGCTGCACCTTTGAAATCACTGTTAACCAGGTAAGGTCACCACACCACAGTGGCCTGGATTCTTTATAAATCAGTTAATAAAGCTGGGCAGGGCTGTTCTTGCTGGGTAGACCATTCCCTGCAGTCACAAAAATAGGTGAATTACAGCATAGCTGACCTATCTCTGAAGTCATGAACCTCGTAGGGAATGAGCTACATAAAACCCTGTCTCTGTTTCTCTGCTTCTGAACTGAATATGAAGTGAAGTGGCCACCAAGCTGTTGGCTGTGGTGGAGCTGACTCTTCCTAAGGTGGGCCTGGAGTAAAGCCTCCTCGACAACCCGTGCGGTGTTGAGTTGATTCATCCATGCCAGGATTCATCTGTGCCTGTGTCTGTCCTCAGCAAAACATGAGAGCTGCTGCTTGGCCAAATGATGAATATTGTGAGGCCTGGACAGGTGAGATGTTCTGTAAAATGTACTTCCCAGCAAAGTAACACACGAGGGGTGTGAGAGACAGTATGCCAGTGAAGTGGTGGATGGGGCTCCGAGAAACCTGGTCTAGTGAAAGGAGTCCCTGCTCGTGGGAGGGGGTTGGAATGAGGTGATCTTTAAGGTCCCTCCCAACCCAAACCATTCTGTAATTCTGTGTTGGACAACCCTCTCTTTTCCAGAGCTAGAGGAGTTTGTGCTGGCTTGACACCAAGGGCCCTGCCGTGCCTGGTGGAAGCAGGATGTGAATGCCCTCGGCTGCCATCAGAGCCGTGTTTAATTTGTACTGTCGTGACCCCTCAGCCCCATGCAGCATCCAGTTTGTTTTCTAAATAGCTAAGGTAGGCCTTGGTGTTGCTTTTGCAATCTTTATGCTGCACATAGTGCTTGAAATGCAGCCAGAAGTCTAGAATAGACTGTACTTGTCCCAGGCGTGCCTGTAAACAAGTGGAGCAGACGTGCTCCTGTGGTAACCTTGACTCCTGTCCTTTGCTCCTGCATGGCTCTGATTTACTTGCATGTTGAACACACCACAGGCAGTGCTTTCCTCTAATACAGGGAGCAGGATAAGGAGTTATGGCCCTGTAACTTCCGATTTAATGGGTTAGGATCTTCCTGATTTCCCAGCATCAGCTGGAAAGTGGAGTCCCCATTGCAGTTTATGAGCCGTGGTAGAACCACGGTTATCACTGCAATTGTTTCAGCTGATGAGCTGCACACCAGACGTAGCTCAAGGCTGCTACTACTGCTTACAGAGCTTTCCAGGGGAAACCTGATTGATTGATCCAAGGCCTAGCATTAGCTTGGCCTTGGATCAACAGCAGAGAACTGAGAATGTGGCACAAAGTGCCGTGTGGGTGGACCTGTGCTTATGTTTTGGTAGAATGTCTTTCTTATTCCCTACTCACATTGGCTTAGCTCAATGCAAAAGAATTGCACGTAGTATCCCTTGGACATGTCTCTGTTCAAATAGCTTGCTCTCAGGTGAACGCCTCCAGTTCCTGTCCCTGTTGCTCTTATTCCTCTCCTAAAAGTGGCAGAAAGCCCTCACATACTTTTTTTCCCCACAGTCTTCTCTTGAAAAGCTTATGAAGATGGTACCTCTCAAGAGATCCAAACAAGCCCCAGGTCTGCTTTGACTGATGGTACCTCTCAAGAGATCCAAACAAGCCCCAGTGTCTGCTGGTCATCCTTATACTGAGGGACACATGGAGCTGCTTGTTCTTCCCATCAAGGCCTCCCCCTCCAGTTCAAAGAGCTTTTCCCCCTGGTAGGGATGGTCATCTCTTTGGAGCTGGTCTGCTCTTCACCTTAGTGGGCACTGCGTCCCAGGTGTGCTGTCAGTCTCTGTCTGCACCCCTCTTCAGCAGCAGCAGTGTAGTTTTTAGACCCTTAATGAGGATTCTGAGCCTTAATGGCTTTGCTGAGGGGCTTTTCCCTTTTGGGAGGAACACAGCAGCTCCTTGATATTCATGTGGGATCACTGTGAGTTGTGAGCCCTGTCTTGGCCCCACTGCCTGTAGCAGAGCTGAAGGTGAACTTCAGACCTGGAATCACAGAATCCCAGAATGGTTTGGGTTGGAAGGAACTTAAAGCCCATCCCATTCCACCCCCTGCCATAGGCAGGGACACATCCCACTAGCCCAGGTTGCTCCAAGCCCTGTCCAACCTGGCCTTGGACACTTCCAGGGATCCAGGGCAGCCACAGCTTCTCTGGGCAACCTGTGCCAGGGCCTCCCCACCCTCATAGGGAACAATTCCTCCCCATACCCATCTAACCCTGCCCTCTGGCAGTGGGAAACCATCTCCTCTTGTCCCTCCATCCCTTGTCCCCAGTCCCTCTCCAGCTCTCTTGGAGCCCCTTTAGGCACTGGAAGGGGCTCAAAGTTCTTCCTGGAGCCTTCTCTTCTCCAGGCTGAACAGCCCCAACTCAGTCTGTGTTCATAGCAAAGGTGTTCCAGCCCTCTGAGCATCAACTTGTGTTCCTTCAGATCTCTGGCACATGAACCACCCTATGTGGGTGCAAGGTTTGTAGTTTTTGTTGCAAATTGCCTTCAGTATCCCCTGAGGACTGTATACAACATATAATCCCTGAAAAATGTGCCTTAACTTCCGCAGACTTGTGGGAATGTGACCCCAGTGAGGAGCAGCAGTGCTGATCTACTCTTCAGAGGCCGATCTGAGAGTCTGATGGGGGTAGAGGAAGGCTTCTGTACTTCCCATCTCACCACACAACCTACATGATTGTTATGAAATGAACTGATGAGAGAGATTACTTCTCCCACCATCATTAGGATGCAAGTGTTTGCTGAATGTGCCAGATGTTTGGCTTTCATTATCTGGAAGTTTCTTTCATTTCCAGCTCTAGTGAAAGGGAAGCCTGAGCACGTCCAGCGGAATTATAAACAGTTTCCTGTGCGAACAGAGAACGGCATAATTAATGAACCCATCAGGGTAAGAGTGAGTCCAGCTGATGAATGCTTTCCCTGTCATTTTAGAGAGGTGGCCAAGAGATGGTTTTCTCCAATTCTGGATCACTGAATCCGTATGGATTGTCTATCTCAGAAAGGCTTCTTTTTATTGTAATATCATACTTTAAATACCCTGTGCTTTACAGTCGGATTTCTGAGCTATTCACAATATCCTTGTATTTAAAGTTGGTCAAGGGTCTGTGCTTTCTATGGCAGCAGTTGAAAGAAGTATCCTTACTAACACTTTTTGTATTTATTCTGAAGAAATCCGGTGAACATCTTTTCAAAGCACTATAATTCCACAATCCCAGAATCGCTGAGGTTGGAAAAGCCCTCCAAGGCCATGGAGTCCCCCCTGTGCCCGATGCCCACCTTGTCCCCCAGCCCAGAGCACTGAGTGCCACGGCCAGGCCTTCCTGGGACACCTCCAGGGATGGGCACTCCAAACCTCCCTGGGCAGCCCCTGACAAGGCCTCACCACCCTTTCCAGCAACAAATTCCTCCTCCTGGCCAACCTGAGCCTCCCCTGGCACAGCTGGAGGCCGTTCCCTCTCCTCCTGTCCCTTGTTCCCTGGCAGCAGAGCCCGACCCCCCCCGGCTCCCCCCTCCTGTCAGGGACTTGCAGAGCCAGAAGGTCCCCCCTGAGCCTCCTTTTCTCCAGGCTGAGCCCCCCCAGCTCCCTCAGCCGCTCCTGCTGCTCCAGCCCCTTCCCCAGCTCCGTTCCCTTCCCTGCACATGCTCCAGCCCCTCTGGGTCTCTCCTGTTGAGGGGCCCAGAACTGAACACAGGACAGGGGATGTGGCCTCACCAGTGCCCAGCACACAATTACATCCCTCCAATAACAGTGTATTAAAAATGTAGAAGGAGGAGTTGCTGAACTGTGAGTTGTAACCAGCTAGTTAAGACCTGCATGTTCAATACTGCTCTGCCAAAACCATGGCAGACTCACTTGACTCCATGCAACAAGGCAGTTACTGTTACTTATCAGAATATTCCCCAAATATTTTGTCATACTACTGGGCTGCTTGGGATGTTTTTGTGCATTTTTCTATTGAAGGACTAAAGAAATGTTTTTTGGAGCATTGAAAAGCACTCGTGTAGACAGAATGTCACTGCACCAGATGGAACAGGTTTGTTCTTTCCAGTGGTAGAAGAGGAGAGGACTTGTTTTGGGTGGAATTCTCTGAAACTATTTTCTCAGCCTGACTGTGTGTGAGATGTGACTCACTGATTTTTCCTGTGACTGAAGCTGAGAACTCCCTGGAAGTAGTTACAGTTCATGGAAAAGCCGGAGTCAGTTGTCTGTTGCCTCATGGTTCAAATGCTATTTGCATGTTGTAATAGATGAACCTTTAGAGCTGTCCTGTGGTTGTTCTTCAGGATTGTGCTCTCCCAGTCTAGAGGTGAGAGCACAACCAAAGCCTCTTCCTGGTGCTGGAAGCAAGGAGATTATTCTGAGTGGGGTAGTTATTCATGGAATACCAGAATTGTTTGGGTTGGAAGGGACCTTAAAGCTCAGCCCTTCCCACCCCCTGCCATGGGCAGGGACACCTCCCACCAGCCCAGGTTGCTCCAAGCCCCGTCCAACCTGGCCTTGGACACTTCCAGGGATCCAGGGGCAGCTACAGCTTCTCTGGGCAACCTGTGCCAGGGCCTCCCCACCCTTACAAGGAAGAATTTCTTCCTAACAACCAATTCACAGGAGCTTTGTGAAGAGTGAGATCATCTGAGGCACCGCGTGTGTTACCCTAACAGGATACTCTGCATTTTCAGCAGGAGGAGGGGATGGCACTTCAAATGGTCCTTAAAAGCATTTGTCCCCCATTTTGCCAGCATGGCTTTGTCTGAGTTGTTCTTTAGAGAGCTCCTTTCCTCCGAGGAGCAGGGAAATGCAGGGATATTTTTGTGTGAGCGGTACAGCAGTGGTCTGTGGGGAGTTGCCATCATCGTGTTGGCATCTCTGCCTGTGCTTTCTCACTCTGCTCTTCTACAAAAGGAACTCAAAAGTGGCGGATTCATCCCTCCAAAAGCAAGTTCGAGGGGATCAGTGTTTCCATTCCGGGAAGGCTGGGTGGAATTACTGCAGTGCTGCACCATTTCTCCCCAAATAACTGGAGGGAATTTGAAATGTACTTTGAAATATAACGTGTCAAAAAATGATGAGGCCTCCAGCAGTGTGAGTGTGGAAATCTTATCTGTGCCTGTCTCATAAGTCAGAGCTTCTGGAACAGTTCTGTGCAGTGGCCAGCTCAGCTCCTCAGTCTCTCAGACCAGGGTCATTAGGCAATATGACATTTTAATGCAGTGCAGTGGTTTTTCACAGTTTTGATCAGATTGGGTATGAAAAGTGGATCGATGGAGATCACTTTGGTGTGTAGGTGACATTGCAAGTACTGGACGTGGAGCCTGCATGTTCCAGGGACTTGGTGTGCCTGCTCTGCAGAAGGTCCTTAGTCTGGGTTAGTTATGACCTCAAATCCTTTTTGTCAGGAAGCTGCAAATTGAAAAAAGGTTGGACTCAGTGACCTTGGAGGTCTTTTCCACCCTTAATGGTTCTGTGAATCGATGAAAAGGATTTGGTCCTTCGTATTTTCTCCAAGAGAGCAGTGCAAGGGTTTGGACTGAACAAAAGCAGGGGAACACAAAGGGAAGGGCAACAGGTGTGAAAGGAATGGGAAGAGCTGCAAAGATAAGTCATGTTGGATGAGGAGGAGGATACAGAGGAGGATGAGGGGCAGAAAGAGGAGTAAAACCTGTGATTAAGCACAAAAGCAGGCTGGGCCAGGCGAATGCATTTTTTTCCTCCACGGGAATGTTATGAGAAGAGCTGCACAGCACGTGGCTCTGGCTGGCTGCTGGAAGCTGGGCGGGAATTGCCCTGAATTGGAATGATTTTGTTTCATAATCTGTTTTGAAAATGACAGGAAAGCCATCAAGTGCACACTCTGTTCACAGCAATACATTATCCCTTTAATGCCGTGTTTTTGAATGTGTTGAATGTGTTGATATGAGAAGTGGAAATGAAATACAGTAGTTAGTGTCCAATATATATAATACATGCTCCATGCTGGAGTATTTCCTCTTGTCTGAGGGAAGCTGAAAGAGGGTTTATTTAATGCTTAAGCAGGTTTGAAAAACATCCCTCTGCTATTGACCTAAATCAGCTGACTTGGAGCGCTCGAGTGATTTTCTAAGTATTAGAGTTAAAATATCAGATATACAACTTTTCAGAAACAGCAAATGATTTGTAAAATATGGTAATCTTTTATGTATGATCTTTAGTGCCATGTGATCATTGCTTGTCACTTGGTCCTTCTAGCAGTTTCTTCACCTGGTGCTTTGACCTCTTGCCCCACTTTCTCTCTCAGGACGAATTTGGGAACTGGGGTGTTCCTTATGTGTGATGGAAGGAGAACTTTATTTCCATTATTGGTTTTCTGTCACAGCTGCAAACCCCAAGGAACTGGTCATATGTTCTACCAGGAGTTTGGGAAAGAAGACAGTTGCATTCTGCATGTTGGTACTAATAAGTCCTATAAAATTCAGAGAACGCTGTATTTCCTGCAAAATGTAGCTGACAGGAAGTACCATAACATCTGTTGCTCTCCAGAAAAGGATTTTGGAGCAACTGCTGCCATTTCTTAAAAAAATTATTCCCCTTTTGCTCAATTACTAACAGTGAAGTATCATTAAATAGACATAAGTTCCTTGAAATACAGCCCAATGATTTTTAGTGATATCGAGGGTTTGAGAATATATAGGAATAAGGATGAGCTTAAGGGAAAGGAAAAGCCAATAAAAGCACGGTTTATTTTTACATGCCACACACTGGTTATAAATTTCTGGCTTACAGGTAATTAGTCATATTCAGTGATCAATATTTTATAAAATAAATATAGAAAAGCTGATGCTTTGGCAAGTTTTGGAGAGGACAGCTAAATTTCAGAACAAAACCCCAGCTTTCTTCTCACTGCAAAAACAGTAGTAGTATTACAGAACTCATGGAGAGAAGGGATGCAGTTTTTTCCTGAGATGTTTTACATTAGCATAAGTTATCAGTATCCTTTGGTATTATTGATTTGATATTATGTCTTATGTACCTTGAATTGTAGTTGCTTCTGGTGAGGACTCTGATTCTTGCAAGCCTATTCCTGCATGTATTATTCTGAAGGGGTTTTATGGGTTTTCGGGAGGAGGGGAGAAGTGGGGCTTTCTGTTGTTGTTTAAAGGATAGGTCCAGGATAAGTGATGGCCCCAGGAGCCTTTCAAAGATGTGAATCATCCCACTTACTGTACTTGAGAGGTCAGGCCTTGCTCTTGCTCCCAAAGTAACTTTCTGTCATTGCAGCTATTGCCATTTTGTCAAAGCCAGACAAGCAGAGTGACACTCACCCAGGGCAGGAGTGACTGGGGATGGCTTTGTTTTGAAGGTGTCCTGGGCAATTGTTTTCCATGTCAAGACATTAAAAATTCACAGAGAAATTAGTAACTACAGGTTGCTGGCCCTAAGGTTTTGTAGAGCCTCTGCCCTTCCAATAGGAACAGCAGTTCTGCACCTTGAAAACATGTTTTCCCAGTCTTTCTGTGCATTAGGCACGTGTTGATGGCTCCTGTGCCCTGGCACTGGCTCATCCAAGCTCCAGAGCTGCTGTGACTCATGGCGTGATCCTTTCTCTTACACCACAGCACTTTTGATACATTACTTTGATTTCTCTTTGGGTTCTTAAGGCTTTCGAAAGGAATGTAAATACTTCATTCCCCAGAGGAATGGGAATGACTCCTTCCTTCTTGTTTCCCTCACGGCAGGAGAGACCCAGAGGGGCTGGAGCGTGTGCAGGGAAGGGAACGGAGTTGGGGAAGGGGCTGGAGCAGCAGGAGGGGCTGAGGGAGCTGGGGGGGCTCAGCTGGAGAAAAGGAGGCTCAGGGGGGACCTTCTGGCTCTGCAAGTCCCTGACAGGAGGGGGGAGCCGGGGGGGGTCGGGCTCTGCTGCCAGGGAACAAGGGACAGGAGGAGAGGGAACGGCCTCCAGCTGTGCCAGGGGAGGCTCAGGTTGGGCAGGAGGAGGAATTTGTTGCTGGAAAGGGTGGTCAGGCCTTGTCAGGGGCTGCCCAGGGAGGTTTTGAGTGCCCATCCCTGGAGGTGTCCCAGGACTGAGTAGACATGGCACATATGGTTTAGTGAGCATGGTGGGATTTGGTCAAAAGTTGGATTTGATGCTCTTGGAGGGCTTTTCCAACCTTAATGGTTCTGTGATTCCCTGATTCTGGAGTTTAAGTTCAGTGTATGAAGCTTCAACGGGAAGGATAATGTTGTACGCACCTGCAATATGTGTGAGGTGATCTCATCAGAGAATCTCTGATTATTAAAGAAATAGTCTGGAGTCACACACATGGATATTTATTGGGGATGGTGGTGGCACTCAATCCATAAACTGTACAGACTGAAAGTCTTTTTCTATTTTTGTTCAATTTTCAGAATTTTAATGAAAATAATCATAGAGTCAGAAAATGGTTTGGGTTGGAAGGGACCTTAAAGACCATTCAGTCCCACTCCCTGCCATGGGCAGCGACACCTTCCACCAGCCCAGGTTGCTCCAAGCCCCAACCTGGCCTTGGACACTTCCAGGGATGAGGCAGCCACACCTTCTCTGGGCAACCTGTGCCAGGGCCTCCCCACCCTCACAGGGAGGAATTCCTTCCCATTATCCCATCTAACCCTGCCCTCTGGCAGTGGGAAGCCATTCCCCTTGTCCTGCCACTCCAGGCCCTTGTAAAAAGTCCCTCTCCAGGCCCTTGTAAAAAGCCCCTCTCCATCTTTCCTGTCAGCTCCTTCAGGTCCTGGCAGGAACAATGCACGTTCTCATGATGGTTTAGTAGAACATACCCATGCTGTGCTATCCATGGCTGCACTTGTTCCTTCTTCAGTCACTTCCCTTCTCCAAAGCTGCCAGGATGGGAACACACCTGGCACTTGTCTTTCTCAGGAAGCGTCTGGGGAAGAGGAGAATACTTGAGGTGCTGAGAGTGGGGTGGAACTGGAATCTCTCCAGGTGACAGCCACGTGGATGGGCTTCCTTGGTTGCTGTTCCCACAGTTCTGGCCCATCACTGAGATGCAGCATAGAAATATCCTCTTGAAGCAACAACCTGCAGCAGCAAGTGATGCTTCAGCCCTTCTGTGTGGGATGGGAAAACACTGCCAGGTAGAAGTGGGGGTTGGAAAAGGAAGAGGTTTTTGAAATGTAAGGGAAATAAATCAGTGCTTTGAAAAAAACACCTTTCCAGGCCAATTTAAACTACTTTCATGTATCCATGCTTTGAAAATGCACCTCCCATTGGCTGCTCAGCTTTGACTAAGGGGTTTCTCAATGGAACAATATTCCAGTTGAGCATTCTTGTTTCTCTTTTTTTTTACAGAGAAGAGGAATGTGTACTCTTGCTGTAAATGACAAGCTTAATCAATCTGAGTATGCCATTTATCTAATTACAATTGGAGATTATTAGGTTTTTAGGTAATCCTTTAAATTAGATCAGAAATCATTTTGTCTTACAGCTTGATGATTCCTCTCAAATAGAATTTTGCTTCCCTGCCTAGAAAAATGGGATGTTCTGTAGTCTCATGGCCCATTCTCAGATATTCCTGTTGCATTTCCATGCCCTGGAGCTTCTGAGAAACCTTGATATAGATATTTTAAAGCAATACATGTTGTTCAAAGCACTGTGCTCTGTACATACCATGAAGGTATGGAGTGAATCTTCTACATGGACAATGCCAAGTGGCTTTTTGGCTTACAGTAGAAGAAGTGGATTCTTAAATCCTTATTCTATACCTGTCAGGTGTATACAGCAACCTGAGAAGCTCATGGGGAAATGGTTCTGGTTTTTAACCCTCTGTTCTGTTATTGTTTTATTCCGTTTCTTATTTTGCATGAAAACTATTTTGTTGGGCTTAACCTGTCCCTCAAAGTGAGGATGAGAAGGGCACAGGAAGGACAGCAGCACTAATAGGACCTACCCCTTCACCTTTGCTCTGCACAGCCCAAATTCTCTGCCTGAGATGGTTTTAAGTTCAAACAACAGCTTTTGCTTCCTTTCAGGATTCCAGTGCCCTGTGCAGTTCATGCAATATACAGTAGACTCCTATTTATAGCAAAGCTATTTTTCATGGCTGGCTTTGAGTGCAAATTGTCCTCCATTAAAGCACTTCAGCTCTCCTGTACCACTACCTGTGTCCCCCTGCTGCCTCTCTAGACCTGCTCTTGGTGGCCAGTGAGCTACTCTGGCTCTCTATCTGAGAGCTGGCTACAGTCATGGGAATGTAACGTTTAAATTCCACCACAGAGGCTCCTTCCTTTGGCTGCTTTAAGTCAAATTTGCCTTTAACCCAATTTATTTATTTCTCCCCCCCCAAACTGAGTGCTGCTGGAAGAGCAGTACATCACAGTTGCTGATCACATACCGTGCCTGCAGTTGTGAATCCTCCCACTGGGTACAGACACAATCCTCCTCTCCCTAATTGTGATTAGGATTCAAATGGTGCTGCAAGGAGCCACCGTGTCCCTGCCCTGCATGCTGGGGTCACTCCTCTGTGCATATTGCTCAGACAGTGGGGTTTGCAGCTAAAGGGGAACAAGAAAAGAAAGGAAAAAGAAACAAACCCCGTGGATGCTGTTGCTGCAGTGTTTCATTTGTGAAATGTGCATCTTTGGGCTCTTTTGCCCAATCTGTTGGTAACAAAGAGAACCTTTTCATGTGTTCTGTTACTGGCTTAATTTGGGGAGGGGGGTGTCCTTTTTTGTGGTCAGGTGTTGATGCCACATAGGAAACAGGTATTTCAGTAAATGCTGTTTTGTCAGTAATTTCTGTTGAAGAGCTGCTGACACAGAACTGTGTTTATTTTGGGGTTTCTGAGACCACTGAGCAGTTAAGCACCTACTGATTATGGGCTGGATGTTCAAAGGTCTCCTTTCAGGAGGGACAGCTGCACGTGCCCTGGGGTGTTTACAATAGGTGATTCCTAAAATCTTGAGTTTTCTTGCTCACAGGGTCCCTTTGTAGCCTGTCATTAGTGCAAGACTCCAAAAACTGGCTGAAGGAGATGAGCTGCCTTCCCCTTTCAGTCATTCCAGCCACTGAGGGTGCCAGGGGCAGTGCCCTGGGTCACCTCCCCGGGGTCACTCTCTGTTTCCTTTGCTTGGGGCTGTTTTGGTTTGTAATTTTGGATATTCTCTGTGCAAACAAATGTGGTTCCTGAAGCTTGGCAGGTCTCGAGGCTTCCCCAGGTGTATCAGGGGGAGCGTGGTGGTGCTGCCCAGCTCTTCCCACTTGGATTATTGGAGGAGCTGCTTTGGAGCTGCGAATGATCCCAGTCACTGTGGTGCCACTCATTTCAAAATCTTGGGGTTTTTTGGCTGCAGGCCCTTATCATGACTGGTTGATGCTCATTTAGGTTGCACATTCTAATCCATTGCCTTAGAGACTGGCAGAGTCTTCCTCACAAAGCATCACCTCCAATTTTTCCTGCTGGATCCAGCCCTGAGCCCCTGTGGATCACTGCCCAGTAGGTGGTGATGCAGTTGCATTTAGCTTTGGAATCTTTACAAGTATGTGGGGTTAACCCTAAATTTTTAAAACTTTCCCATTTTGGATGAATTTTTTACCTCCAGTTATTTAACAGCCAGTTAAATTTTAGTTTTAGTCTGTAAAGTAGCACAGGCAATATTGCTTAATCAGTTGCTCTATAAATTAATGAAGGCTTAATCCCATTCTTGATATGTTGCATTTAATAATCCCATTAGTTCTCAGAGGTTAGAAAGAAACAAATCACAGGTTTCCAAGATTTATAGTTTTGGCATTCTGCCAATTCTGCTTTGTGTGCTTGTATTTTTTGACAGAATTTTTAACTTCTGGGAAAATCAACAATTCTAAGTCATGCACTGAGAAATTCCAAATAAATCCCAAATTGCTCTGGGCTTCTGGGAAGGACTCTTCTGGTCATTTCTAGTTTCTGAACTCTTTATGTGCTCAGTAGTTTCCAAGCATTTCTAATACTTGGTTACTCAGAAACGCCAATAAAGCAAATATTAGCATTTTCATAGAAGTCTAGGTTTCCAGAACTCCTTCTTTTAGGGAGTGGGCCTGATTCCCATGCAAACCTCAGCAGCAGGCAGCTAAGAAAATGAGAAGCTGTTGTATGAAGGATAATCCAGGTAAAATTTCTTTGTGCTCTCCACTGGAATACACACATTCACTAGGAGGATTCATCTATTGAACCCTGACAATATATTCCTGTACTTGGGGTTTTTAACAGAGAAAGGGAAAAGGTTTTACCACAGAGTGAAACAGGAGCCACATCCAAAGGTTTAACAAGGCTTTGCTGAAATTCAGGCTCTGTAAGGCCTCCGACTTCTGTGGGAGTGAAGTGGCAGGCAGGTGATGTGCTCAGGAGTGAATTAATCTCCAAAATGTAAATGTTGCCATTTGTCACAGTGATTATCTTGTCTTCTCGATGTAAAACCGACAAGAGGGTTTAAAAGACTTTGGGGACAAGCCAGAGGGTGAATTTAAAGGCAGACTTGCCCTCTGTGCTTTTTTAGTGCTGCCGAAGCAACATCCTGGTTCTGTGTTGCACAGGCATCCCTCTGGGTTTTTTTGGACAGATGATCTGTCTGTTTGGTTTTGTCTGCTGATAGTTGGTTCCTAATCAAACTCTCTTGGTCAGCTTCTGCAGGTTTTAAAATGTATTTAAAAGGACGGGACTGAGCAGGGAATAAAACGAGCAAAGGTGAAGTGCAGGTTTGTGTCCTTTGATGAGAAAATCCCTGCACCTGGAGCTGGGTGTGGTGTAAAACCCTGAAATGGGGGAATGATATAAACCTGTGGCAGCTCCACTCCCTCCTCCCCCAAAAACCCCAAACCAGCTCAGGTGTGCTGCGTAAGGCTTGGGAAGGCTCTGCCTACTGAGCAGTGCAGAAGGGAGGAGAAGGTCTGAGTTTTGTTTTGCAAGAAAAAGCTGCTTCAAGCCCGAGTCAGAAACTGGGAAACCTGAATTCCTGCTGCTGGGAGGAAATGTAAGATTTTTTTTTTTAAACTCTGGTCTCTGGTTGAGTGTGGGGTTTGCTCTAATGGGCGAGAGGAAGAAGTGGTAGCCTTTGAAAAAGGATTTTGGCTCTTGGTTATATGTATGTTTATTAGAAAATCAGAGAATGTAGAGTGTTTGGGGTTGTTTTTAAGCGAAGTTTTAAACTCTACTGTGTTTATTTGAGTTGAAATTGGTCAGATTATTATTCAGGGAAGAGTGAAATTTCTGGCTGCTGCCTGCTTGGAGTTGTTCATGCTTTTATGAAATGTGATAAGTTACCAGTTTCTGTATTAAAGCCTTCTTGGGACTTTTAATTTTTGTGTCTGTGATAGTGTGAACTGAATCTAATTTAAGTCTTAGAAATGTAGATACATGTTATCTGTCCATTTTCTTTAGCTCTTAAGACCTACTGTGTTATTTGTTACTAAAGCATTTGGCAATCAGCCTTTTGAATACAAATACAAAATTAAGCCTAGCTTAATTTGCATTTAGAATTGATAAATGTTCTCAAGACACCGGTTAAAAAATAAAAGGCAAACAACAAACTCCTTTCAGTCTCTCCCTTCCCAACCTGAAATTGTGTAGCTCAGACTTCAAAGCAGCATGGATTCAACTTTTAATGAGCAAAATGAGGTTGTTTCCAAACTTGTTTTTTACTTTAATTGCAAGCATGTGTTTGTTTTGGTTTTTTTCTTTAATTGTGAAATTGCAGGAGCAATAAAACAATACCTTTTCTTTGGGTTTTGATGTTACTATCTCGTTTAGCTGTTGTAAAATTTGGGTATCAGAGCAGGTTTGGCGATGTAACTTTACAGAGCACTTGGACAAACTATGTAGAAAAAATAGGAAATAAATTGAAATGGGCCTCTGAGTTGTGCTTTTTCTGCTGCAGTTTAATTAATTAAGAAGTTGGTTTAAAGCCAAATCACTGCATCCTATGAAAAGTATTTTCTCCAGTCTTAATGGATATTTAATGTAGGGGGTTTCTTTCCCCAGGTTTGAGGGAGAGAGCTGTGTCTTTGATGGTTCTTTTATGATTGTAATGCTTGAAAGTTGTGTATTTGGGGTTGGTGAAACTTTCCCTGTGTTGTGCCAGAGGCTGGAGCAGCCCCAGGTCCTCAGGCTTCACCTCTGTGTGTGTGTGTGAGTAGGTTGGAGACTGGCCTTGCTGAAAACATCTGTGTGTGTGCAGCTTTCATGGGTGTTCCTGTGTGTATTTGAAATTCTGGTGAAGCCCAGACATTACTGGGTTTGGTTGTGGATGGAATCAACAGCAGGGCCTGTTCTCGGTGTGCACAGGGCCAGGTGTTGCTTGTGTTCCCACGGGTACAAACCCCCCTGACCCCTCACTGTGCTCTCAGCTGCACAAGGAGCTGCTTGGAGACTTTCAGGAGCAAAGGCTGCAGGTGCTGCAGTGGTACCCTGGTTACTTCAGGTCCTTGAAAAGGAAGAGCAGCTTAAACTGGGCTGGAGTTGGCCGTGATGAGGTGGAAGGTTCCCCTCAGCTCCCAGTAGCTCCTTAGAAATGCCAGGGCCCTTCAACAGCAGCACCTACAACTCCGTGTGTGTGTAAAGTGACCCCAGAGCATGGCAGTGTAATTCCACAGGGTGCTCCTGGAGCCTGCTCCAAGAATGCTGTCACAGACTGTTAGAAACACGTGTTTCTGAGAGGAGAGAGTTGCAAGGATTTCTGTAGGTAATTAGGGGAGTCTTAGATAATACACCCATGAACTCGCATCAGGAGGTTTCCTGTGAGCAGTTTTCAAACCTGTAACAATCAACAAGACCAGCAACAGATGGTGAGGTAACAGCAGGAAATCTGTGTGTTCTCTGCCCGCCTAAAATGCTGTGTTATGTTCTGGAGGAATCACAGTCTGTTCAGTGGAACGTATGATGGTTATAAACTTCCCCTGGCGTGGTGGGAGCAGCCCAGGCAGGTGCCTGTAAGCAGAGTGGGGGTGGCAGTGTCGGTTCCCAGCTCCATCCCAGAGCCCTGGAAGTGCCTGGGCTGGGAAGGGTGCAGGCAGCTGAAGCTGGGCTGGGTTTGTCCATGACTGCTTTGCTCTGAAAGTGAAAAAATACTTGATTACTTTTGCATTGTACTGTTGGTTTATCATTATTTCCCAAAGGGTTAATTTGTGCCCTAAGCAGACACAGCCTTGAGTAGCTGATACACCTGGTTTTCTCCTCAGATATCATAAATATTAGCCTGATTCTGTGATGCATACTAAAGGAAAAAGCAATAAGTTAATTCAGAACTAATATTCTTATTGTGAACAGAGCTTTATTTCACTCCTGTGTGTTTCTTAAGTGTGTGCACGCTCACCTTTACTTCTCCAAACGTTAACTGTGTTTATACTCCCCATTTTTCATGCACGGGTTATTGCTTTGTTGTAGCCAAACTTTATTAGTCATATTAATAAGAGAACAGTTTGGAAAAGGACATGAAACTTATTGAACCGATTTGTTTGTTCTGGGTTTTTTTTAGATTGCATTTTAAGGTTGCATTTTAAGGTATTGATTCCAGTTATCATGTATTTTTATTTGTTTGCCCTTAATATATGTTTGCATTAGCATCAGGATTGCCAAAGTCAGCAGCTGGGAATTTAACCCTTGGCTTCAATTCTTTGAGGTTTTCCCTGTGTTGGCTTCCTTCTGTACAGCCCTTTAAAGATACAACCCCCAAGCCCCTGGTGGTTCTTTCCTCCTGTGCATGTTTTCAGTAGCTGATGGAAGTGCAGCAGGGTTGAGTGATCTTAATAACATGTTCTTAGGTGACCCTCAAAACGCTGTTTTTCATCCCATTCTGGAGACAAGGCACGGGTTTTGGGGCTGGAGACTTTTCACAGAGGTGAGGAGGCACCTGGAGCTGCAGAGCTACAGCAGGTGTGTGCTTGGCTCTTGGATTTCTCCAGTGACCTGTTACCTGATGTTTCCCCAGGTGTCTGTGGTTTTTTTTTTCCTCCACTTTCCATGGGTTCCAGTCAGAGGCTTTCTGGAAGTAGATTGGAGGTTTCATGCTACTGTTCTTAAGTCAAATTCCTCTGAAGCCAAGCAAGACCTTGCAGGTGCTGCTCTCGGGGGCCCAGTTTCTGCAGGAAGTTTTGGGGACTTTGCCAGTCTTTGTACAGTCTGCAGACTGAGTTTGAAAAGAGCAGATTGCTCTGAAATTTAGGACCCTGAAGGCCGCTGGGCAAACTCAGGAATATTCCCACACACATCCAGCCATCAGTAGCCAGAGCAGGAGAGGGTTGGTGGCTGTTTGCACAGTACTTCTGGTGACCAGAAGGGGAAGACTCACAAGCATCTTCCTTGGTTGCTGATGATGTGCCACTCTTTGCTCTTGGGATTTTCTGCTCAGTTTGGGTGCTCTGAGCTGTTCCTGGAGCTGGGGCCTGTGTGTTCAAATCCATGCCAGGGTTTTCAGAGCTAATTTAGAGCTGGAGTATCTGCAGTGACACAGGCTCAGCCACTGATGCTTCAGGCAAAGGAGTTTATGCCTTTTGTTTTGCTTATAAGGATTGTTACTCTTGGGTCTCTCTGCACCTGAAGGTTTCCCTGTTTTCCCTGCAAATATTCACCACTGATTTGGCCCTGGAGTGTCAAAATGGGCCTGCTTTGGTTTCTGGCAAAAAAGGTAGATTGAAATACTGCTCTCTAATGAGATAAATTGGCATTTGGATGAGGATGTAAATGAAATATGAAACCCTGAAGGGTACAGATTGGACACAAACACAGGTTCACCCATCCCCCTCCAGCATTCTCACAAAAACCTAATTAGTGTCTTTGAGAAGGAACATAATTTCCTCTGTTACTTTAATCACTAGGTTGGGTTTTTTTTGCTTTTACTGAGAATAACACATTGTGAAAAGGAAATACCTGGATGATGGTAGTCTTTGATTTTATTTTACACAACATTAATTGAATCTGCTAATTTAGGTCTCTTGCAACTAGGCTAAGGTAATAATAGCCCTGCTGCAAACTGCAGAGCGGTGCCAGCTAAGAGTTGTTGTTTGGATCTTCCTTCTTTTGGGAATAAGGCACTGCTCTAGGAAAGCCAGAACTGAAATACCCTCTTTTTTTTTTTCAGCTTCCATCTGTTGGTTTCTGACGTGGTTTTAATGATGCACTGTTTCAAATACCACCCTGAATTTGCAATATGGAGTTGAGTCACCGTCCCTGGAGGGATTTATAACACATGTGGATGTGACACTTGGGGACAGGGATTAGTGGTGGCCTTGGCAATGGTGGAGGAACAGTTGGACTTGATGATCTTAGAGATCTTCAACCTGAACCATTTGATACTGTAAGAATGCTGAGAACTGGTGTTCCTGCTTCTTTGGTTGTAGGTGGGTTCCCTGTTTAGTAAGAGAGGTTTAGGAAATGTTATTTAAAGGTACAGATAATTTTATTTCCTGAGTCTCTAGAATTGGGGACACCTTTGGAGTGGCTGTTTCTTCTACCTGTAGAAATGGCTGTCATTTTTTTTTACCACAGATTCTGCTTTCAGGATTTTTACTGTGCTGCCTCTACAGCACTGATCTTCCTGTATTTGCAATTCAGTTGCTCAGGGTGTTGTTTTCTTCTTATTATTTTGTAATTATACCATACCCAGCTGCTATTCTCATACAGCATTTTTTTCCCAGCTGTCTTAATTTTGCTATAAATATTTATTCTTTTCCTGGAGTTGCATCTCTGCTTGAATCCTGACTTTCCTTTGAATCCCGATTTCCTTATGAAGAGTGTCTGCCAAAGTACAGATATGTGTTACTGCACTTTTATCAAGGTCCTTGTGCCTCTGTGAGCTCTCAGCCATGGGGATGCTTCTTGCTGAAGTGATTTTAAGTCTCATCCTGTTACTGTCCTTGCTGATGTGGATCTGTCCTCCCTGGACTGAAAAGTTTGACTGTCTTATTTAAAGGCTCCTGGCTCTTGTGAGTCACTTTCCCAGCAAGGTGACTTTTGAGAAAAGGGGAAAAAGAGGAGGGGATGTAAACATATGGGGATTAATTTTAGGAACGTGCTCGAACAACTTGGAAAAGCAACTGTCCACCAGTGCAGAAGTGTGTACGTTATCCTTGATTAATCCACATTCATTTACCATGACTCCCCATCCCTGGAAGTGTCCAAGGCCAGGTTGGATGCAGCTCTGAGCAACCTGGTCTAGTGGAAGGTGTCCCTACCCATGGCAGGGGGTGGAACGAGGATCTTGATCCCACCCCAGACCAATCTGGAATTCTGTGCTGGTGTGTGTGTGTGACAAGAGGAACAATCCCATTTTTGAGCGGGTCTGATGTTTGCTGCACAAAGGGAGGAGCAGACACAGATGGGAAGTCCAAACTCTTATGTATTTTCATGAAAGAAAACGTATAACCCACACTCCTGAGAGCTGTTTGAGGGCTCATCTGTTGTTTGTGTAGATAAGGCACAAATTAACTAATGATCATGCTGGAATCAAGCAAGTACATGATACAGTCACTGCAGTGGAGGAGACCTTGGCCAGAAGGGATTTTTTTCCTGTTCATCAAAAGCCCATCTCTTCCAGAAGGACAATAGTTTGTGTATGAAATGAGTTGTTGCTTGTGGAAGGGGATAAGATCTGTTCCTGTCTCTGTTCTTGGCTTGTTGTGAGCGTACAGAGCAGATATGAGTCTGTACTCTGCATTTAATTAGAAAGTCCAAACCATCAGCTGCTTTATAGATCTCATTTTCAGTTAATGTGCTGTGATATATGGATTAAGTGTAGCTGGACTTTCAAATAAAGTGAAGCTGCTCTTTTTGCAGATGAGGAAAACTCAACTAACCTAAAAATAAAAAGTTTCAGAGCTATGACTACTGGGCTGAAAGGGCTCTTCAGAGACAGGTGACACATCCTAAATCCACAAACTGCTGCCAAGACAAAGCTTGGAATTTTGCTGGTCAAAAATTCAGTGTATCCTCTCTCAATAATTCATGTGATAGTAAGAAGAAGAAATGCAGGAGATGCATATTAGAGGGATATAGTTGAAACTGGAGACTAAATGTAAGGGATTATCCCTTTCCAGGGTCTGTGTGTGTCTGATTCGTGGTATTATGCATGGATGTACTTCCTTGGATTGCACTTGGGAACTTGGGGCAGAGGGAGGATTTCTGTCATTGTCCTAATGAGTGTTTACCCCAGTGAAGATACAAGAACATGTATGACCTGAAAAACAGTGTCACTGGTGCATCTTTGAAGTGCAAAATATAATGTTTACAATTCATTTATACATGGAACATTTTGGGGAAGGGAGAGACAGATTCCTGGCAATGCACACATGTATTAATTTCGGTGGGGTTTTTTTTCTTGCAGCCTTTGGAGGTTTGATTTGGTGTGGTGGTGACAGTGTTGGCTTGTTCATAAGCTGCTTCATGGGGAACACTGACAGACTAAGTTATCTTCTCCCTGAGCATTTTGTGATGGTGGTGATTCCTCTGAAGTTGTGAACCATATTCTTGCTGTCCTCACTTGTTACTGCTCAGCAGGAGAGTCTTCCCTTTTCACAGGATTCCAGAATGGGCCACGTTGGAAGGGACCACAGTGGGCATCTGGTGCCACCTCCCTGCTCCAGCAGGGCCAGCCCAGAGCACAGGGCACAGGAGTGTGTCCAGACAGCTCTGGAATAGCCCCAGGGAGGACACTCCACCCCCTCTCTGCTCTCTCTTCAGGGCTGGGGCACTGCCCAGCCAACAAGTTCTTCCTCCTGTCCAGCTGGAACTTCCTGGCCATCAGTTCCTGCCCGTTCCTCCTGGGCCATTGCTGGGCCCCCCCGAGCAGAGCCTGCTCCATCCTCTGCCCCCTCCCTGCAGCCCCTCCAGACATGGCTGAGGGCCCCTCTCAGGCTCTGCTCTGGAGGCTGAACAGCCCCAGCTCCCTCAGCCTTTGCTGCTCCCAGAGCTGCTCCATCCCTTGGGCATCTCCGCAGCCTGCGCTGGCCCCGCTCCAGGAGCTCCCTGGCCCTGCTGTGCTGAGGAGCCCGAGCTGGGCCCAGCCCTGCAGATGTGCCTGCCCAGGGCTGGCCAGAGGGGCAGGATCCCCTCCCTGCCCTGGTACCCCCCAGGATCCCACTGCCCTCCCTGTCCCCAGGACACACGGCTGGGCAGGGACAGCTGGTTGCCCACCAGGACCCCCAAGTCCTCCCAGAGCTGCTCTCCAGCAGGTCCCCCCAACCTGTTCTGGTCCCTGGGGTTCCTCCTCCCCAGGTGCAGGGGTTTTAATTCTACTCTTACTCAAGACTCCTGCACCTTGATGGAAAATAACCCCAAGAGTAGGAACCTTCTGCAAGGGTTGGTTTGATTTCTGGGCCTCTAGGACAAGGGAATTCAGGGTGATCCACTTGACTAGAAGGTTTAACAAGGAAAATGCTGTTTATTCCACAAGATGAGGAGTTATGGGATTGATGGCAAAGCTACAACAAAGAAATTAAGACAACACAACCTTCTGATACGCCTGATCTTCACTTCTTTTGTCTTGTACCTCTGCTTTGGCTGTCTTGGGGTCATGTTTTGTCTTTGGAACCCCAGAAAACAGCTCACTTTTACTGGATACTCAGAATTATTCCTTATTTTCAAAAATAAAGCTTTTTTTTTTTGGTTCTTCTCTCCTTCAAGCATCCAGCTTTTGGATTTATACTGAATCTGAGTGTGAAGAGTTTCCTTTTTGGTTGGTTTTTTTTTTCCCTCCCCTTTAGTGTTTTGCTTTGAGATGCTGAATTAAAAACTCTCTTCAGAGCTTTTTTTTTTCCAATGTGTTTTGCTATTCTGTGTATATTTGGACAGAACTGGATCATAGCAATGGGCATCTACACTTCATGTGAATAATGACATAGGCTGGAGCAGTTCCAGTGAAAATGCTCCTGGACACAAATATTTAGTGCTGAAATAGTTGTACCTTTAGCCTGATGTGTGTTTATGGAGGAAATAAGTTGTGTGTGTCAGTAGTGAGTAAATAAAGAGTAACAATGTATTGGGCAGAATATACATATATATATATTTATATATATGAGTTAGTGGGTTATAGCTGCTGAGAGGACCATTCTCTTTTCTTTTTTCATTAGGTTTGTGTGGTTTTAGGTTTTTTTTTTTTTGTTCTCTCCCTCATCTCATTCCTGCTAATCCTTCATTTTGCTGCTTTGATTGGTAGCTTTGGTGCCAGAGGAAATAGTGACACCTTTCCAAGGCTTCACTGGGGATCCCTCTATTAATGTATGTCGGAGCCAGCAATTTATTGTTAGTTTTTATTTCCAGGAGACAGGTTCTGCTGAAAACTCTGTTGGTTTTGTGCCCTTTGCCCCTCCCAGGGGTTAACCTTAGCCACGCTATTCATTTCTGTGAAATCCTGGGCTGTAATTATGGAAGAGCTGGATTCTGGTGGCTGTGAGTTCCCCCTGACTTCCATTAGAGGTTACCAAGCTTTTATTCCTGGAAGTGCCAAGTGCCTGGTTGGAATCACTGATTGCCTGTAATTTATCTGCCTGGGCTGGTCTCAGGCAGCTCTGGTGGCAAGGTCTCTGCTATTTCAGGGTTTGCTGAATGTCCTCCAGGTGAAGTAAATTGTAGCCTTCAAATAATTAGGAACATGGAGGGGTTTTGCTGCGGTCCTCGTTTGCCAGACTCATCAGTCTGTTGAGGTGAGGAGAGGCTGGAAATTGGGCCACCTAAATTGGATAGTTGGTGTCTGTGAAAAGGGCAAAGAACCAGATGGAACAGGCAGATTGGAAAACTGGAAGCTCCCTGTGTATACCTGGGACTTTCACAGTGTTGTTGCTCTTCGTCAGAAATAAAATATATACATATATTTTAATAATAAAGCTTTAAAAATAAGTGCTGTGGAACACCAACACACTTCACCCAAGCAGAAAGAAAAAAATAGCAGGGTAACCTTTTTGATCCAGGTTGATTTTTTTTTTTTAGTGCTTGAGGGCCTTTATTGTTGCAGCAAAGTATAATGGCTGGAAGTCAAAGTTGTTGATGCTCGAATTGTAAACAAGCTGTACATATTTAACAGAAGGTAATCAGCCACTGAAATAAATTAACAAGGAATGTTATAAATTTCCCCTTGGTTTGAAACTATTCCTAACTAGAAGTCTTTGTAAAGCACCTCATGCTTGAGCTCCGTGGTGAATTGGGGTGACTGTGGGCATTGCTTGAGCAACAGGCTTTGGATTTGAAGCTTTTTTTCGTTGATTTGACTTTTTTTTTTTTTTTTTTGTGTTGAGGGAGGGGTTACGTATTTATGAGATGGAAAAAAAGAGGTTTAGATGAGATATTAAATTGTCAGGGTGCTGTGAGGGCCGGCAGCTGGCTGGGGCTGAGGAGCCGGAGGGTAAATGGGGTTTGTAGGGCCGTGCATGATAAATCAAATACAATAATGAATTGCAAATAGGATCTTCATTTAGAAGGGGAAAGTAGTACATTGTTGGGATGATAATGCAGGTCACAAGCAGTGTTTTTACTTTTAAATGCTGATTAGTTAAGCATTTTTAAAAAATGATGTTGCATCCGTGTTTAGGAACAGCTTGTCAGCATCTGATTAATATTTGTTTCATGATTTCTCAGAAGGGATATCAGATGGGGGAATTTTGTTGACTAAATTACTGGAGGCTATTTGTCAGGCTCTTGGAATATATTATTACAAATATCTATGTAAATCACACAGTCATCCACTACAAGTGGATTGTTCCTCTTACACGTTGGCTTATTTAATAAAAAAAGATTATAGAACTCATCTGAATCTTCAGTAGAAGAACTGGGTTTGTGTTTTCTGTGTAAGGACAAGCTGGAGGTGGTACATGGGTATTGATTCTGGGGCAGGGCAGAGAGGAGACCTGCATTTTTTCTCTGAATGGCTCTAAGCCTTCATTGCTTTTTCTCTGCTGAAGCAACATCCCCCCCATAAAACCTTCCAAGCAAGCCAAAACCAGCAACTCTAGTGAAGACTCTTTCAGTTTGGACACTTCTGTTGCTGTTCTCTGGCAGCCTGAGGGAGGGGCTGTGCACAGCCTGTCCTGGTGCTTGAGGTTTGAGAATTGAACACAGAAGATGGATTTTTCTCCTGCCCAGAGCAGCTGAGTAATGGACTGGCAAGGACTAGTCTGGCTCAGTAACTCACCTGGGCCTTGTTGGGCTTCACCCTCCTTCATCTTCATTCCCAACTGCAGTGTGAGGGTCACTGGGACCAGACCTAGCTGGGACTGCCTTTACTGGGTGGAGGGGATGTCCCTGCTGCAGGCAGGCACAGGACACTTCTCTCCACCTGAGAAGGGACCACAGAGAGCAGATGTGTCCCAAAGGAAACCACTCAATTTGTCTCCTTTGCCCACACTTAGTTTTTGTTGACCTTTCCTTGGCTGTTTTCCTTCATGTGCTTGTGTGGGTAATCCTGCCAGCCTGGCAAGGAAAATGGATGGATTTGGCTGCCTTGTGACACCCTTCCTGCATTTTTCCTCCCCACTGGACAGTTAGGTGTATATTGAACATTCCAGAGCATGGCCTGGGAGGGGGGATGTGATCCATTGCTGGGAAAGGAGCTGCCTGTGCCGTTACAGACATGATTACCACCAATCTTTATGATGAAAATAAGCAAAGCCACATTTGCTGACTTTCCAGTCTTCCCTGCCAGTTCTTTCTGAGTCATCAGCTTTTGAAAAGAGCAATAAAAACTGCGCAAAGTTCGAACTTTCACAAGTAATCATATTCAAGCGTGACAGTTGTCATCTCTATTCCCTTAGAGAATCACAGAACAGTTTGCATTGGAAGGGACCTCAGAGATCATCCTGTTCCACCCCCCTGCCATGGGCTGGAACGCCTTCCACCAGACCAGGTTGCTCCAAACCCTGTCTTTGAGGCTGGATAAAGATGGGTCTGAATTACTGACTTTTCCGCTACTCTTGGAATGATTCATGGCCAGAATTTGAAGTGGATTATTTAATTTTGTGAATGGGTTTTTGGGGGAACGATATATCTCTTTAGACAGCTCCTTGCCTATAGATTCAACCTGTACCATGGAATTGGACCCAACTGTTGCTTCTTGGGTGTCAGATGTTTGAAGGATCATCTCTGTGTGGTTCTTTCACACAGTCTTGTGCTGCTGTGACAGGAGAACCTCTTGCTTTTTGACTACCTGCTGTTCAGTGAAACCTGTTTTACAGGTAGGCTCTTCTTCATGATGTTTGTTAGAGAATCATTCTCCATCAGACCGTGTAATATTCAGTGTCTGCTCCAGGGAAATACCTTTGTCTCATCTCTGCCTCTCTCCATGGTTTTCCTAGAGTATCCTGCACTGGAAGGGACCCACAAAGATCATTGAAGTCCAGCTCCTGGCCCTGCTGTGAATCCTTATTGCCTCTGACTAGTCTGGAGAATTTTTTTGGTATCATCTAGTGGAAAATAACTGTGAATGCAGAAGAGGGATTTGGTTTTGTTTCAGTTTGTGTCAGATCTGTCATTCAGTGCCCACTTTACCTCTAGGACAGATTTGAAAGTAAAGAAATCTAGTGGTGCGTTCACCTTTACGTTGCTTTGGGAGCACCTGAATGGTAGTTCTGGTTTTATTACTTAAGCCTGAAAACCACCTTTTGAATCCCTAGCAATTTGAAAGTAAAAATGCATGCTTCCAACTAGGAATGAGTAATATTACTCCGAATAGTTTCTACCCTGGATTTTTTCATAACCATAGGTTGCAAAATGCAGTAAATCCTCTTTCCTGTTTACCCTCACTCCCCAGGACAAGGTGTTTCTACTCCTTTAAGCTCTCAGGATTTTACCAACACATGGCATTGGGGAGCCATGGCAGATCCCTTTATCTCCATGTTTTTTGGGAGACAAGGGAGGAGCTACTGATTTTTCAGCACTCCCTGAATCTTGTCCTTCTCGTTGTGTCCACAGAGATTCAGAGCAGTGTTGCTGCATCAAGTGAGGGTTGGTGCTTTAGGACAAAGTCAGTGAGTTACATTTCCTTAATTGGTTGTGATGATTCAGCCTGGAACATGAATCACCCTGGACAGAGATTTGGATGTTTCTAGGGCAGTAAGAGCCAAGTAATTTTAGTTTGCCCCAGAGGCTAAATTGAGGTACAGATCAAGTTCAATTAAATTTTTTTTTCACACTCCCAACTGTTCATTTGTCTTGTTCTGACAGTTTTATTTACTGTGTACCTAAAAGGTCTGTCACACCGACCGCTTGGCCATGCTGTCGAGAGCCTGAGGCAGCGCCTATTTCACATGTGCTCTTCATAAAAATGTGCATGGCTGGACCATTTGCTTTTTGATTTACTTAAATTAGAAGGTGTTTCTGGCGTCCCTGTTCCCCTGAAAGCTGGTTATTAACAAACACAAGGTCTGAACTTCCAGTGTGTTTTCAGGGAGAGGAGGTTTCTCACCTTGTGGGCTGTCCCAACTTACAAGTTCTGTCTGTGGTGATGGAAATCCATCAGGGGCAAACCTGGGCAAGGTGCCTCTGAAATAAAGCTTTTTTTAATTATCTTGGTTAAAATGTTCGGGAAGAATTTCACAGAAAGGGTGGTCAGGGATTGGCAGGGGCTGCCCAGGGAGGTTTGGAGTCCCCATCCCTGGAGGTGTCCAAGGAAGGCCTGGCCGTGGCACTCAGTGCTCTGGGCTGGGGGACAAGGGAGGGATTGATCACAGGGTGGACTTGATGGGCTGAGAGAGCTTTTCCATCCTCAATGAATCTGTGACTAAAAACTTCTGAGGTGGTTTTTTTGTTCTATTTTCTGGTATTCATTTCAATAGAAGAACTTGCTGTGAATTGGACACACATGGAATTCTGAGTGTTGGAGCTTTTGTTTCTTCTTTATACTGTCTGTTTTTGAGCTGTGTGGAAGGATTTCTTGATTTGCTTCACACGTCTAAAACTTCTGCCAGGGTGGAGATATTCACTTGAGCCTGTGCAGGAAACTTTCAGTAGTGTGCAACTGTGAGGGTGGGGAGGCCCTGGCACAGGTTGCCCAGAGAAGCTGTGGCTGCCCCTGGATCCCTGGAAGTGTCCAAGGCCAGGTTGGACGGGGCTTGGAGCAACCTGGGCTAGTGGGAGGTGTCCCTGTCCATGGCAGGGGGTGGGATGAGGATCTTGAAGGTCCTTTCCAACCCCCAAACCATTTTCTGTGCTTACATGAGAGGCAAGAAAGTTCTTGTGGCACAGAGGAAGCCAGTTCCTGTTGGGGATGGGTGGAGATGCAGGTGGATCAGCCTCTGCTGCTCTGCAATTCTGTGTAAAGACTCTGTTCTCCAGTGTTTTATTAACCTGTTTTCATGCTCTTGATGTGTTAAGGATGGACTGTTGAGTCACTGAAGGAGGGGGAATGTGATCAGGTAAAGAAATCTAAGCAACGCTGCTTTTCCTCCGTTATTTGTCTGGCTTTTTGTGGCTTTTCTGCCTCAGTTCTCACCTGTGCAAAGCTTTTTTTGACCTGTTGTTCTTGGGTTAATTGAAATTCAGGGCCTGGTTTTTTTCAGGTGATGTGAAGAGCTCAGCTGAGCCTTACATTGCACCCTTCCAAATGAGAGTGTGTGTGCTCCTGGAGATGAAAAACCTATATTAGGAGACTGATTAAAACATAAAATGAAATTGTGTATTATAATTTTAGTTCCAAGTTGAGATCAATTAAAGGCTAAATTGCCTATCACACCTTCCACTTGTGATGCTTCAGTGCCTTCCCATATGATCAGATGGAACTGGAAGGCCTGAATGCTCAGCTGAACACACTTGTACATGAACAATGAGAATTAAAGAGTGAGGTTTGAGTACTGGTCAATTAGGATTACAAGAGACACTGGTTAGGGTAAATATCTTCATGTTTTACCATGAAAGTTAATTTAAAGAGGAAAGAAGCATCTGGAATGAAGAATTTGAGGGAATTCTGATGACTTAACTGGTAAAATTAGGTAGGGAAAACTGTTTGGAAAATGCTTGTACATGGTTTTAGGGAATCAGAATTCCCAAATCATTGCCTTCCTTACTGCCTACATCAAATGTTCTACTCGAAGTTCTTGGCTATTATGCATTACATTATGGTTTGAATGTCCACATTTGAAGATTTCAAATCCTATAGAGCAGACCGTAAAGAGAAAATATTAAACAGCTTTCAAGATGCTGAAAATAAGCATTGAGGGATTCTGCAGCATATGCTGATGTAAGTGTTGCTGTGACCCTGTGTGTATGTATATATATATATTTATATAAATATATGTAAGGTAGTGCATATACAGCCAAAACACCACTGAACATGGTTTACTGACAGTTGCACACTTGTGCTTTATTATTATTAATTTTGGGCCTTTTTCTATCTCGTCAGAGACTTTGGGTAAAACACCAGTGGATCTGGAGCTTTGTGTCGGGTGGCTTTTACACCAGTGGGCTTTATGGATCCTAGGGCCCAGCTGGAATGACTCAGTGTGCAGGGAGGAGGAGGACCCTGTCCCTCGTGGCTCTTGCTTCACAGTCACTACTTTTAAGATAATGAATCTGTTTACTGAAACTTGTTCCTCTCCTGCCCTGATTTTCTTCCTCCTCAGAATATGCAGTTGGCAAGCTGCTCTCCAGATTTATCACGTGTGCTTAAAACGGTCTGAGGAACAAAATGAAGACATTTTTCCTTAACTGCCTGGCTGTCCTTGGAGCCTGGGGCTGTGCAGCAGACAGGCCTGAGTGGAAACGGATGAGGGGTTTTTCTCTGGTTCTGCTCTGGCTTTCAGCAAACTTTCGTTTTCTTGCACTTCAGGTGGGAAATGGGGTGTATCCTACTATGAGGTGGAAGAGAGTAGCAGAACCAGAGAAAACAGTGCTGAAAAGCATTTGAGGATCCATTTCTTTTTTTCTTAGCTACTCAAGTATTCCAAATACTGCTTTTTTATTTATTTTTTTAAAGGAAGCCTGCTCACAGAAATGCTGGAATTCTGAAGTTCTGCTGTCTTTTTTAATCCCTAGGGAATAAACTACTTTTGTGTTGCAAAATTATCGAAGCGGAAACTTCTGAGAAACCCAAATTATGCAGGGTCCTTCTGAGTGTTGGGAAGTGTGGGGGGTGGTAGTGTCCAAATAATTGGAAGTCTCTGGAATGTAGAAACAGATGTGCTGTTTCTTCTGTATGTTTTATGGTTGCAATGAGATGATCCCCCAACCATCCAGGGGGACCTGGACAAGCTCGAGCAGTGGCCCCTGGGAATCTCAGGAAGTTTAACAAGGCCAAATGCTGGTGCTGCCCCTGGGTCAGGAGAACCCCCGGGATCAATCCAGGCTGGGGATGAGCAGATGGAGCAGCCCAGGCAGAAGACCCTGGGGGTGCTGGTAGGGCAGAGGCTGGACCTGCCCCGGCCCAGAAACCCCCCGTGCCCTGGGCTGATCCCCCAGCGTGGGCAGCAGGGCAGGGGGGGATTCTGCCCCTCTGCCCCTCAGGGGAGACCCCCCTGCAGAGCTGCTCCAGCCCTGGGAACAGCCCAGCAAGGACATGGAGCTGCTGGAGCCAGTCCAGAGGAGGCCCCAAGAGGATCAGAGGGCTGGAGCAGCTTTGCTGGGAGGAAAGGCTGGGAGAGTTGGGATTGTTCAGCCTGGAGAGGAGAAGCTTTGGGGTGACCCAGCTGTGGCCTTCCAGGGCCTGAAGGGGATGACAAGAAACAGGGAGAGAGACTATTTAGAAGGACCTGGAGTGACAGGATAAGGGGGAATGGCTTCCTACTGCCAGAGGGCAGGGTTAGATGGGATATTGGGAATGAATTCTTGGCTGTGAGGGTGGGGAGGCCCTGGCCCAGGTTGCCCAGAGAAGCTGTGGCTGCCCCTGGATCCCTGGAAGTGTCCAAGGCCAGGTTGGACGGGGCTTGGAGCAACCTGGGCTAGTGGGAGGTGTCCCTGCCCATGGCAGGGTGGAAGTGGATGATCTTTCAGGTCTCTTCCAACCCAAACCATTCCATGATCCTGTGGTATTTGGGATGTCTGCGCTCTTCAAGCTCCCAGGTCTCTGCCCCTCTGGCAGTTGAATGTTCATCTGCCCAGCAGGAAATAGGGAAGGAAGGCACCACTAATGCTGTGATACATCACCCTTGTAGAGCTCTCTAATCAAGGAGAAACATCTTCCTTCCACTGCTTTGCTCATCCATAAGAATTAAATAATCTTTCTTTTATTAAATATTATTAGATTGTTCTCAGTTATTTATTAATTTGTTAACTAATGGTATCAATCACACTGTTTTGTTGTCTGTTACCTGTTGAATTAAAACCAAGTTTGTAACAAACACTAATGCTTCTTGCTGTTGATGTAACAGGCATTTCATTTACTGGAGTTATAAGTTACCTTCTGGTGTTACCTTAGGAAGTGTGGTAGCCTTACAGTAATTACCAGTAATTGGTATACAAAGGCAGGAGCTGTTCTCAGTAGCTGAGTATTGTTAGAAAATAATTTCGTTTTTTCAGTGGTATTTCAGCAGCTCTAACCAATTTCTAACCATTTTATTATGTGCCATATGTCTGTACAGCAGAACTTTGAATTGGGTTCATGAAGTGGAGTTGTTCTGCTTTTATTAAATGTTGATTTTTAAAAGTACCTTTTTTTGCTCCCCACTGTATAAAAATATACCTCTCTGCCTCCCATGAGTGTAACTCTCCCATCCAACCTTCTGCATGGCTTTTGCCTTCGTCATCCCTTGTTAAAGCAGATGATTTTTGAAGAAGAGGAAGGCTGTGGTCACCCTATTTTTGTATATTGTTCCCTCAAGGCAGGTTTTGGTCAGAACTCTGATCTGAGGAGTACCAGTGAGGGCAGAGCTGAGCTGCAGAGTGGTTCTGCAGGTGTCTTAACCCCCTGCCATCAGGTTGGCACACAAATGACTTACAGTCAGCAACTGCTTCTGCAGATCCATGTGCAGATCTGACACACTGTTTTGTTTCTCCTTTTTTTTTTTTTTTTTTATGTTCTCTGCCTGTTTTTTTCCATGGTTTATTTTCTACCAGCCAGGCTCAGTTACGTTTGCATGCAGCCCTGACTAAGTGCTTCTTCTAAGTGGAGTGTCAAAGGGTTCCTGCTCTGGTTTGGGAACACAGGTGTCAAAACGACTCCTCTGTAGAAAGACAAATTATTGATTTCTATTGAGGAATATCCTGATGGCCTTTCACTGTTAGAAGATGGCTTAAAACTCTCTTTCTACTCAAAAAACCTTCTTTGTCATTGCAGTCTGGTGATGTATAATCCTGACACAGAGATTTAGCCCTTGAAATGTTGGACACCAACATAATGTGTCGTAGTTGGTTTGTCCTCAGCATTTCTATTACAATTAATGACTTCTCCTGGAGGGCAGATTAGAAGATGAGTATTCTTTCCCATCTCTGAAAGCCGGGATACCGCTGGAAAATTGGAGTAAATGGAGGACTGATTTTCCAGGGAAAGGTCAGACAGGTGAGTTAATGGAAGAGATGAAAGGGGACAGGCAAGAGAAGGGAGCTGGTGTTTGACCAGGGCTGGGGCAGGGAGCAGATGGGCCTAGTAAGGTCACATTTGTGTGATCCCAGAAAAGCTACAACCTGCCAAAAATAGTGCTGCTTTTTCCGTAGCCAAGGAGAGTTTTTTTAAGATGAGGTGCATTGTTTCTTTCTTGCTTAGTTTGACAGAGCAGTGAAGCAGCAAAGACCACACAGCTGAGACAAAACTGAACTGGGAGTGTTCCACTGAGGGGGAAGAACTAGAGGAGCTTGATTTGTGCTTTGGGGGGTTTGTTTGGTTTTCCCCTCTACTGAGAGGCCCAGTGTTCACAGAGGTGTAGGATATGAGTTTGATCCTGGCTCTGACATCCAGCACCTGGGATGGTGCCTGGGATTTGCCTTTTCCCCTGTCCTGAAGCAGTGGTGGTGATGTGTTGACAGCTTCTCTTTTTCTTAAGCATTTGGATTTTATGAAAAGACTTTTTTTCAGTTTCTCCACTGAAACACAGGAGGGAGAAAAACATGTTGTTCATTCTCCCTTGGAATTAGTCTCGCTTTTTCCCCCGTTGTAAAGATTTCACGAAATGCAGGGACAATTCCACACAGATCTAATTTCAGACATATAAATAATTTCTCTGGGAAGAATAACTAAGTAAGGCAGGACTCAGCCTGGAAGAGGAATGACAGAACAAGGATGTGACGGAGGTGTGTAATCATGTCTGAAGGGAAAGGGGGACAAGGACAGAGAGTTCCCATCTCTCCAGTGCAAGCTCTGAAGCATCATCACACAAAAGCAGTTCCTACTGTTTTGGGTTTTTTCACTTTGTGTTCCTAGTGATTTTCTCTCTGATTTCATAGGAGGTAAAGCAGCTGTGGCTGATCAGCCATGGGTTTGTCCAGACTGAAAACTTTTTGTCTTTGTAAGGGTGGAAGAATTATTTCATACTACTTTAACTCCTCAGTGGCTTCTTTTTTTTGGTGTTAATGTTTATATAGCCAGGATGGAAACTTCTTCTCTTATGTAGGTGAAAAGGAGATTACTGCTTGTCCAGTTGTAGGATTGATAGTGGTGTGTGTGAGCTCCTCCAAAAATGAAATGGTAGTTGTCTGCCTCTGTTCCTTTACTGAATTCAGATTGACTGTCTTGTGTTGAGTATTTCCCCTCTCAGTGTACGTGGGGGGAGGGAAGGAGAACACAGAATGGAAAAGTCTGAATTGTTTTTCAGAGATGCCACCTTCTTGTTGTGTTTTGCAATTCAGCCACTTGTTATGGTTTTTAAATAGTGAGCTGCATTTACTATATAATACCAAATGTATGGTCAGATTGGACGTTTAATTAACTTTCCACAAAACTTTCATATGAAATAGGAATGGACTTGATGTCCTGCCACAAAGCAAAATTACCCTGTGTTTTGGGACGCTCAGAATTGGATTTTAGAAATTTTATGCTGAATTATGCCATGGAATAAGGGTAAGTGGAAGTGTAAGATGATTTTTAAACAGGAGCCTTCCAGTTACACGAGTGATAGAAATGATAAGTGCAAAGGTATTTATGTGAAGTTTTTTTGCATAATGAGAAAGGAGTGAGTTATTGGGGGAGGGATAGTAATGATCCAGCTCATAAAGGCTATGCTCATGAGAATAATTTCATTAAATACTCCAGCAGATCAGTAAATCCTTCAACTGCCTTTTTCAGTGCAATCACAGAGTTTATGTTCTTCTGGGAGGAATTCACCTCCTGTTTCTTGCCTCCTCCCTCCAACCTGACATTTTGCTAAATCAGTTTATTGCATGGCAGAGCCTGCAAACAATACCTTCCACGGTATTAAAGATCCCATCTATTTAGAGAGGACATTGTCTGTTTATATCCTAAATATGCTGTCAGCTGATCGTTGGGTTGGGGTGGAGCCTGTCCCCTTCAATCTGCTGCACCTTCACTCCAGGGACAAGCCCAGCTTCCTGGGCTTCTCTGCCCTGCTGTTTCCTTCACCTTAACAATGATTTTCTGGGCTCTGACTCCTACTTTTCCTATCGATCCAGTGACCTCACTTGGACTGTCTGGTTAGTGCAGTGGCAGGTCTCCACGACTTCGGGTAATTGGATTGGAGTCAGAGGCCTTCTGTGCCAGTGATCCCCAAAGAGGAAAAAGAATCCTTTAACAAAGCCCCATTTCTGTGGGATTCAGCTTGAGGGAACAGAAAGGCAAGGGAGAAATGAATATTAATGGATTACAGCTGGATTTGGGGGGGGGGTTGGTGAAAAATGATGAGGTAAGATGTGAGGAGTTCAGCAGTGTTGGGAAACTTCAGTGCTCTTGAACCCCCTTGATTGTATTAAGCAAGTTAATTCTCTGAATTTTCTACCCCACAAACGTTCTTGTAGAGTGATACTGGTCATTGCTTACCTGGGCCTAATTCTGCACTGGAAGGGACTGAAAACTTGGTGTCCCTGCCCATGGCAGGGGTTGGAACAAGATGATTTTTAAGGTCCCTTCCAACCCAACCCATTCTGTGAGTCTGTAATTCCCTTAAAGAATGTAAGTTCTCAACTCCAAAATACAATGATTACTTTTTGTAATTTGATTTTTTTTTTTCTTTGCACTGATCCTTCCTTTCAAGAATTTAAAGGATAATTGTTAGTTTGAGTTGAAATCCAGAGCAGGCATTAAGACATAGAGCAGTCTACTGGGTCATTCTATGTTCCGTATGAATTTGAAAATTCTGTATCTTGTCAAACTTCCAGTTTGGAGCAAACTAAAATCTCATTAGCAGAATAGTTCTGAAAACCTTTTATTCTAGTAGTAGTTAACATTTTTGGCTAACATTTTTCAAACTGGTCAGTCTGTTCTTCGTGATGAAAAGTTTGAGAGGGAACCTGCGACTAAAAACCCCAAGTCTCTAAATGTGTATTTTAAAAATCAGTTCAGGCACAAATTATATTTTAAGCAATTACAAGGACACTGAAAGCAGAGTGCAGTTCCAAAGAGCAGCTGTGTGGCACAGGTGAATTCCCTGTGTTTTCCCATTATAAAATGGTGGGGTTTGGAATGGGCATTACTCTCCCACCACCTATAATAGTAGAAGAATTCTGATGTCTTGTGCTGAATAGTTCATATTCAAATGTAGTAAAAACTGCAGTGCTACGTTGTCTCTCAGTTGGGTAAAGGCCTTACCCTGTTTGAAAACGAGATTTATGTTGAAGGGCATGAATAGGATTTTATCCTAAAAGATCCTGCAAGAGGACTGTGGACCAGAAAGCCAACATCCACTTCCATAACTTCCCAGTCTCCCAAGGTTTTCCTGTGGGGACATCTGCAGAACCAGCTTCTGCAATCTGCCTGCATCGAATGTGTGTGCAGCTACATGTAGTATTTATGACTGCACCCTAAGTGATACCTAAATATGTGTATTTGCATTTTTGCCTGTCTGTATTTGTTCTGAGGAAGGTATAAATGATGATTAAAGCGTCGGGTAAGTGGCTCATGCATAAAAGATTTGAGGAGAAATTCGACAGAACTTTGAAAGCAAACTGCAAGAGTAGAAAAAACCCTCTATAGAGATGTCTTGAGATTAATTTCAGTAAAAAAAATGACATATTTTAGTCATGACTGAGGTTGCCTGTGCTAAAGTGATTTACAGTCACCTTGTTAACAGCAGGTATAAGCTGTTCAGGGTAAATCTCCTCATCAAGAGGTATTTTGAAGAGTTTCTGCCTTCCCAGCTGAGGTGTCCAGTATAAGTGGACTCAGAGGAGGTTTAGCCAAAGCTGGGTCTCACCACTGAAAAAAGGTTGTGAAGTTCAAAGCACTATTGCTCTCATCCTTATTTTGATTTATTTCTTTCCCCCTCTACCTTTCAAAGGGGAGTGGCAAAAAACCAAAACCCTGGCATAGGGTGTGGAAGTTGTTTAACCCCATCGATCCACTTAGATTGTTGAAGGTGTTTCTTTCAAAAAATCTGCTCTCAGCAAGTTTAAAACCATCTAATGCATTCAAGGTGCAAATTATGAGAAAGCACTGATAACTTAAACTTCAAATTTGGGGTAGCATTCATGTCATTGCTGTGATGTTCTCTAACTTCGTTGTGCCACCTCAGACTGAGTGTCCTCAGGACAAGTGGCAGTGTTCCTCTCTGGATCCTAGTTTGGATAATCTCCCAAAGGTCTCTGTACAGATTTTGCCTTGATTTTGGTGGCTTCCCTCCAAGGCAAAACATCTTATTGTTACTGCAATGCTTTGTCTTGAAGGAGATTTTTTTTCCCAGTTTTCTCCCTCGAGGAGGATGCCCCACATCAGTTGTGGGAATTAGGAGGTAGCTCCAGGAAAACCTTGATGTCACTGCAGTAACATATCACAGAATCATTGAGGTTGGAAAAGCCCTCCAAGGTCACCGAGTCCCCCCTGTGCCTGATGCCCACCTTGTCCCCCAGCCCAGAGCACTGAGTGCCACGGCCAGGCCTTCCTGGGACACCTCCAGGGATGGGCACTCCAAACCTCCCTGGGCAGCCCCTGCCAAGGCCTGACCACCCTTTCCAGCAACAAATTCCTCCTCCTGGCCAACCTGAGCCTCCCCTGGCACAGCTGGAGGCCGTTCCCTCTCCTCCTGTCCCTTGTTCCCTGGCAGCAGAGCCCGACCCCCCCCCGGCTCCCCCCTCCTGTCAGGGACTTGCAGAGCCAGAAGGTCCCCCCTGAGCCTCCTTTTCTCCAGGCTGAGCCCCCCCAGCTCCCTCAGCCGCTCCTGCTGCTCCAGCCCCTTCCCCAGCTCCGTTCCCTTCCCTGCACACGCTCCAGCCCCTCCGGGTCTCTCCTGTTGAGGGCCCAGAACTGGGCACAGCCCTCAAGGTCCCTCAGTGGTGCCAGCACAGTGAGCTCAGAACAAAACACAGTTCCTCAACAAATGAGTCGTGGCACTAAAGGACCTCTAAAATACCATTTTCTTGCTCCAATACCAATTTTGGGGAGAAAATGATGTGGTCTCTATGGAGTTGGAGGCATCTACTGCACGAAGTAGCAGAAATGCTGCCTGGGGAGCTGGGTACGGGTGGGTTGTGCCTTCAAGGCAGTACTGCTGCCTGGGACCTCTCTAATTCTAATTCTCATTGTTGTGTGAGAACGGAGTTGTGCAAGTTTAGGGGTTCAGTAGGTGCTGCTTTTTCTGCAGAAACGTGAGATGAATCCTGATTTCAGCACCTTGAGGTACTGGATTACTGGCATCAGCAGGCACTGTAAAAACACGTGTATAATTTCATATAATCCTAAAATGGTTTGGGTTAGAAAAGACCCTAAATGTCATTTGTTCTACCCCCCCTGCCATGGGCAGGGATACCTTCCACTAACCCAGGTTGCTCCAAGTCCCTCCAACCTGGACTTCCAGGGATGGGGCAGCCACAAAATCTCTGGGCACTGGGAATTAGCCACTGGGAAGCTATTTAGGATTGAATTAGCATTTCAAAAGAGAAAATAGTCTTGCTGCTGGAAAACTGTGTGAAAGTGTGGATTATTTCTTTTTGCTTGCTCTGCTGTGTTACATTTAGTCTGTTTTAACTCTTCATCTCTTAGGCTGGAAGCCCAGTGCCCCTCCAGCCTTGCAGCATCACACTAAGAGATTCAAAGAGGAAAACCATTTTTTTTCTTTAGTAGAACCTGAAGAGATTGGTCAGATAACGGGTCACTAAATGTTTCTTTTGTAGAATAAAAACTGTGAGGGAGAAAGAGGTATGGGAAAGCCTGTGGGGGATGTGTTATCACTTGCAGTGGGCTGAGTCAGGATGTTTTTGAAACAGTTGCATCTAAGCCAAAGCTTCCCAAAATCTGACTGCCTTATGCTCAGGGATGGTACCTTCCCTCTTCCCTGTGTGCTGAGGGCCAGAGTGATGCTTTTAGAGTAAAATTTGCATAAGGTGAAGAAAATTCCTTACTCCAGGCAGTTTGTTTAGCTTGGAACAAGTGTAGAGAAGTGTGAGGAAACTCACACTTCATTTAAGGGCTTTGTAGGCTTTCCTAAATTTACAACGTGCAGCTGGGGGGAAAAAAATCAAACATATAAATTAGCAACTGAATTAAACCACTAATCTGTTACATTCAGCATCTATTGCTCTGATTTCCTGACCCCTGTACCTGAGGTGAGGTGTGTACAGCACTACCTGGGTATTCCCTCCTGGCTCCTGCAGGAAGTTTGCAAAAGCCCTGAAGCACAGAATATCCTTGTCTTAACTTGAATAATTAAGGATGTTATTGTTTGTAAAGATAGCAACTGGGAGGAGAATTGGTTTTCTCTCTGTCATTATGACTTCCTGAAGGAGCCTGAATGTTTACTTTGTGTGAAAAAGATTTCTTTGTGTGTATTCTTTTATTTCTGTCCGTGTTCCTCTAGTACAGAAATATTATGGTGGCAAGGGAAAAGTGTGTTACTACAGCAGCATTGGTCATCAAGATTTCAGATGATATCTCTAATGTCTCTTTAATGTCTCCTTGCAGTAAATAAGCCTTGGGCTTCTTTCTGTTTTTTTTTTTTTTTTTTTTTAAACTACCAGAGGGCAGGTTTAAATGGGATATTGGGAAGAAATCCTTCCCTGTGAGGGTGGGGAGGCCCTGGCACAGGTTGCCCAGAGAAGCTGTGGCTGCCCCTGTATCCCTGGAAGTGTCCAAGGCCAGGTTGGAGGGGGCTTGGAGCAACCTGGGCTAGTGGAAGGTGTCCCTGCCCATGGCAGGGGGTGGAATGAGATAAGCTTTAAGGTCCCTTCCAACCCAAAGCATTGTATGATTTCTGAGAGGTGGGGGTTGTTTTTTGGGGGATTCTTGTTCTGTTTGAGAAAGGAGGGTTAGGTCCCACAGTGTCGTCACAGCTGAGCCATCCTTCCTGAGACTTTGTCCTTCTCCGGTGTCTCTTTGTGAAATGATGTCCAAAAAAACAGTGTTTAATGCTCCAGGGATTTTTTATTGTCCTTTATAATGTCATTATAATTTAGGCCCTCTTTCTATCTCTCTTAATGCTCTCAAGCACTTTGTTTACTTTAGCTCAGTACCATCGCACTGCAGCAGCTCCCTGGGCCTCTCCCTCTGAGGGGAAAACAGCTGAAAAGCTGACAAATTCCCCATCCCTCTTTACATACATGAATATCTCATTTGTCCCAACGTGCCTTTTCATCCATATGGAGCTTCATTTCCCAAGCTATTGCCCAGGTACTAAATGCACTTAAGTCCTCGTGGAGCTGCTGAGAACCCTCTGTTTGTCCCCACAGCTGAGCTCTGCGGTTGGCAGACAGTCACCTGGCACCTCTCCATTCCACACTACTCCAGCACTGCCACCTACACCTCCCTCAGCCCTCAGTAAACCACGTGGGCCTCCTCATCTGGGCTGTAGGCTCGTAGTTTTCTATCCTGTTTACAACTGAATTGGATTAAAATTGAGTTTCCTGCAGTTCGGCCTTTCGTCTTGGACAGCCAACCTCATCCACCATGGGTGCTCTCCTTCAAAACCATCCCAGAGCCAAACCTCTCTTTACACATTTAAAAACCATTCTAGGACAAAAGCCCCCAAAATTGAGGGGTGAGGTTGGACTGATGCCAATCCCATCAAATACATGCCCGAGTTGAAAGGTATCTCTCTTCTGACACTAAATGAAGACTGTCTTCTAATTTTGTCTTTAGAATGAATGTTTCCTGTAATTCTATTCTTATGTTCTTGCCACCAGGGCATTTTTTGTACCTCCTCATCCTGACAGCCCCAGGGCACTGTGCAAGGGGGAACAAGGCCCCAGGAGGGACCAGATCACCTCACTTGGCACTACTTACCTGCAGTTCATCTGTCTGATGCAAACTACATGAATGTATCTTCCCCTTTCTCCAGAGGAACTGTCTCAGGACCGTGTCCAGAACTCCAGTCTCTCTCCTGTACAAATAATCGTGACTCTTGAGTCCATTCTCCTTTCCTTATTGTCCCAACTTCAGCATTGAGTAAGAATCTGTGCTTGGTATCCCCAGTTCTGAGCATCAACTCTTTGGCAACGTTAACAGACCCAGTGGTGTCTTTCAGGTTCACCCCTGTGATTCCAAGGTGGTAAAATTACTTCAGTGTTGTGATCAGAGCAGCTTCCAAGATGGATTGGCATTGGTCACTCTTCCATAAAAAAGGCAAACCATTGCCCAGCTGCCTATCATGAGCTTTGTCTTCTGTGTTTTCCTTTCCCCCTGTGTTTTCCTACCCCCTTGGGTACAAGTCCTTCTCCTTGTGTGATTCTGAGGGTCAACAGGTTTTCATACGGAGCCTCTGCTGCTGAGCTTTGGGTCCAAGGAAAAGAGGCATCTTCACCCCTAGTTTCTGAAGCTTGGTTTATTATCATAGAATGAGAATGGTTTGGGTTGGAAGGGACCTTAAAACTCCTCCCATTCCACCCCCTGCCATGGGCAGGGACACCTCCCACTAGCCCAGGTTGCTCCAAGCCCAGTCCAACCTGGCCTTGGACACTTCCAGGGATCCAGGGGCAGCCACAGCTTCTCTGGGCAACCTGGGCCAGGGCCTCCCCACCCTCACAGGGGAGAATTCCTTTCTCACTGTCCCATCTAACCCTGCCCTCTGGCAGTGGGAAGCCATTCCCCCTTGTCCTGCCATTCCAGGCCCTTGTGAAAAGTCCCTCTGGAGCTTCATGACTGTCATAAACTTGGAGGTTCAGATCCCATGACTGAACTTGTGGTCATACCCTGGCAGGTCTGTGTTGCCTCATCCACATGCCTTGGGGAGGTCAGTGAGTGTCCAAGTTGTGCTGATAGTTTCCAGACTCTATTCAACTTTATTTAACTTAGTGACTTACGAACGGCAATTTTTATGGAATTCATTGAAGTATGAGTGTCAGTCCCAGCTCAATAACAGTGAAAATATCAAGTAGGAAGATGGAAGTGAACTGAGGAGGGAGAGAACATTATCAGGTCCTGTTGCTGTGTATGAGCTGTCCTTATATTGAGTGATATCTGCATCTCTGAGTGCATTTCCTTGTTTACTTCTGCCCATTCTCCCCCATCTGGCCTCAGTCAGAGACAAAACTGGTGGGGCTTGTGACCTTGTGTGGGTATAAGGGTGCTGTTAATTTAAAGACTGTCAAAAAACAAGGTTAGTTGGGGTTGGTTTGTTTGTTTGTTTGTTTTAATGAGATGTTACAGCAAATTGGTGAAACAGTCTTCTTTAGTTTGACATCTTTTGAAGTTTGAGAATAATACAGCCTTGTTTTTAAACATTCCTCTGACTGATGAGCTATTGCTGTGCTGTTAAAGCAGAAGCTGTGAAAGCTCTAGTTTTGGTGGTACTCTTGGATTTCCTTTAGGGATCTTATTTTTTCTTGGATACCTTAATAGTTAAATATTTGTAAACCCATTTGGGCTGAACTTCTTTGGGAAATAATCCTCGATATGGTACCCATGAGTTAAGTATCTAAATAAACAATTAGATTTCTCGTGTTCAACAAAACTGCTTTAACTGTTCCAAGGTATGTTCTGCATTTACACAGAATGACTCCAGCAAATGTCTTTAAAGTGCAGCAGTGGGGTCCTCAGCTTGCATCACTTCCCACATTGTTCAGCCTGCAGAGGAGAAGCTTTGGGGAGATCTCATTGTGGCCTTCCAGGACCTGAAGGAGCCAACGTGAAAGATGGGAAGAGACTATTTCCAAGTGCCTGGAGTGCCAGGACAAGGGGGAATGGCTTCCCACTGCCAAAGGGCAGGGTTAGATGGGATATTGAGAAGGAATTTTTCCCTGGGAGGGTGGGGAGGCCCTGGCACAGGTTGCCCAGAGAAGCTGTGGCTGCCCCTGGATCCCTGGAAGTGTCCAAGGGCAGGCTGGACGGGGCTTGGAGCAACCTGGGCTGGTGGGAGGTGTCCCTGCCCATGGCAGGGGGGTGGAACTGGCTGAGCTTTAAGGTCCCTTCCAACCCAAACCATTCTGGGATTCTATGGTAGTGATCCCTGACATGTGTCAGTCTACCTGTGGTCTGGAAACAGTTCTCTGTGGCAACCAGGAACCATCTGAAAATCCCTGCCCTTGCACATCTCCCAGAGTAATCTCTGCCATGATTTCTTATGCCTCCAGAATGAATTTTAAGATTATTTCTCTTCTGTCCCTCAGAAGAGGGAAACCATTTCTTGCTGGTTTGCCTGGATATTTGACTTAAAAAAATAAAGAAATACTTGAGCAGATAAAACCCCCACACATGTGTATTTAAATCCACCAGCAGCAGCTTTGGGAGGCTCCCTGTTGCCAACTGTCCCTGGATGAGTGCCCTGTGCACATCCAAATGTCCCAATCCGTGGGCACACCCCCCCCCCAGCTCTGCAACGTGTGAATCACTGGCAGATGCAGCTGAACAAAGGGGCTGAGAAATGCAGGATGAAAACCTCCATTCATCACTGTGCATAAGCACTTCTCAGAGTCTGGAATGTTGGAAGAGAGGAGAAGGATTTGCTTGAGAGATGTGGAGGCCAAGGGTCTTGGAATAGCCAAGGAAACCTGGGCGGGTGAGAGCGCTGTGTGCTCTGAGGAAAGCAGAAATAGCCAAAATCCAGGAAATCTAGGAAGTCAGATGCTGAGTATTGGGGATTGCTGAGGCAGTACTGAGGTGTGAGGTTATTTGGAGAAATGGGGGCTCAGGAGATGGATATCCATGATTGGCAGAGGGCTGAAGGGGAGTTGGAGTCATGAGGAGGTTTAGAGGGTGGAATGGTTGGATGGAGATGAGTGGATCGTGGAGTCATAGGATGGGCTGAGTTGACAGGGACCTTAAATACCATCTCTGTCCACCCCCTGCCATGGGCAGAGACACCTTCCACTAGCCCAGGTTGCTCCAAGCCCCGTCCAACCTGGCCTTGGACACTTCCAGGGATCCAGGGGCAGCCACAGCTTCTCTGGGCAATGTCAAGAGGGAAGTGATTGCAGACTTATGAAGCCTTTTAAATATGCCAAAACACAAGCAAATAATTAACTGTCTCCTTTCCCTCATGGCCAACAAACTCAGAAAGCAATCCAAGTATAATCAAAACAAGTAATCATGTCTAATTATGTTCTCATTGCCTGTTAAGGGAGGGATAAGAGGCATTTTTAAGGGTAAGATCCCTGCAAAATACCAGGAAGAAAGGTGATGGAGCAGAGGAATGACAGAGTGCTTGAGGCCTGATAGACATGGTGTGAGATATGGAAAAGCTTGGAGAGCAGAGGGGGGTGTGAGATTTGGAATAAGCTATTTAGGAGTGATGATGACAAGTGTGTTTGATGTGCAGAACTAGCACCTGACAGTGCAGGAGGTGGGGGAAGGCAAGACAAGGACCTCTTTGGGTTTGGGTTGCTGTGGGATGGGAGCAGAAGGAACCTGAAGGGCAGGCTTAGGGAGCGTAGGCAAAAAATATGGGTGATAAACAGCAGATATGTGGTTAAAATAATGAAGATCTGCCATGTGGCGTGATTAGCAGCCTCAAATCCAGGTGTCCAGACTGAGGAGGCTTCCCCAGAAAGCTGTGGTGTGATGTGAGAGAGGTCTAAACATGACAGGTGTGTCATGGAATATCTGAGGTGGTTTGTCTGGAAGGCTCCTCCTGTCCTTGGCTCGTGGGTCACTTAAATCTGTTGATTTAAGTGTGCAGCAGGATGTGGCAGCTGGGAATGCACCAGGTGACCTGGGATCCAAGATGAAACCTGCTGTTTGCTGCTCTTTTCTAGAAAAGAAACCTGAATTCCTGTTAAATAGCTTAATTTAGGATGAGCTGTGCTGTGGAGTCTGGTCTCTGGAGGGCACGAGGAGCCACTGGGGTTAACAGCAGGTAGGCACTGGTGGGAGAAGAGGTGACTGAGATTTATTTGGAGTATCCCTGGGGTGTGGAGGAAGGCAGGCTGGACCCTGCCTTCATCTGTACGACAACAGGAGGTACATTTGCTTTTTAGAGGACTCCTGAATTCTGCTGCAGGTGTGTGACAACTATGTGACTTAATCAGCCTTATTATTTGTCATCTGTCCAAAGTTCAAAAGCCAGGACTATTTTTAAAGCTTTGGGCCCAGCAATCTCCAGTACCACAACCTTCACCCTGCCACAGAAGTAGCTGAACATTATGTCTGTTCAGGTTGTGTCACGTGTGTGTATGTGTGTACACATGTTAATTCTGACATGTCATTGCACTGAACTGCTCCAACAGAGCCAGTGCACAGCCCTGTCATTCCTCCAGGGTCTATTGAACACTGCTCCTGGTGTGTGGTGACCAACAGGCAAGTAGGAACACTCAGTTTGTAGAAAGGGAGACTTTGCTGTGACAAGTTTTGGGGTGTTGATTTTTACAAAACTTAAATTAAAACTGTCTCGGAGAAGAGAAGCTGCAGCATATAAATTCTGCTTGAAAAAAATGTCATTTTCTTCAGTCAAATAACTTCACTTAATGTAGTTTGGGTCATTTCCATTGTCATAACACAAGCCAGTGTTGAAGTGTTAGTGAAGATCTGGGGGCTGTTTTCCTACAAGGAACTCTCAGAGGGGACTCTTGACAGAGTATTTCCCGGTGGCAGAGAGAGATTCACACCTCTGATTCTCTCCTCTGTGTTAAGTAATCCCAGTGAACAATCCTTGGAGAGAAACAACTCTGGCAAGGCAGAAATAGAGAGGTTTTTGGGATAGTATCCAATCCTTGTCTTGCAGTAAAACCAGTGAAACCCATCTTTGTACTTTGATATCAAAGTATATTTTCATTATTGACACTTCAGCGTGTAGCTTTAGCTCTGGCTGCATATGTTGTGAAGACAAAGGTTATCAAAGAATTAATTTCACTACTCCTGGCTAACAGAGATTGTATTTCTTTTAATCTTTTTATGTTAGGCAGTTAATGTCACTTTTCAAATGGAGTCCTGCTGGCACTGCTCTCAGGGGTTTAGGGTGTCTTTCCTCTCTCCTCTTTCTGGAGCCACCATCTGCAAAGCAGGAGTTTCAAATGAACAGTGTCACAGCCCAAACTTACCAATTGCTTTGGATTAAGCACTCAAAAGCTTCTGTGAGGACAGTGTTTTATAGGCTAAGTCCGTGCAGGGGGGTTGGGAAACGGAATCTTTTCATAATGCATTAAAAAATGGGATTTCTGGCAGGAGTGGATTGGCTGCCCTGTTTACCCAGCCATGGCCAAGTGATTGTGATCGTGTGAACCCACCTAATAGCTGGGTTACTTGTTAAAAATACAGAAAATGCATTAAAAAGTTAAATTTTAAAATGCATCGTTCACATTTAGGTCCAGGGCCAACCGTGGTGTTTTCACTGAAGTTTTGAATGACTTGTTACTAATGCAGAGGCAAGTTACTGGGATTACAACCTGTTACTGGTGCTTCACTTTGGCTTTGCAGTGCCTGGCTCTGGCAGTGGCATCTCATCGACTCTTGCAGAATCATTTCTGCAAGAAAGGCACAGAAAATAATACATTTAAAGAGTGGGGCGAAGAAATAATTAAAGCCAGCAGCCCTCAGAAGAATATGGGCAAGCAGGAATTATGTGTGAATTATTTCAAGGTAGATAGAGAGAACATAATGAGGAATTTCAAGTTGCAGGTGAACATTTTTCTTCAGCTCTTCATGTGAATTGTCATAGTTTTTTCTTCAGTTCTTGTGTCTTTGCTTTCTAAAAATGCTGTCTCCAAGTAAGGCTAAAAACTCAAGACCCTGCTAACACAAGGACAAGAGACAGAAATGGAGCATCAATGTTACTTTATTTTTAATGTGTTTGTTTATGCTGGAATAGATCCAGCAGCTGTGAAAAGGGAATCAAGTGTGAGCATGTTTGATCTTGAAACTCGGTCTTAAAATTCTTCATCCTGCTGAAAGGTTTTACCCAGAGAGAGGAGAATAACAAAATCCAAATCAACTGTGCCAATCCTGTTGTGTGAGAGCTCTTTAATACAGGAGGATTGAGTAAATCCAGGAATCCATAGGCTGAGCAACGTGTTAAGTGCCCAAGAAGTGTTAGTGAAATAAAACCTGTAGTAGTGTTCTGCTTTCTGGAAGATCCAAAACTCGAGAGAGGGTTCTGTTTGCACTGTAAATTATTCAGTGTAGTACCAGATCAGCCAAATATTTGCTTGTGCTTGAATTCTTCCTCAGGAAAGCATTTAAACAGATATTTGCCTTCAGTAAACAGAGTTATTCATGCTTGCTGCTGAACTAAAGCCAGAGCTGGCTTACATGGGCTGAACTCAGAGGTAAAGGCTTCCTTCACTGGCTTTTCCCGTGGTTATAAGGAGGTGCTGTGGGATGGGCTCAGGAGGGAGTTTGTGGGCTGATATTCAGCCTTCCAGGATGCCCTGAACTAGCTGAGGTGATCCCTGAGGTGGAGTTGTGGTTTATTTTTCTGGTTAAGCCCAACGTGAGGGTGTTTTCCAGCAGTGCAGCTTTGCAGCAGATGTGCTCCAGATGTGCACCCTCAGTGAGATGGCTCAGGACCTTGCTAGAGTTCCCAAGTAAACACCCCTGAGATATTTAGTGGAAATCATGGATATGAATTCAGAGGAGACCAGATGAAGTGACTGTGGTGTAGAATGGCATTGAGGAAAAACAGAATTTTGGGAGTTTTTTTTGTGTATCTGTTCTTGTGTTTAAATAAGAACTTAGAAGTTTGTTTTTATTCTCTTGGCAGTTCAACATAATTTTTTAGGCAAAATAAACAAAAATAAACCATTTGGGACACACAGTTTAATGAACTGTAGCTTTAACCCAACCAGGAAGGCTGTCAGACTGTAAAGCAAATCCATCTCCTTTTAGGCTTCTGTAGGAGGCTTTTTTCCCCTGTTTCTACTGACATTTCTGATTTATTATGGCACCAGTTCTCTGGAGTAAACACCTACACTTCAGAGACTCCCTCTTTTGTGTCCACAGTCTTTGAGTTCATCAGATCAGTAATAATATAGATGAGCCTTATAATAAAACTGTCCACTATAATTTCTCCTGTGTTTAAACAATTCAGGTGCGTGAACTTTTAAAAATACATAGTTATAAAGATTTATCACAAGTGTAATAGACAAAGAGCATCACCCCTCACCAAAATGTCACTTCTGATGCTTGAAGGAGTTCTGGGTGATTGTGTAAATTAACAGAACCCATACAAATGGGTATTTAATCACTTTTTAAATGCTGTGGTATTCATCCAGCCATGGCAGTTTCTCAGGAGCCATTGTTTTTGACATGTATATTAAGTGGCAAATATTTGTTTACATGTCTGCTGAATTAATGGGCACTTAATGATTTCTGTTGAGGTTTGCACTCTCTGCTCTTACAGTGGCTCGAAGCCCTGACAGTGTTGGCCTCAAAGTTGTTTTCAGATTTGCTGTTCGTGGTGAGAGAACACTCCAAGCTGGTGACTGTTTGTGGTGTGGCACCACCACAGTCCCTGTTTCATGTGAAATCAGGGGTGCAGAGGTCAGTTCTGGTGTCAGGGCTCTGCTTCCTGCAAGCCTAGTCCAAATTTGAGGTTTTCTTTTTTTTTTTTTTCTGATTCAAATTGAGTATTTTAAGTAGGGAAAAAAGATGTTGATCTGTTGGAGCGAGTCCAGAGGGGACTCGGAGCTGCTCCCAGGGCTGGAGCCCCTCTGCTCTGGAGCCAGGCTGGGAGAGCTGGGGGGGTTCACCTGGAGAAGAGAAGGATCCAGGGAGACCTGAGAGCCCTTTCCAGGGCTTAAAGGGGCTCCAGGAGAGCTGGAGAGGGACTTGGGACAAGGGATGGAGGGACTGGACAAGGGGAATGGCTTCACACTGCCAGAGGGCAGGGATAGGTGGGATAGGGGGAAGGAATTCCTGGCTGTGAGGATGGGGAGGCCCTGGCACAGGTTGCCCAGAGAAGCTGTGGCTGCCCCTGGATCCCTGGAAGTGTCCAAGGCCAGGTTGGACAGGGCTTGGAGCAACCTGGGCTAGTGGGAGGTGTCCCTGCCCATGGCAGGGGGGTGGAAGTGGACGATCTTTTGGGTCCCTTCCAACCCAAACCATTCTATGGATCTGTAATTCTGATTTACTGAAACACAGCGTTCTGCTGGAATTTCAGTTCTGATTTTGGATCAGGAGTTTATCACAGATCAGTGTGGGTAAGGATTTGCTATTTGTACACTAGTTTTTTGTTCTGTTACCTCCTAACCATGTCAACAACTTTGAATATTTTCTTCCCTGGCCTGCCTTTCTCTGCCAGTGTAACTTTTATAAAGAGTTTGTTCCACCCAACAGGTGGCTTTAGACTGTGTTAGCCTGTACTTATTTCAAAAAACTTCAAAAATTCAGATTTTATTTCCATACCAAGAACAATTTTGTACAAGCATTGAAAAATACTTTTTACCCCAACCATACCTGGTTATTTATTTATATTTCCCCGCTCAGCTTCATATGAATGCAGTGTTTTAAGTAGTGTGGTAACACCAGATTTAAAAGTAAGTAATTATTTGAGGTTACCATAATGTCATTATTGACCATATCCAAGGTGCTTGGATGTCATAAGTGATATTTTATATTCAGTGGGATTTTTAATTTATGTTTATCCCCTCTTAAAATTTCAAATTCTTCTGTCACAACATGAGAATATTTTCCAGGAAAATCCCAAGTCTTGTAGACATATTGTATGTCTTTATTTTACAGATCTTCCCTCTCTCATCAATTCATAATTCAACTCAGGATTGTCATTTTCTATACTTGGTATTTTTCTTTTTGTGGGTTTTTTTTTTGCTTGCTTGTTTGGGGTTTTTTTTTGTTTTATTGTGGGGTTTTGGGTTTTTTTGTGGGTTTGTTTTTTGGCCTTTTTTTGTTTGTTTTTGAGGTAGTTTGGGTTTTTTATGGTTTTTATTTAATGTGGGTTTTTATTGGGTTTTTTTGGTGGGCTTTTTTGGGTTTTTTTAAGTTTGGTTTTCTGTGGTTTGTTTTTTTTTTTTTTTTTTTTTCTGGTACAAATTGAAGGAAAAACAGGGGCCAATTTTTATTCTCTTGTATTCCAGTTGCATATGGAGCTGCTTATTCTGGGAGCAGCAGTGTTGCTCTCCTCGTGGGTAACTTGACATTTCATCAAAATCAAAAATAAATCTGCCAAGATTCTGTCCTAAAAATCTCTCAGGAGCAGACTCAACTCAAGGGTGTCAGCTGAGCTCTGAATAACTTTCTAAAATAGCACATCGTGATTGGAAAGCTGGAGTTTTTCTCAAGGTTGTGAAATAAAATATCAGAGGCCTCTGAAGTGGGGCTGAGCTCTTCTTTCTTGCTCTTGTAACACCTTTAATCTGCACATGGATGTGATTTTTTTTTTTTTTTTTCCCTTGGCTGACCTGAAGAAACCAAGGCGGTCTCCTGAACTTTCCATTTCTGGAGTTTGAGATGTAAAAGGTTGGAATATATTATGGTGGAAGTGATTTTTGTGTTGTTTGAAGGCACAATTGCAAAATCCAGAAGGACCTTAGTTGGCCAAGGGGAAATCTGGATGACAGTGATTAAATGAGCATTTTGGGAAGCAAAAGGGAGGGCAAAACCCCTTTTGAGCAACACTGGAAATATTGCTGAGTGGGCTTCTCAAGGAAGCTGTGCCAGGGCAGGGTCAGGTTGGATCTCAGGGAAAGGTTCTTCCCCCAGAGGGTGGTTGGCACTGCCCAGGCTCCCCAGGGCAGTGGGCACAGCCCCAAGGCTGCCAGAGCTCCAGGAGGGTTTGGACAAAGCTCTGAGGGACAGGGTGGGATTGTTGGGGTGTCTGGGCAGGGCCAGGAGTTGGACTTGGATGATCCTTGTGGGTCCCTTCCAGCTCAGGATATTCTAGGATTACTTTTATTTGTCTCCAAGAAAGAACCAGCTGCTCTTTTTCTCAGCAGGTAACAGCCTTGTCAGGTTATTGCTGACATATTTTATGGGTTTGTTGCTTCCTTTTCATAGCTGTGTCAAGCCTTTTAAATAGCTTTTATCCTATGGATAGTGGGATCTTGGAGAGCAATTCCGGTCTCCTCACATGTATGGGAATAATAGGCCCTTTAGGAAGGTCTGAAGTTCTCATCTGAACTGCCCCTAATTTCACATTTGACACGAATTCACATTGAAGATGTTGGGATTCCTCTCTCCTCTCTGAGGTTGTTCTCTACAACTCCCTGAAAGGAGCTTGTAGTGAGGTGGGGGGAGTTTTGTCTCTTCTCCCAGGTAGCAGGTGACAAGATGAGAGGAAATGGCCTCAAGTTGCACCAGGGCAGGCTTAAATTGGATTTTAGGGAAAAATTCTTCATGGAAAGGGTTATAAAGCATTGGAACAGACTGGCCAGGGCAGTGGTGGAGTCATCACCCCTGGAAGTGTTCCAAACCTGTGTGGATGTGGCATTTGGGGCAAGGTTTAGTGGTGAACAGGGTGGTGCTGGTTGACAGCTGGGCCTGGGGATCTTGGAGGTCTTTTCCAACCTTAGTGGTTCTGTGACTGATTCTCTGCTGGGGTTGGGGACAGAAAGGCAGGAGAAGTGCAAGGGGAAGAGAAGGAAGAGAGAGGGGGAGGAGAAAGAGGAGAGAGGAGGAAGGTGGGTGCTTTTGTATGGTTGAATCATTGAATTCTGAAACCCTGAGCTGCTCTGCCTGGTGGAAATGAAAACGAGCAGTGCCATGAGATCTGTGCCACTGCTTCACTCAGGCACAGGCTGCATCCCTCTTCAATGCCTAATATTAAAGTTCTTCCTGGAACTGCTGCCTGCTCCAGCTGCCTGCAGAGACCTCCTGCTGCTGGACAGGGTGGGAAGAGTCTGACCTGAGCAGAGATGGAGATTGGAAAAGCCTCTCTTCACCTTTAACCCCCAGATGAGAGAGGAGCAACATGTGCAGTGTGGGATTCAAGTGGTGTTTTGCTGCTCCCCTTTCTTTTTACAGCTTTTGGAACAGTGAATGTTGGTATTAAAATCCACTGGAAGGCAAAAAGTCAACTGTGATCTGTGTCCTTTGCAAAGAAAAAAAAAGCTCTGCTTGCTGTGTAAGGGAGCCTCAGATCATAGGATAGAACCATTAAGGTTGGGAAAAACCTTGAGATCCCACCTATAGGAGATTTCCTGGAAGCAAACTAACTATATGTGTGTGTATATATATATATATGTATATACATATATATATGTGTGTGTGTAAATATATATATATTTATATATCTGAAACAGATAGTGTCAACCACCTTCAATATTTAAGTAAACATGGGCCACTCTATCTGGTTTATTAAAATTCACTGCTTGTTTCCCTCATCCTTTTTTAAAAAAAAAACACAGATTTTCCTCCAAAACTCTGAATGCACATATCTTGCTTTGCAAGATACGATTCGTAATAAATTCAGCTCTTTGAGAAATTCTTGGCTTGTCCCATGGAGCTATCACCTGTTTTTGTTGGAAGTGGAAGTCCTGCTTCCCTGTGGCTTGGATAACTCTTGAGAGTGATGTAAGAGGCTGTTTTTATGCCCTGAGTGGGTATTTCTGGGTGTTTGGGTGAATTTGATGCTGCCCAGACGTTTGTGTTTGCTGTGAGCTTGTGCAGGGAAACAGCACATCCCTGGTGCCTGGCTGGCAGAGGATGGGATGTGGGAATGCTGAGGCTTTAGGTGGGGGGGTACCAAGCTGGTTTTTTGCCTTGGAATCAAATACAGCAGTTTTGGAACCCCCAGAGAAAGGTCCAAGCAGAAAGTGGCCATGAAATCCAGGTGAAGTGCTTTGCTTGGGAAAACTGGCAGCACTTCAACCCTTTTTACACAACAGCTTGTTTTCTTATTGCTGAAAGTCTCTCTCCAGACAAGTCCATTGAATTTATCACAACCTTTCTTTGAATTTGAAGGAATATTTTTAAATAATTTAATTCCGAGCTACAGAAATATGCAAATTCTCTTTATTGGAGCCATAAACCAGAGCTTTCCAGAACTTCCTAATGCTACTCACTCTAAATATGCCCTGGAGTTCAGCCAGACCTGTCTTGGCCAGTTTATTTTCCTAGTTTCAGGCATTTTTGGTGGGTTGTTGTTGTTGTTTGTTTTTCCCATTTTCCTGGACACAAATCAACAGTGTCTCATTAAAGAAGACCATCTTTGGGGGTCACTCGTGTTTTTCCTGGGTGATGCCTTGGAATCCTGGGTCCCTCTGGACTTGTGGAACACTGGTTTTAATAAATGGAATTTCTCTGCTCCAGCCGCTTCTCCAAAGTGCTTTAAAGCAGAAGGCTAAAGCAGGAAGGATGGCATAAATACCTTAGTGCATGTTAATTAGGGAAATCAGACCTGATTTAAGCAAGAAACTTGCATTTTCTTTCCTTGGAGGGCTGTGTGTGCATAGTTACCAAGTGAATGAGTGCCTGCATATGTATTGATGTTGATGGGGTTAACCTTGCTAATTTTCTGGTTTTATTGCAGAAACAGTGCCCTGGTCTTAGAGACTACACATCCCCTGGGAAAGAGTTTGTAATCACTCCCCCTGGAGCAGGTGGGTTGACTAATGTGGGGATCGAATCTCTCTCTTCCAGATCTGCCTGGAGTGAAGTGTGACAGAAAATGGTCCAGCAGCTTTGTCTCTGGCAATGGCTCTCCGTGGGGACTGCACTCACTGCTGTCCTGGCAGCTGCTCTGGCCCAGAATGATGAAGGTAAGCTTTGGGCTGAGGGGGGTGGAGCTGTGGGAGGGGTGGGATGAGCCTGTGCTAACATTTTAACCCGGATTTTTGACAGGAAAAAGTAGTTTGGTAGGAAAGAAAAGTTACAAGAAAGAAAGACCTGGGAACGTTTCACGGTTTCAGCTTCCACCGATGGTTTTATTTTACAAAGCTCTTGATCTACTAAGCAAGAGAAAAGCTTAAGTTATGATTATTCAGTGTGAGACTTCAGCATAAAAATTTTGTTTTGTCTTAATCACTGAACAAGCTTTAACAAACTTTACTTTGCTTTGTTTGTAAATCAGCAGTCATGGTTGGAACAGGAGTTTGAGAGACTTATTAATGGACTGTATACAGGTCTGACCAAAAACTTGGGAAAAGATGCACAATGAGGGTTTTCTGGAGAAAGAAGACTTCAGGAACCCTGAAACGTGGCACCAGTAGCTCATGTTCCTCCTCACAGAATTTTGGTTGAATTTAATTACAAGATACCAGAAATGTGTTCTGCCAGTGATCCATAGTAATAAAAAATTCCAGACCTGGAGAATTGACTAGAATTTATTGTTCTGAACAATTTATAGAAGTTGAAGGGCAAAGGCTGTCAGACTTCTTCTTAAATACTCTTAAGAACAACGAGTGGGATAAGTAAAAACTGAGTATGGTTTCAGAGTGTCTGTAGTGAAGTTGCTCGTGCGTGGCACTTAAACCCTCCATGTAAGTAAATTGTAATTGCTCATATTTATGATTTTTGTAGCTGGATTTTCTTTTAGAAGCCTTTATTTTGGCAGTTCTGAAATCCAGTAGTTTTACTTTCATTAGAAATTGAAGCAGGATAGAAGGCTTTGCTTTGGTTTTTGCTATCGAGTCGAAAGCCTATTTTTCTTGCTCTACTAATTGCTCTCCAAATGTCCTTTCATTCCCTTCCATCCCCCAGCCCAACCCCACGTTACATTTGATGCCCGTGATGTCCAAGAGAGCTAATTTAATTTTCTCCCCTTTTCCAGCCTGTCATTATCCCTGTCATTCCTGACACTGAAGTGGAGCGTTCGAGCTGCTCATATTTCAGATATTTGATCTGTGCCTGGCTACAATTAGCTTGCTTTTTAATCATTTATTGCAGCAGAGGAGTGGCACCATTAGGCTTTGCAATATTGACCTTGGAGGTGGCTGTTTGAGGAGGGAAATGCTCTGTTTGATGGAGGAGAGGCTGCAGGGCAGTGGGATGTCCTCTGGCATGGGAATAAGCTGTTGGGGGGGAAGCAGGATGATGGGAGCGTGGGGGGGCTCTGTCCCTTCTGGGGTGAAACAAGACCACTCAGGGCAGGCTGAAAATCTAAAGCAACACTTTTTACTGTCATCTTATTTGTACCCACGCTGGCAACATAATGTTCGTGCAAAAAGGCATCTTTGATGGAAACAAAATGGGGATTTTTGGTTGAATACCCGTTTCTAGTTACAATTCAGTGATGCTGAAGGGTGTGGAACACGTGGCAGGGATGCCCCAGCCAGGATGGTAACAGACAGTCTGATCTTCAGAACAGGAAAACTGATTTCAACAATTTTTGTTCCTTTGCACTTACATGACAAAATTCTGTGTTCATGTCTTTATCCCAAGGGTATTCAGATCATACCCTTTTAGTTCCAGGTGATTCAGATGAAGGGAAAAATACTTTTCCACACTTACATGTGCATCTATAGTTCATTAATATAGACTGAAAACACAGAGCAACTTTCTTACTTAAAAAGGACTGTAAATATGTTGTTTGGGTGACTTTTTTTTTTTTTTTTTTAGCCTGGCTCGTGCAATTTTATTCATCACAAAACTTAGGTTTATCCTTGATAATGTTCTCTTCCATAGTCTGAACAGAGGAGCTCTGCCTTTCACTGAAAATAAATTTGCCAAGAGCCTTGTTCCCTTTCTGGGGGGAACAGCTCAGAGATGCTGTTTCTTGAGGAACTTGCAGCACCCTGATACAACCTGAACTGGTTTCCACCCCCACCCTGTGTTCAGGAAAGGGTAAACCTGAGCTCAAAGGACTTTTAATCGATGCCCTAATTCTCTAATAGAGAAAAAGTGATCTGGAAATGGATTTAAGCCAAGGTGGGGTAGTGGTGACTCAGCAAATGCCACCCAGCTAACGAGGCAATGCTTACAGGAATAATTACTTTGAAATAATGTTTCTTGCAGCTGAAGGGAAAACTCTGTTCAGTGCTGGGGCTGCTGGAGTTGTTCTAATGTGCAGGAACAACATTTGTAACCCAACGTGTAACATCAAAACCCCCCTGCTTTTAGCAAGTGCCATTTCCAGCCGAGTGTGGTTATTTTAACAGCAGAACGATCAGGGGTACAAACAGGAGAAAATCAATTCTGGCACAATTGATAAGCTGTTTCTTTGCTTCCAGCACACAAATGCTCCATTTCCTGGTGGGAGCTGTGCATGTTGGCTCAGTTGCTCTTCTCTCTTACTGAATTTTGCACCATTAGCTCCCAGTTTCTTTATTTCACCTGGGTTTTGCTTGGCCTCCTGAGTCATCAAACCTTCCCCACCCTCAGCGATTAATGATGTGACAAAGTAGCCTTAAAACTTAGGCAAAGACTGCCTCGGAAATGGTGAGGCTGCTTTCTTCCTAGACTTAGTAGGAAGCTTCCCCAGGAGCTCATTTGTTTGTGATGAAATGCAAATACTTTCCATCTACTGCAGCCCCTTTTATTAAAAACCACCATCCCCCCCAAATTATTAAAAACCTCAATAATGTTGATCACTCTGTAGCAAAAGAAGTCTCAGTGTACTGACGATGATCCCATTCAGTGTTTAATTCCAATTATTTTAATAATAAATACATTCATTTTCTATAAATAAATTATATTTAATAAGAAATAATATTTGCGAATGATAATGCTAATAATTCTATTTATATTATCATTATTTTGTATCATAGTTATTCTTTTGCTCGATATTTGCCAGGATAAATGTTGGGCTTGTGGGTGGATGGGGAATAAGCGGGTGTTTTGTTTATGGTTGGTTGGTTTTGGTTTTCTGAAAGGAGGAGATCTGGGTTTACAGTTCCTGCTCTTGTCTTTCTTCCAAGCAGAAGAAACGCTGCAAAGGTTTGGGGTTTTTTTCGTAATATTTTAGCTTAAGTAAAAGTAGAAATGTCAGCTGTAGCCTTGCAATATCTGAAATTAGGTCAGCTAAAATCTCTTTTATTTTTACAGTGCTACTCTATTGAATTCAGAGGCAAACTCTCAGGCTAGAAAAAATCAGGGAGGAGGAAGGTGGAAACACAAGATCAAATTGCTCTCTTTTTTTCCTCTTTCTAATCTAATGTCTGTGCCTTGAAGAAACACTTTAGCAGCAATTTCTGGTCAGGAGAGAAGGCTGCTGAGTTGAAAAGCTGTCTGTGTGCACTTCATGCCACCCAAACCAATCCAACAATAATTATTTGACAATTAATGGACTTAATTGTCTTCAGCAGCTAGGACATGCCTGTCAGGAAGGAGATAGATGTGAGCTTGGGGGTCCCACTAATTTATTCTTTACTCTTGAAAGAGATGAAAAAAAAGGCAAAAATAATTCTGATCACTTTTAAAAACACAAAGTGTTTTTAAAAGGTCCCCCAACAGAAGTTGCAATGAATCTGTTACTGGAATTTTCAGAAATATTTGCTGGGGTTGTGAATTGTGGGGCTCTGTTTCATACAGTGGCATCTTTGAAGGGTTTTTGAAGATTGTTGGGGCTGCTTTTCACTCCAGTTGACTTGTTTTGATCTTTTTTTTACACGTGAACGAATAGGAGTTGAAGTCCTTTACGTTTCTGCTGAAGGCTCTTAGCTGGAAAACAAGAATTCTGACAAGAATTGTGCATTAATACACTCGGAGCTGAGGTCATCTTAGTTCATATTATGTTATCTTGTAATGCAGGTGCAGATTTGGGTTGTGTTTTAGGGGTTTCCCTTGCCTTGAAAGACTGGGCCTGCAGAGGCTGCTCGTGTTCCCCTGCACAGCTCAGTGTCTCCTGTCCCCCTCCATCCCACTGGCCAGGGACCTTTATCCCACCCTGTCACCTCCCATCCAAAGCAGCAATACTGGAATTCCACGTGGGTTTGATGCAGGGCTGGGAACCACTGAGTCAGCTCAGTTGGAAAAGACTTTCCCCTCCCCTATTTTTTCCTTCTCCTCCCCTCCCCTTGAGTTGCCCTTGGAACACGAGTTGAGCCATGGACATCAGTGCTGTAGAAAGTGTCTGTCAGTGATGGCTCAGTGGTTTGGTTTCATTCTGACCTCCTGGTTGGATCTTTTCTCCGAGGATAAGTCTGCAGGGGGAATATTTCCTGCTTGGAATGTGTGTCAGCATTTTATTGCAGTCGAACTTACCATGGAGTTGGAGAGGAAAAAAGAAAAAAAAACATGACCTTATTCTGTTGAAATAGAAGATAGTTTTTGTCTGAAGACCCTTCAGGGGCTGAATCAACATGGCTTGGTTTTGGGGGGGAATATAGGCTTGTCTGGGATAAAATCTATGATAGGGAGAAATTGAGGAAATAACTGACTTCAGTGGGAATTGGTGGAAAAACATTAAATATCTGCTTTTTTTTGTTTGTTTTCTGTTTCCCTGCTGTTTATCCTCCTGCCACTGAGAGAAAGGAGTGAGGGGATGGTTGGTTTAAGAGCAAACTAAAGGCAAACCTTGTTAATATCAACAGGAAGCTTTTTGGCCTTGGTACCCAAAGAGCAGAAACTCTTACTCCCAACTTCTTTTGCACATGGAAAAAAAAAATCCCAACCAAAAGTTGAGATGAACAACAAGAGCTCACTGAGTTTATTTTCCAGGTTAACATAACATAAAACTGTATCCTTGCTGAATTCTTAAGCTGGAACTCAGGCTTTGCAAGGTCTGTGGGCCTGGCAGGGACAAACATCTTTTGCCCACTTCAGCACTTTGAAGGTGTTGAACTGACTGAGGTAAAGTCCATCTGTAGTTAATGTTGGCATCTGAAATGGAATAAAATTGAGGCTAATCAGAGAATTTGTTCATCTAAAAATGTATTGTACTTAATAAGTGTTAAGCAGACGTGTATTTTTATCAGAATGTAAGAAATAGCCATTTAAATGGTTTTTGCACTACCCCGAGTGGGAGATTCCTTTTTAAAAAAGGCTTTTTTTTTTCTGTGAAAAGCACAACTATCCTCTTACACCACCAGGACTCTTGAGGCATGAGCCCCTTCAGCTGTTTTTCAGGGCCCCCTCTATTAGTTATCTGTCTTTTATTCAGTCTAACAGCGTCTCACACTACAAAAATTGAATAACTAAAGGGCCTTACAAATCACCTCAAGAGGCTGCTTTGGAAATAAAATAGTTTCAGACCTTGATGTATTACTGCTGGGCAGGAAATGAAGTCTGGAAAATGCATATTTGAATACCTGTAGCCCATTGATCATTCCCTGAGCCCTGCACTGTACTTATCCAGGGAGAGGAGAGAAATGCCAACAGGTTCTTGCCTAAGGGAAAGTGTCTGTTCTTCGAAACAGGGGTAATTTGTTTGTTTTGTGGACACTTGCTGCTTTAGGTTGGGAGCTCTGCAGTGACCCTAAAGGGCAAAGAGCTGCCCTTGATGTGTTTTGAGTGGGAGTTGAGCCACTGGTTCCTCTGAAGGGTTTAGTTCTTCAAAGTCTTAACTGATGGGCTGCCTTGAAGTGCCACCAGCAGTGCTCTGAGCCTGCAGGAGATCGATTTCCCTTTGGTGAGAGGTGAGTTATTCCTGAAATATGAGCACTGAAACAAGGTTCATCTCAGTTAATGTGCACATTTTAACCCTGGGTCTCCTGGCAGAAGGGACCGAGTACCTGTGTCTTCCCTGTGGCAGAGCTGGGATGGATGAGGCAGGAATCTCCTTGGTGAGGAAGAAAAAATCCCAGATTCCAACAGCCTTGGAACTATCAGGCTGTGGGATCTAGCTAGGAATGAGCCTCTTCCAGGCACTGGCCTACCAAGTTCTTTATGCTGCAGAAATGCCCAAGGGATGGAGCAGCTCTGGGAGCAGCAAAGGCTGAGGGAGCTGGGGCTGTTCAGCCTCCAGAGCAGAGCCTGAGAGGGGCCCTCAGCCATGTCTGGAGGGGCTGCAGGGAGGGGGCAGAGGATGGAGCAGGCTCTGCTCGGGGGGGCCCAGCAATGGCCCAGGAGGAACGGGCAGGAACTGATGGCCAGGAAGTTCCAGCTGGACAGGAGGAAGAACTTGTTGGCTGGGCAGTGCCCCAGCCCTGAAGAGAGAGCAGAGAGGGGGTGGAGTGTCCTCCCTGGGGCTATTCCAGAGCTGTCTGGACACACTCCTGTGCCCTGTGCTCTGGGCTGGCCCTGCTGGAGCAGGGAGGTGGCACCAGATGCCCACTGTGGTCCCTTCCAGCCTGACCCATCCTGGGATCCTGTGATTGTTTGGCCCATGAGGTGTTGTGTGTTGGATTGCCTGGATGACATGATGGGAAGCATTGATGTGCTTTGATTCCTTGGGGACTTGAGTGTCCTGAGCCATCCCAGGTGGGAAGGCTGTGAGTACTGACCTGGTGCTTTTCCTCCAGGGAATGAGTGTCCTAAGGTGATGTTCACAGCTGGGAAGGGAAAACCTGATGCAGGGAAAGCAGAAAACCCTCATGAAAGTGCAGTGGCACAGCTTGTGTCCAGGGGAACTCACTGTGTGAGTGCCTTGGACTTTGACAGAGTAAACTACACCTGCAATGACAGTTCTGGGGCTGAGTGCCTACAAATCATTCAGAGGTGTGTCTGTGTGTTCAGGTGGGGGTTTAGAACAGCAAAGTTTGTGTGTTGAGCAGAGTCATCCCTGTACTGGGCATTCCTTGTGCTTTCAGGGTGTAATGGCTGAAAGAGTCTTGAAGGGGAAGATATATCTTTGCAACTTTTGGACAATTTAGTCAGTGTTTTGACACAGAATTAGAGTGAGGAGATCCCACTTTCTAGAATACTGTATTTGTCCTCATGGCCAGATCTCTCAGAACAAATTAATCACTTCATTAAAACCTTTTAGCCCAGAGAGACACTGCACTGACCTAGTGTGAATAGGGCAGTGCTTTCCCAGAGGGGGCAGATTTCCCCTCTGATCTGGGAGGAGTGAGGTAGGATTTGTGACCATCACTGGGTACAGAGGTTATCCTGGAACTGCCCCATGTTTATTTTCCAGTAATGCTCTTCAGTCAGGAATTACACACGTGCATTTGGCATCTGTTCTAAGCAGCATGAAGACATTGGTGGCCCCAACTTTCTCCTTCTGGTGTTCTCTTAAGCAGAAACACACTTGCAGATCAGCAGGGCCACTAGATCTAGTAATGAGGCAGCTCATATAAATTGACTGTTTTTCCTTACTAGGAAGCCCTGAAATGTAAATGCTTTCACTCAATCAAGCTTTGAAATTGTTGTGGAAGAACAATAACTAGACTAGTCTGACTTTCAAAGAACTAGCAAAGATGGACTACAAATGACAGCATTTAAAATATGTAAATGTGTGTCTCTCAATGGCTTATTTTTCAGCTCTTGGTCCAGCAGTTATTTCCACTGCCTGCTCAATTTTTATTTTTATTGGCAATATTATGCTGACCTGTTTGTATTCTCATATTCTGTTTGTAGCAGTAGTTTGGAAACACAGAATTCCTGCATCCTGGAGACATGGGATGCCAGTAATCTTCCTTCTGCAGCCACAAGTGTGGCTGTAACAGCTGTTTGTGTCAACACAGAAGCTTTGAGCTCCCTGGGGTTGAGGTTGGTTTTAGGCAGCCTGCAAGCAGATGGGTTTCAATAAGTTTTCCACTGCATGATTAGTTGGGTTCTGCACCTGAATTACAGCTTAGAAAGGCAGCATTCATAGCACAAGTATTTTTTCCTTTGGCAAAGCTCATTTTCCAATCAACTCTTGTGTTTTCCTAAGTTGGAGCACTAGGCCTGGGAAAAGGGGGCTGAGCTGTTGGGAAACCCCAAGGTTGCAGGTTCTCTCCTGTGGGCTCACATGGCACAGGGGAGGAAGGGGAGGAGGGAAGAGTTGAAGCACAGGTGTTTTCTGAGTAGAATGTACCCCTTTAAAGCCTCTTTTAAAGTCAGGGTGTGGGGAAAACCACCCCTTTGTTCCTTCCTCTTTCTCCAGGCTGTTCCCTCCTTCCTGCTGGCTGGGAATTCTGGTGAACATTGTCTTTCATGCTCAGTCTTGTGTAAATACCCATTTCTGTCTCTTATCCTTGGGGTCTCCCGTTCTGCCACTGAACCTTGTTGCCAACTTGGCAAGCTGAATATTCCTTCTGCTCCATTCCTTGCTGTCCCTCCCCCATCATAGTACTTTCCAAACCCTCATCTGCCTTCTCCTTGTCTTAGTCCAGCAGTAAGAATTATTTTCTGAATGCTGATTTGAGACTGTCACATGTTGACAAATAAACTGTGATAGAAACTGCCTCCCTGTTGCTCTTGGCTTTCAGTTTAATCCATTTTTTATGAGAAATAGCTGTTTAAAACAAGGCACGGGAACTTCAGCTTGATAAAAACTTGATTTTGCATGATTTGATTTTCCTGGAACAAGAACTGACTCGTGGCTGTGTCCTTCAGAGCACAGGTTTGGTGTGTTGGGAATAGCAGGCGTGAGTTTGGATCGCTTCAAATGTCCAGTTTGGCTTCAGTTATTTATCTCTCAGGACTGGCATTTTCAAGGGCATCACTAACAAGCACAAGATTTCTGGTTTGTTATGTGGCAAAGGTGTGATTGAACAGTGGGTTATTGCAAGGACACCTCCATCAGCAATTCCAGTTGTGAGGGGATGGGATAAACACTTACTTGCCCATTCTTTCCTTCCTCCTGCTGGCTGGGAGTCTTGATGCACGTTTTCCTTGCTGCTTCAATCCCCTTGGCTAGGTTGGAGAGGGCTTGGAGCAACCTGGGCTAGTGGAAGGTGTCCCTGCCCATGGCATGGGGTGGAATGAGATGGGCTTTAAGGTCCCTTCCAGCCCAAACTGTTCTATTATTCTGTAAATAGAAAGTTTTAAGTAATGAGTATAGAAAAAAATCAGTAATATTGTAATGAAGTTGTTTGGGGGGAAGAAAAGGAAGCATGACATTTTTTCAGAGGAGATCTTGACTTTCTTGTTGATGATGAGTATGAGCTCCTGCTTGGGAAGGTTTTAAGGGATCTGGGTTTTCCAGCACTTCCAGAAGCTCTGAACTGCAGGGGCTGAGTTCCTGCCCAAGCCAGCAGCACTGGTGCTGTGCCCAGTCCTGGGCCCTCAACAGGAGAGACCCGGAGGGGCTGGAGCGTGTGCAGGGAAGGGAACGGAGCTGGGAAGGGGCTGGAGCAGCAGGAGGGGCTGAGGGAGCTGGGGGGGCTCAGCCTGAAGAAAAGGAGGCTCAGGGGGGACCTTCTGGCTCTGCAAGTCCCTGACAGGAGGGGGGAGCCGGGGGGGGTCGGGCTCTGCTGCCAGGGAACAAGGGACAGGAGGAGAGGGAACGGCCTCCGGCTGTGCCAGGGGAGGCTCAGGTTGGGCAGGAGGAGGAATTTGTTGCTGGAAAGGGTGGTGAGGCCTTGTCAGGGGCTGCCCAGGGAGGTTTGGAGTGCCCATCCCTGGAGGTGTCCCAGGAAGGCCTGGCCGTGGCACTCAGTGCTCTGGGCTGGGGGACAAGGTGGGCATCGGGCACAGGGGGGACTCGGTGACCTTGGAGGGCTTTTCCAACCTCAGTGATCCCGGGATCTCTGCTGTCGTGTGTGCAGTGGGAGCAGCCTCCTGTGTTTGGGCAATAATCATAAAGGATGAGCTCTCAGCTCATTTTAATGCATTCATTTTGCAGTAATCACTCCCAGATTAGGGCATCATTACTGCTCAGCTGCTGTCTGTCATTAAACACAGATAGTGTTGTTCTTGACTGAAGCTCACGTAAACTCTGTCACTTGCTGGGGATTTATGTGGAACTCCCGTGGCAAGGAAATATCTGTGGATTTGAACCTAAAGCCACAAACACAAAACAAATACTTCCCAACCTTTTTCACAAATATTGTTGTAGTTTCTGAATGCCCAGGTGCCATCACTGGGTTTTCTCCCAGGCAAACACCCTCTCTCTCATCTCTTCTGAGGAATCTCTGTTGGAGGATAAAGATTTTTTTTTTCTTTTTAAGAGGTGAAAGGAAAACTTTTGGCTAAGTGGAAAAAAAGAAATAGAGGGGTTTAAAAAGAAATAAATTGAAGGTTCTCATTGAGTTAGGTTGGAAAAAATAGCAAGGAAAAAATCAGTCCCTTGCAGTATTTATTAGACAGTGTATTGAGGTGTGAGAGTCTTAAATTGGCAAAGAGATGAATAGCTGATGTATGGAGGCTGAAAACAAGTGTTTAAATAACTTCAAATTGTGGTGCTGCACCTACTGAAACCTGACTGCAAAGGGAAAGGGCTGGGGAGGTGGAGAAGGAACCAAGGGAGAGAAACTGTGTTCTTGAATCGGGTTAGAGATAAGTGGGATTTCTCTGCAATTGAAGGCTGAATTCCAGTCTGAATTCTCCTAGAAAGCTGATTTTCACAGAAGGGTGGGGGTTGTGGTGTGAGTTCTTGTGTGCCTACAATGCCACTTCAGTTTGCTTTTGTGAATTCAGTGGTGGTGGAACACTTCTCACTTCTGGAACATCTTAGTGGGGTTTCAGTTCAACGTATTGCAAACTCTTGGGCATCTTTAAAGACAGAGCAGGAAATCCCGGAATCATTTAGGATGGAAAAGCTCTCCCAGCCCATGGAGTCCCCCCTGTGCCCGATGCCCACCTTGTCCCCCAGCCCAGAGCACTGAGTGCCACGGCCAGACCTTCCTGGGACACCTCCAGGGCTGGGCACTCCAAACCTCCCTGGGCAGCCCCTGCCAGCACCTGACAAAATAGTTCACATTTGTTTGATCCTGTACCATAATATCTTAGCTTTAGTCTCTGATTTATAAGCTGCTGATTAATTTGCCTGCCATATTGATTCAACATTAAATACTTGATTATATGTCCCTTATAGCAGGTCAAACCCTACTCTGTGGTACCACCTCGAGAGAAAACCAAGTTATTTTCAAAATAATTATTTTTCCTCTTCATCTGTTAGAACGAGCTCTTTGTATTCACTCAGTTACACTGACAAGGGTTTCCTCTTTGTAAACTCATCTTGTTTTGGATCATCATCGATTTGAGCAGCTCCATATAATCCTATAAGTACCAAATAGGTTCCCTGCCTTTGACTCCTGTCCCTTTTTATATCCTTAATGATGTGACCTGCTGGGCAAGTCTGGCAAGAGACTGATTTCATGGTTTATTTCTAAGCAGAGCTGTTTGAACTCGACTTATTTAGTCCTAAAGAGGAACACAGAGTTTAAGCACCTCAAGATTCCCTCATTTAAAACTTGAATTCAATCCTCTGGATGGTCTGAGCTTAAACCAAGATTGTGTCTGGTTTGCCTTGGTGTCCCTTTTCTTTGCAACCTGGTTGGTGCAGCCTGATTGTGTTTCTTGAGAAGTAACTGGGCTTTTTGTAAATTCAAAATGGATAACAGAGCACAAAAATTAATTACTCAGAAATCATAGCAAGCTTTTAAAAACTTCCAGGAAAAAGGAAAAAAAAACAAAGAAAGAGAATGGGCTGTTTTTTTCTTCCACACAGTGTAACTAATAATGATGCTGGTTGACAGAGTTTCTGGTGATTATATTATTCTCTGTCCTCTTTTTTTCCCTATAGAAACAATATATTTTACTATTGTTTTATTTCACTATTGTTAATAAATTTTACTCTTTGCAAAGTCTTCTTAACTCATCAGGCCTTTTGTTCCATAAAATGGTTGGGACCCACTGAAATCCACATAAGTTATTATAAAGCTCAATGTGCTTCTGTGATCTTTGAGCCATTGGTAGGGACTGTTTTGTTTAAGTGTGGAAAGTTTCAGATACACAAATCAGAAACTTCAGCTCTGTTGCATTTTCTTCAGTAGTTTGGCTTTTTTTTTGTTATCCTTCCAAATTTCCCTTTACTGCTTTTTATGGAAAAATTAATTGCAAAAATCTGGGCAGTGCACTTTCTAATTTTCTAACCATTTGAAGGGTTTGTTTTTTTTTTAAATTTTTTTTGGGTAAATATAAAGCAAAGCAGCATTTAATGAAGAGGGACTTCCCAAAAGTTACAGAACAAGGGGGAATGACCTTAAGCTGGAGTAGGGCAGGTTTAGCTTGGGATATTGGGAAGGAATTCCTGACTCTGAGGGTGGGGAGGCCCTGGCCCAGGTTGCCCAGAGAAGTTGTGGCTGCCCCTGGATCCCTGGAAGTGTCCAAGGCCAGGTTGGATGTGGCACATTCTGTGAGACAGAGTCTGTCCCACGAGGAGTTGTGGGGTTTTTTTGTGAGGGAAAAAGAAATTCCCTTGTACATCATTTGTTTTAGAACATGCCATGTATCTTCTCTCTTATATGGAACTGTAGGAAATTCTCATAGCTTTACATTTATTTCAATAGCAGACATCAGTCACTCAGATGTTATTTTACAGGCTTTGTTGATACAGGTTTTGTTTAGTTTCTCCTTGACTCAAATACCATGTTCTGTAAGATGTGTTTCTTATGAGTCACTTGCAAAGTATGTTTGTCCTGATAGGAAATCCATTCCAGTTCAATTAAATGGGGCATCAGCAAGTCCTGTGGAGCACAGTGATACAGAATGGGAAGAAGATGCTTTTCTTTGAAGAGAGAGGGTTTAGGAGCACTAACTAGGAGCTCTCTGTGTGTTTTCTGTGGGAAGAAAACCCCAAACCAAAAAACCCGCTTCCTTTTAGTTTCCCTGTGTAACCACACAGTATCTTCATGGAAACATGGAATAATTTGATTTGAAATGGATGCTTTAAAGGCCATTTAATTCAACTCCCTGCAATAAGCATGGATATCTTCCACTCTCCCAGGTTGCTCCAAGCCCCATCCAACCTGGCCTTGGACACTTCCAGGGATCCAGGGGCAGCCACAGCTTCTCTGGGCAACCTGTGCCAGGGCCTCCCCACCCTCACAGGGAGGAATTCCTTCCCAATATCCCATCTAATCCTGCCCTCTGGCAGTGGGAAGCCATTCCCCCTTGTCCTGTCCCTCCATCTCTTATCACAGGTCCCTCTCCAGCTCTCCTGGAGCCCCTTGGACACACCAGAGAGTTTTTGTCCAGAAATGCTCCAGAATAATTTCTGGATGAACAGTTTAAAACAAAGAGTTATTTTTAACTGAATTTTTACTGGTAGTTGAGGAGACAATGAGAAATCTTCTGGCACTGGGCTCTCAGTGAGACTGAGGGTCCTGCAGCCCCCCAAGGAGCCACTGTCCGTGGGCTGCAGCCTCTCTCTGCTCTCCTGGCAGGATCTCAGAGCTGCACCAGTGGGGGCCATTCTTCAAATCTCCCCTGCACAACCTGCAGGAAAACAATATTATTTTTCATTTAATGAGCTTGAGCACACGAGCAATTAAGAAGGCATAATTGAATGAAGCTAATCAGGGAGACGCAGCCGCTGGCCCCTGGGACGCTGCTCAAGTCAATTGCTCCTCATATTTACAATTTTATCTGTTTAGTTAATAAAACGGAGGGATCCAGTGGCACAGGGAGTGGGTTTACAGCTCCAGGGGCTGAGCAGTTTGGTTTCCAAGACTTAGAGTCTTTATTCTGCTAAGGAGAGGTGGTGATTAACAGGGGAGGAGAGTGTCTGCTTGGCCAGTAACACTGAGGGCTCGGAGAAACAGGATGGAGACCACTGGGTTTTAAATGTCTTTGAACTGCTCAGCACCCAAACTGCAGACCCAAACCAGAATTTATGTGGCCTTTACACAGCTCCAAATAGTCAGTGACCCCATTGTTGTCTGATAATTAAAACAGTTATGAACATACTGTCAGGGAAAGGTAAACTGTGCCAATGGCTTTGGATAAACTCCTGGTTTCTTCATTATCCCGAAATAAATACATAATGAACAAGAACCTCCCCCCCTACTCATTTTATACTTAAAGAACAATGAAAAGAAAAAATCCTGTATCTGTGCTCTGCTGTTTTCTTACCATCCTTGTGGGTAGAACCTTTCTATAATTAAGTACTAGAGGTATGAAAAGAAAAATACCTTATCTGCTTGTTCTTCCAGTGTAATCAATGGCTTGGGATTTATTTTCATTGTGGATCTGGCTAATACAAAATTAATCAACCTCTCCATTACAGTCAGCCTGGATATGGAGGAGAGGCTGAGTAGTTTCGTTGTCTGTGTGATAGATAAAATCAAAAATAGGGCTGAATGGGATTAGGAGGGGAAGAGTTTGGGTGTTACTGAGTACTAAGAACACTTTATAATGTACAGAAATACCCGTGCAGTTGCTGTCTCATCTGCAGGATTATTTCCAGTGTTATCCCTGAGGGGAAAACCCTACAGGCAGCATTTGAAAGCTTCTCTGTATCCTTGTATTTCCAGCTCTAGGAGTAAAACTGAGTCTGGCTTGAGGCACCACTTCTGTCCTGCTGCTGCTGGCCTCTGTGTAGCCTGTGGGTCCAAAATATTACTGTACTTTTTATAATTTATAATCAGGAAAAACCATATTCTCTTTGCTGCCCATCCTTAGCGATGTAAAACTTCCCTGAATGTGCACTTGGGTTGGACTGACCTTGCAGTAGCACCTGCTGATCCTTGTCCTTTCTAGTCCAGTGCTGCTTTGAAAATGTTTGTGTGTCTCTTGGTATTTGGAGGGGAGTTGTAGGGAGTGAGAAAGTCCCCCTGATGCCTTTGCAATAAGAAGCTGAATTGCATTTCATGCTAATTTACGTAAAATTTACGTGCATATGTAATTTAACAGAAATTGCAAGTTCAACTTCTTATTAGCAACAGGAGCAGTAGGTTTGTTAACTGGTTTTATGGTTTTTCTTGGCTATTTCAAAGAACCAATTAGGTTGGAAAAGCCCTCCCAGCCCATGGAGTCCCCCCTGTGCCAATGCCCACCTTGTCCCCCAGCCCAGAGCACTGAGTGCCACATCCAGGCCTTCCTGGGACACCTCCAGGGATGGGCACTCCAAACCTTCCTGGACATCCCATTTGTACCTGAGGAAGCACAAAGGTACCACTACTGCCTTTTGGAGAAAGTGATTTTTTTTCCATGCCTTCAGCTCTCCTGAGACGAGTGACAGACAGAGGGATTCTGATGATAATCAGTATATGTCCTGTAGGGTGTTTATTTCTGAAACTGTTTTCTAAGTGGGTAAAAATGGAGAAGTAAATATTTTCAGGGTTTGGAGTCAATATTGCAAGGGATATGAAATGTCTTTTTCAATGTAGCAGGAATCTAGTGACTCTCTTCTTGTAATTGCTCTCTTGTTTGATGGTAAAGGTTTCAGACAGCAGATGAGCCTTGCTTAGACTTCATTTTCACTTTGTTATTAAAGAAAAAAATTAACCCTCCTCAAATCATCCTGTTTAAAGTTTCTGGAAGGAGTCTTTTAGTGTTTAGAGGTTGGAGAGTCCACACAGTGCCATCAGTGTTCTGACAGGACAAGGGGCAGTGGCTTCCCATTGCCAGAGGGCAGGAATAGATGGGATATTGGGAAGGAATTCTTGGCTGTGAGGGTGATGAGACCCTGGCACAGGTTGCCCAGAGAAGCTGTGGCTGCCCCTGGATGCCTGGAAGTGTCCAAGGCCAGGTTGGACGGGGCTTGGAGCAACCTGGGCTAGTGGGAGGTGTCCCTGCCCTGGCAGGGGGTGGGATGGGATGATCCATAAGGGCCCCTCCAACCCAAACCATTCTGGGGTTCTGTGATCAGCCACTCTGCTTGGTTGTAACACCACATTTTTGGGAACCCTCTCCAGGTGGATTCTAGTGACCACGCTCTGCTGAGGGGTGGATGAGTGCAACAGTCCTTGCACTCATCCCAAACTTCCTCCCTCCCAGAGTTGCTTTACAGAGGAGATACCTAAAACAGTTACATGTATTAAAACAAGGCTTGAATCACTTCAAAGGCAAACAAAGGCTGTCACTGCTTTGCACTTTCCAGACCATTTCTGAATCAATAGTGGCCAGGTTTTCCAAACACGAGAATGAGGAGGTTCTGGCAGGAGTAACAGATGGTTCCATAAATCTGCTCTTGGTGTCTCGGATTGTGGTTTGCTTTTTAAATAGAGGCTTCAAAAAAAAACAGCCTAAAGTTCCACCTTCGTGCTTTTCACCAAAAGATTTTTTTCTAAAATACATCTTGAAGAAAGTATTGACTTTGTATCCCCCCCCTTTTTTTTGTTTGTTTAGGGGTTTATGATACATTTTGAGACATTTTGTGCATTTACCTGAAAATGTGAATTATAAGCTTTGGGACAGGAAGCTGAAGTATATCCAGTATTACCACTGGTATGATTATCACTGCAGATGGGGCAACATTTTGATTATAAAATAAAGATAGCATCATTTTTTTGCTCGACAAAATAGGTATCAAAAGGGTGCAGCTCACCAGAGGAACAACAAATAACTCTCTGTAGCTGTTCAGTATTGAATCCTCATTGCTTTTCTAATTAAGGCTCTTTAGGCACAGGCTCAATCTATGATGGTCAGAAAGCAGTTTAGGCTTCAATTATTGAACCCCTTGGACCATAATTTATTAATGAGATACTTCAAAGGATGACAATTTCTGTGAAGTCTTATTACTTTGTGTTTTTTCATGGATGGAGGAACATGCAAATGGATATGACTCAGGTGGCATCCAAGAGTTGCACACTATCACAGATGCCTTCCCCTTTTCTGGGGGAAAGGACCTTCTTGTCTGTGACTTTGGAACCTGCTTTCCACTCACAGCTCCATACCTTTGCACCCAGCTGTGGAGGCAGCATTTCCTAGATCCTTGGCTAATTAACTTTTGCATCCCTGAATATGTGTCAACATCCTCTGTGCAAAATAAGGTCAATGGACAAAGCCCCAGGAACCTGGTTTCAAGTACTAAGCTCGTTCCCTGTGATTTCCTGGGTTCTGCTACTGCCCGTCTGCCTGGAAATGAGCTTTAAAAACAGATTTTGGGCCTTTCGGGGCTTTTTTTGGTTGCTGATGTTGGATACGATTTCTTCTACTTGAAGTATCTAAACCCTTCCGCTTCCAAAACTGCAGCACAGTGTCTTCAAGTTACTTCAAGACAATAATTAGATCATGATTTAGTTCAGACACCTTATCAAGGTCCATATTTGAAATGAGAAAACACCCAGCTGAGTCCCCAGTCGTGCAGAGGGTGGGATGGGATGCAGGAGGCTCTGGTCTGTGCTGGGTCGTTCAGGGCAGTCCCACGACTGCAGGACGTGGCAGCGCGTCCTCCAGAACGGGGGAAGGAGGGGGAAGGTTTGTGCTGAGCTGTTGGAGTTCAGATGCAGTTGTGGAAAGTCAGTTTGGCCAATTTTTATCAGCATTTGAGTGAGGAGCTGAAAGAGCTGAGTGTCTTCAAGGCCAGGGGTTGCCTTGCTCCCCTTGCTTTGCATGAAGGACAGCAAAGGCACTCCCTCACCTTCTGCTGCTGCTGCTGCCTCGTGTCTTCATTAAATCCCAGGAAGATGTTGATCAACTTTCCCTTCATTAGAGGTGTCAGGAGGAAGGTATTTATAGGCACAATATGTAAATGTGTCCCCAAATTGCTGGTTAATTACCTGGAGCATCACCAGTCCTGGGAGTGGCAGGTTAATTAGCACAGCCTGTTTTCCACTGGGGTGGCCGTGGGTGACCTGCTGCAGGTTTGGCACAGCTGGTACCCCGTGGAAGGTTCTGGAACTGTTGGAAGAGTTGCAGCTTGGGAGAGGTGACTTCAGCAAAACAGCTGCTGGTTGTTCTGCCACAGAAGGACTCTGGCAACTTGGCTTTGGGTTTTGCTTCATAACATGAGTGTTGAGGATGAGGGGAGAGGGGCTGGAGTCTTAAAGATCCAAAGGGAGTTTGAGGTTGTGTGTCTATATAACCCTTTTCTAATCTAATTTAGAAAGTGCTGCTTTTGAAAGGAAACCATAATCTCAAAAAATACAGTTCAATGGTATTCACATGGTAATGGAATATTTTTAAATTTTACACCTGCTTTAAAAAATTAAAACATTCCTGTGTATATGGCAAAATTCCATGAAGTTTTTTCCTAAATTTAGCCTTAAAACTTCCTTTTGTTGCTTCTTTCTTTTGCCTGAGCTCATCTCAGTCAGTTCTGTGGAACACAAACTGATGTTTTTCTGTCTCTGTTGTAAACAAACAAAAAAAAATCTGGACTGAAATAGGAGAAAATCTTCAGGGGAAGATGAGAAACCTGATTGTTAAATATGATTTTCAACCTCAACATTGACTGTAAAGCCTAAAACTTCACCCTTTAGGAACAGGCCAAAGCTAAATATTATTGGCTCACCTATAAGTTTAGCTGACCCTCTCTCATGTTTCAGTTAATAAATGCTAATTTATTTGGTTTTAAAGAAATTTCAACAGTATGAAAGGTTATGAGTATGAGCCTTGTACTGGTGGTTAAATGTCTGCTTTTGTACAACAGTCAAAAATTACTTTACATACTTTTATAATACCAGGATTCAGTTTAATTCCCAATATTAAATATTTTTCATCTTCCTGTATGAAAGGTCTGTCTCGAATGAACCAGAGGCACAACAGGGAAAATGCGATTTCAAAAAATATTGAAAATAACACGAAATTTGAATGCTGGGTGCATAGGAATGGTTAAATGCAGGTTTAATCAACTTTGGAAGTTTAAGCACTTCTGAAGATATTGCAGCTTTTCTTGACTCATCCAGTGCTTTTTAATGGTCTTAAAAATTACTTTTGGTAATAGCAATTTTAGATGCTGCTTGGCATAGTGTCATATTTTTATATGCTTTACAGTGTTTTCAGACACAAGTATGATTTTAAAGACTCTTGTCAACTCCAAAACTGCTTGTAAAATGGGAAGTTATTTCAATCTAAGAGCACATTGCCCGAAAGAAGGATGGGTCTGCATTTTTCTAAAGCTGTAAAAATAAAATAGCAATCCACAGCACTTGCAGGGTAATTTTCACGTAGCAAACCCTTTATAGATATTATATGTGTAAAAAAAAAAAAAAATAAAGGGAGTTGGAAGAATGGCAAAATAAAACCACAAAACAAATTGCCCTTTCCAGATGCATATTCTGAACTGGAATGGGAGGTTACAATAATGATCTTTGTTTGGTTTATGTCCCTTTTGTATTTATTATCCATCAGCCTCACTTTTTGTCCAGTTAAAGACAAAACCAACCCCAAGTTCAGCCACAGTCAGATCGTCTTTCACTCAGATCATCTTTCACTTGGGGTTTCTGAGCTATAAATTTTAAAGTAGTGCTTAACTCCCATCAAAGCACAGAAACTCTGTAGGTTTAAGGAGCATCACAAATGTGTTTGAATCAAACTCCAGTTCACTGCTGTTCCTTCCCAGATCCTACAATTAGAGATTTCTATCAGGAAGAGCTGAAAATAGCCCGTGAAAGCCCTTCTTATTCGATTTTTCAATACAGAGCAATCGTGGTGCAATGTAAAGGTTATGCCAGGCTTATCCCAAACTGCACAGCTGGAGTGCTGAATTCAGGCACACAGGAAACAAGGCTGGGCATTTTCCCCTTACACTGGGTTGCTTAGTTACTCAGTTTAAATGTATGGTTCTATGTGGCTCTTTATGAGGAACCTCAGTCTGTAAATCGAGATGTTCAGAGATCCTTTCATGGGATTTTTCCCCCCCCCTCCGTGAGTGTTTCCTGCTGAATGGAAGTGGAGGTGAGTCCGAGGGCTTTCAAAGGAGTGTTTCCTTTGTGAGCAACTGGGGGAATGCTGAGAATAAAGTACATCTGGAAAAAGAAATACACGTTCAGACAGATATAAATGAGGTGTTTTAACTCAGCCACTGCCCCAACCTGCTGGAATTGCAGTTCTTGCCTCTCCAATTTAAACCCAGCGGAGAAGGCGCTCTCGCTTTCCCCGCGTGCCGCCGGCTCCGAGAGCTTTGCTGGGAGATTCAGCCTGTAAAAATCCACAGGCTGGAGGTTTCACTGTGTTCACAGTGTGCTGGTTTTGTGAACAGTGTAGGTCTCTTGAACCAGGCTTTCTCAGGGGCTGGTCCCATCACCAGCCACCGCGGCGGGTCAGAGCCGCCCTTGTGGCACTTGCTGCCCTGGCAGGGTTTTAGGAAGTGAGTGAGTGCAGGTGTCTGGCTTTAGGCCATCACGTGTCTTGTGTGTGGCACACACACCAGATCTTGAATTTCCAGCCAGTGATCAGGCAGAAATCAAGGGTCTATTTCCTTAATGAATGACTTAGTAATTTCTTATTTAAAATGGCCCCAGTATTGTCAGGGACTCAGGCTTGAGGGCTCAACTTATTGTTCTGACTGTGCATCTCCAAGACTTTTATAGGAGTGGTTTTTGGGCTTAACCATGTAGAAGAAATGGGGGGAAAAGGCGTTAAATACTTCAGAATCATGGAATGGTTTGAGTTGGCAGAGACCTTACAGGCCATCCTGTTCCACCCCTGCCATGGGCAGGGACACCTCCCACTAGCCCAGGTTGCTCCAAGCCCCATCCAACCTGGCTTTGGACACTTCCAGGGATCCAGGGGCAGCCACAGCTTCTCTGGGCAACCTGTAACAGGGCCTCCCCACCCTCACAGCCAGGAATTCCTTCCCCATATCTCATCTAAATGTCTCCTCTTTCAGTCTGAACCCGTTCCCCCTTGTCCTGTCCCTCCAGTTCCCTCTCCAGCTTCCCTGTAGCCCCTTCAGACACTGGAAGGTGCCGTGAGGTCTCCACACAACCTTCTCCTCTCCAGGCTGAATTACCTCAACTTTCTCAACCTGTCTCCACCTTTGACTTCCAAAACCCTCTTCCACAAGCTGTTTTTCTTTCTTTCTCTCTCACCGTGGGTGGAAAGGACCATGGTTGAAGAAAGGAGTAAGCTTGAAATCAAGACTGCTGCTGAATGCTGAGTGTTTTATTCTCACGAGAGCAAAACTAAAGTGCTTAGAAATGCAGAGGGGAAGAAAAAAACATAACCAGTACAGACTTTTAGCTCTACTTTAGGTTCTGGAAAACTCCCCTTTGCTCACTTAGGCTTTTCTCGGACTCTGCTCCTGCTCTTTGGAAAATAATTTGGACTTGCTGGGTCACACTTTTTCTGGTACCAAACAACTCATCATTGCCTTGTTCCTACGGAGGTTGTCTTTTCAGCATTTGATGCTGAACTATCCAGGGTTTCCTCTAAAATCACGTGTATATCAAATAAAGTGGCTTTAGTGGGTGCTTGAAGAATTTTCCATATTACCATTTGTGCTATTTCAGGCACATAGTCCCTGAAGGAGATCAGAGTCCTGAACTCTCTCTAAATTATTGTTTGCTGCAATATTTAGGGATGATAAAGAGGTTTATTGAAGACATGGAGGGTAGGGAATGGTTGAATGCTGCCCCATGCTGAGGTGGTGCCATGTGAACAAGCCATGATTAGGTTCCAGTGAAGCTTGCTCCAAGATGTTGTGGATGCTGCACACTTTCATGGATTCAGGAAGAGTTTGGACAAATTAACAGAAATAAAACATAATCTTAGAGTTAACACTGTATTCTTTTCTGCCTCAGGCAGCAGCCCAAGGGAAGTAAGGGACTGATGCTGAGGAATAATAGAGCCTTTCCCAGTTGCTGATGAGGTTTAGAGTCTGATCCTTGTTTCAGTTACAAATCAAAGAATAAAATAATAAAATAATTTCCTTCAGCAGTTAGTGGGTAGAACTTTATTAAATAAAAAGTCTTTGAGGTTGGGCTGAGCATCTGCTGGGAACTGAGTCAGGTTTTTGGGGCTGCCAGTTGTACTCCCTGGGACTGTTGAAATAAACCCAAGCAAAACTATTTGATTATAGAAAAGCCAACTTCAATATAAGATAAATTGTGAAATAACTCAGAGTAACGATGGGGTGTTTCTGCAGCAGCTGGAAGAAGAGTTGGTGATTAGCATATTGAAGTGAATTTTTTTCCCAGTTTAATTTCAGGAGTGCTCAGGAGGAGATGACAGTTATTCCACAGAATCTTGTCCCCAGGAATGTTCAGGTTGACTGTTTGTTTTCCAGGTGAGCCTGTTCCCCCTGCAGGGCACCTCACTAATTTTCTGTGTCAGGGTATAAAACTCTTTCTGTCTTTGAGGAGCCAGGACTAGGTTATTGAGCTCTTCTCAAGGTTGTGCTCTGTTGCTGGGAACACAAATCCCTTCCCAGGTGTTGGGGGAGACCTTTTTCTGGTTAAAGTCACTTAAATTTTTAGGGCTTTGTGGGGCAAGCTGTTTTTATTATTAAACTTTGAAGCAGCTGATGTGACCTTGCAGCCATGTGATCTTCAGACTCTGCTCCCAACTAGTTCACATGGTTTATTTAGCTGGATTTTGGGGGTATAGGAGGTGTGAATGGTTATTCTGAGTTTTTCAGGTAATTGTGTTTAGTAGGGGGAGGTTACAGGCAGCTCTTGATGGCTGTGACTGCCTCGGTGGTCAGATTGTGAATGTGTGTGAGGCTGTGAGTGTAGGAATGTTGTCAGAAATGCTGGTAGGGAGAGATTTGCAAAACCTGCTGTAGCCTCTTAACCTCCACATACAGTGAGGGGTGGAGGGGTTCAGGTTCTTAAATGTTCAGCTCCTCCTTAGCCTGTTGTTCATAGTGGAAGGTGTCCCTGCCCATGGCAGGGGGTTGGGACTGGGTGATCTTGAAGGTCCCTTCCAGCCCAAGCCCTTCTGTGAGTTGGGAGTCCCTCTGGGGGTTTGGAGCAGGAGATCAGTGTGTGGGGTCCTTTGAACAGGAGGAACTGATCCTTCAGAGGGTGGCAGTGCCCTGGCAGAGAGGGGCTGTGTGAGGATGCAAGTGGCCTTTGGGATGGTGGGAATGAAGAGAAGAGAGTCTGGGAGGGGAAAGGGCAGTGCTGGAAACTGCAAACCTCCACAGTTGATGGGGGGGGGGGTGGTTGGAAGGGGCATCCTTAAATCCCAGCCTGTTCTGTGACCTTGGAATCACAGAGTGGCATGGGTTGGAAGGCCACCTTCAAGATCATCCAGTTCCAACCCCCTGCCATGGGCAGGGGCACCTTCCACTGCAGACCATCAGGTGTCTTTGGAGCTCTGTGGGATTCCCCACAATGGAATTTTGTTATCAACTACTTCAATAATATTTTCATTTTTATAGGTGATTCTGTTTGCTTTAGCTGTGAAGAGAGAAGTCCTCAAAGGAGGGGAACTGCTGGATGGGAGGGGGCTTCAGGAGGGCAAGAGGAAAGGAAGATGCTCAGGCAGCTCTGTTGGCAGAACACAGGATGATTCAAGTTGTTGTGTTTGTTTCTGCTCAGGCTGTTTGACCTTGCTGAGTGTCTTCCCTAGGACAGTGATTGAGGGTTTCCTCTGAGCCACCTCATTAAAAATAATTAGAAATTAAAATAATGAAAATTAGCCATCAGAAACCAAATAGATCTGAGCCCTGACACTGTTACATGGAGAGTGTGCTAAAGAGGTTTTCACTTTGCTCCCAAGGAGACAGGCCCTTTATTTACCTGCCTTTGCCTTGGTTGTAGAAATGTGAAGCAAAAGCACAGTGAAGTTAATGAGAGGAACATAAATGCTTTTCTGCAAGCTTTTAGGAAAGCCTTCAGAGCTTGTTGTTTTATTTAGTAAGTTCTGTTTGCTTTTCCTGTAAGGTCCTTAGGGCAGGGGTGAGGGCACTGCTACCTCAGGATTCCATTTACCAGCATTGCTGCTTAAACATAAAACACACCGTGAAAACTGTAGCTAGGGGAGCTCATTTATGTAGTGCCTTTTCTTTTTTCAAGTGTGTTTGATATATCATGATTTGACTGCAAAGACTGCCCCATTATGCTCAGGAATTTCAAGGACAACGTGAGGTAAAACAATGGCAAGAAGAGTTGTACTGAGGCTCCCAGAAATGGGGCACCTTTCTGTTCTCTGATTTTAAAGTCTTGTGTTAACATCTCCTTCAGAACTCAATTATTATGTCAAATATTCTGGCAGTTTTGGTCACCACAATATAGGGAAGAACTGAAGCCATTAGAGAGTGTCCCAAGGAGGCAGCGAGGATGGGGAAGGGCCTTGATTGGAAGCTGTGTGAGGACACTGAGGGCACTTGGTGTGTTCAGCTGGAGCAGAGGAGACTGAGGGGAGACCTCACTGCAGTTACAACTCCCTGGGCAGGGGCAGAGGAGGGGCAGGGACTGAGCTCTGCTCGGGGGGGACCAGGGACAGCACCCAGGGAATGGCTGGAGCTGTGCCAGGGCAGGGTCAGGTTGGATCTCAGGAAAAGGTTCTTCCCCCAGAGGTTGGTTGGCACTGACCAGGCTCCCCAGGGCAGTGGGCACAGCCCCAAGGCTGCCAGAGCTCCAGGAGGGTTTGGATGATCCTCTGGGGCACAGGGTGTGACTCTTGGGAATGGTCCTGTGCAGGACCAGGAGTTGGACTTGATGATCCTTGTGGGTCTCTTCCAGCTCAGCTGATTCTGGGATTCTGTGAACCTGGGTCTGCAGTTATCTGTGCTCATTGATGTTTAATAAATCAGTCTTACTGCTGAAATATTTTTTGTTGAGGAACAATTAAAAAAAAAAAAGTGAGAAAAAACTTGAGAGAACTTGAAACCTGTTGGCCCAGAGGAGGCCATGAAGATGCTCCAAGGGCTGGAGCCCCTCTGCTCTGGAGCCAGACTGGGAGAGCTGGGGATGTTCACCTGGAGAAGAGAAGGCTCCAGGGGGACCTGAGAGCCCCTTCCAGGGCCTAAAGGGGCTCCAGGAGAGCTGGAGAGGGACTGGGGACAAGAGATGGAGTGCCAGGACAAGGGGGAATGGCTTCCTACTGCCAGAGGGCAGGGTTAGATGGGATAGTGGGAAGGAATTGTTCCCTGGGAGGGTGGGGAGGCCCTGGCACAGGTTGCCCAGAGAAACTGTGGCTGCCCCTGGATCCCTGGAAGTGTCCAAGACCAGGTTTGGCGGGGCTTGGAGCAACCTGGGCTAGTGGGAAGTGTTCCTTTTTCCTGTCTCAAGTAATTCCCACTATGTCTGACCAGACCTAGTGCTTGAGTTTATGTCTTACTGAGGTGCTATTGCTGCTTACTGATTGTATTTTGTGAGGAAAAAAAAGGTACCACCCATATATTTACACCATGTAACTTGTCCTTAGGTTTAATTAAAATTATTGTCTCCCTTTGAAATGGGAATTTGTGTAGGACTACAATTTTAAATTTATCTGCTTGGTGATGAATGTGACACTAAGGCTGTGGCATGATTAAGTTTGCCCTTTGAGAAGGGGATCGAGGGGGTGTCAGACACCTTAAAAAGCAATCTGAGATTTGGCCGGTACTGACATGGTGGAAATTATGTGAAATAATCTGTAAACTCTTATCTATGCACTAAAACTTCGTGTTTGTTCATGAATCTGTTATTGGTGCCACAGCAAGTTTCCTACTTCCCATCCTGTTTGTTGTTTGTATTTTTTTTTCCTCCTCTAGCTGTAGAAATAGTTCTGGCTGTTGCTCTTATTTTTTTCTTTTCACTGAAATTTATCTCATGGTAGATTTTATTGCTTCACCTGCTCACACTTGCAATAAATCCTCTGCAAGTTGTTGAATTTCACTCTGCCTTTTCTCTGAGACTCTCCAGATCCAGATTGGAATGAGCATTCATTTTAAATGTACTGTACAACTGCTTTGATTATAATTCTGGACATTCCAATGTGTCTGATGGAAAACCAGCTTTGGAAAAAGGCTGCTAACATGTGATCTGACTTGTAATGTTGCTAATTTTCTTACTGAAAATAGAACTAAAATTTGGTCTGATTCGGGTGAACTTTTCACTGGGACACCCAGCAGGGAGAAAATATCATGGAACATAGATGATAGGGGGGGGAAGCTCGTTGAGTTTTTTTTTAAAAAATAATTATTCTTCTTTTGGTAAGGCATATGAAATTTTAAGAATTAAAAATTGTCCCTGCTTTTGGATTTTTATTTGAATTTTTATTTGTTTGTGTGTGTGTGGTGTCACTGTTGAATGGGGAATAGCAAAGCTGAGCTGCTTTGACCTGACAAAGAGTTTATTGAGGGCTCGTTGATCCAAATCCTCAACCTCTAGAAAATTATAACACACATCTCTGGAAAGAAAAGTTAGGAGTTATTTTTGTTATGGTTCTGGAATTTCCATAGCATCCAGTGAAAAGAGTAAGAGGGGGAAAATTAGTCCTTATTTCGTGTAGATAATGCAAACATGGCTTATCTTCCCACCCATAGGAAACTACAATGATATGAAAGATACGGTTTTCCAGATGATTTATTTGTTCTGTTAATGCCTTCAAAAAAAAAAAAGCTTTAAAGTAAAATAATAGCTAATTTAATTTTAAAAAAAGAGGGATAATCAATTGTTATGTATCAACCTAGAGCATATAAGAATAAAAGGTGTATGTAGGAAGAGTTCATTCTTCAGTAATTTTGTTTAGACTGCCTAGGGTTTAGTGGGCATGGTGATTTTGGGTCAAAGGTTGGACTCGGTGATCTTTGGAGGTCTTTTCCAACCCCAGTGATTCTGGGATTGCAGTCCAAGAGGGGTGATGAATCTGTGCAAGCAGAGTCACTGGGGTGAGGAAGGGGAGTGATGGGCACCCGCCCCAGCTCTCTGTATTTCTCAGTGTCTGTGTGGAGGGAGGGGATCCTGCCCCTCTGGCCAGCCCTGGGCAGGCACATCTGCAGGGCTGGGCCCAGCTCGGGCTCCTCAGCACAGCAGGGCCAGGGAGCTCCTGGAGCGGGGCCAGCGCAGGCTGCGGAGATGCCCAAGGGATGGAGCAGCTCTGGGAGCAGCAAAGGCTGAGGGAGCTGGGGCTGTTCAGCCTCCAGAGCAGAGCCTGAGAGGGGCCCTCAGCCATGTCTGGAGGGGCTGCAGGGAGGGGGCAGAGGATGGAGCAGGCTCTGCTCGGGGGGGCCCAGCAATGGCCCAGGAGGAACGGGCAGGAACTGATGGCCAGGAAGTTGCAGCTGGACAGGAGGAAGAACTTGTTGGCTGGGCAGTGCCCCAGCCCTGAAGAGAGAGCAGAGAGGGGGTGGAGTGTCCTCCCTGGGGCTATTCCAACCCCATCTGGACACACTCCTGTGCCGTGTGCTGTATAACTGGGTGTTGTTCAGGCTGTTCATCCCTATCAGCAGCCTCAAGGAATGCTGTGCTGTCAGACCATCCCCGTGCTGTTCAGAGGTTTGGTCTTGCAGTCGAGCTCAGGAGGGCAACACAAAACTGTTGCTGGAGGAAATCCCGGTGCTGCAGAGGTGTCCTTTGGGGATCTCACCCAAATGGAGATCTAACAAAAGCTTCACTGTTTTGATCTCCCTTTGTAGGTCTTGTCTGTGCTGGGGTAATTATAGTCTGGAACGAGCTGCAGCAATTCCTTTGAAGTGAATGAATGTGTAATTTTTACCACAAGCTGGGAAATAGCATTTACCTCAGCTTGCTCTTGGATTTAATTCACACATGGTTTTCTATTGGGATTTGTGTGTAAAGTGTTTAGACCTCAAAAAAAACCCCCAGAACAGTGATACTTGAGTATTTCTTCCCTTGGCCAGAACTCGATTAGAAGGTGCCATTCCATACAAATGGGGTGCAGCCATCCATGGATCAGAGGAGCCTCGAAATGTCTGTGTAAAGATGGGCTGCAGTCTCCCAGGCAGTCCTGTGTGGTGAAAGGGGAAGGAGAATGGTTGTCTCTTACCCCGCTGGGTCAGTGGTGCTTTGAGGCTCTTTGAAAATAAAAAGTGCTTCTTAATTAACTTTTGTTTCTGTGGGCTTTAGAGGGGGCACTGTTCTTCTTCCATTTAAAGTAGAAAACCCAATTGTTGCCAAAATACAGTCATCACATGTGCTATACATGCTTTTATGTATTTTAAGGCTACACCTGTGCATTTGCTAGCTCTGCATGTACTGCTTTGTCTTTGAACCTATCTTTTGAGAGCACCAACAAACACTTACTTATTTTCTTTCGTTATTCTGCTCTGCTTCCATTGATGACTCTAAACTTTTGACTCCAGACTGGCAATATGAGGGTAAGATGGCAAAATGTGACTTCCTGAACATTGCTCGTCTGCTTTTGATTTGTGTTTTCCTTAGAACATTGTTAAAATTCTGTTCACTGAGTAGATCCTTTTGTTGCAATTAAATTCAAATTATGTTTGTTTCTGTTGTGAAACTTTAATTATGTTTTATACCTTCCAATCATTCTTTTGTTATTTTTTTGGGTTAAATTACCATTGTATTACCTCTGTCCCGATGGAGTTGTGCTTCACTGTTGGGATGGGCTAGAGATCCTGGTGGGATCTCTAGAGCAAGACACGAACAGATTCATTAGTGTAGCCATCCAACTGTGTCCTGATGGCCTGTGACAACAATTCTTTGCTAAGGGGGTGGGGAGACCCTGGCACGGGTTGCCCAGAGAATTTGTGGCTGCCCCTGGATCCGTGGAAGTGTCCGAGGTCAGTTTGGATCTTGGAGCAACCTGGGCTAGTGGAAGGTGTCCCTGCCCATGGCAGGGGGTTGGAACTGGATGATCTCTAAGGTCCCTTCCAACCCAAACCATTCCATGATTCTGGGATTTGGGGAGTGTGTTCATGACATGGAAAGAGTGACATAACAGACAACAGAACAAATAATATAAAGATTTTGCTGTTTAGGTGTTTGTTTTAAATAAGGATCGTATCTGAGATGTTAAATCCTTTGTCATCACGTTCCCCCATGCTCTGTAAAGTTCCTGTGAGCGAGGGATAAGCAAACAGCTCAGATTTTGATCCTCTGTGAGTGTAACTTAGCTGCCAGTTGTAGCTCATACTTACATCATACTTAAGTGAATACTTTAGCACGCCCAATACACTGACTTAAAAAACCCCAGCAACAAAACCCCCAAGATCCTACTTTTGGAATGAGAAATAACTTTACTTTTCATCTTTATAGATTGCAAGTTGGCCAGAACAGGTCCTCCAGCCACAATAGTTCCCATTGACGAGGAGAGTCGGAACGGTGAGTGCCCCCACAATTATTTGTAACACAGTTATTTATATACACCAACTTAATTTTTACCATCTAACTTCTTATGTCAGTGTGATGTTACCAGAGGACAAAGTTCTGGTCAGTCTTTGGTTTTGGTGTGGTTGGGTAAAGCTGACACCTTACTCTGCAACTTTGGTGGGAGTGTTTTGCTGCTTGTTGGTTTGCTGTAAGTTTAATAAGGTGAGTTTGTGGACACCTCTGAAATGGCAGAACTTGCTTGCTTGCAGTCGTGGAAATTTCAAAAGAAAATGAATGACCTTCTGTTTTCAATTGTTTTAATTGTCCTCTCCAATCATACAGTTCTCACATTGTTGATCTGTGATCTCAGCATTGCATTTGTGCAGAATACTGCGATGGGATGAAGTGCTTTGCCCTGCTGGAATCAGCTGTTACTCCTCCTATTGTGACTACTCTTCCCTGCTTTTTGTTTTCATATTTTATTTGGTTTTTAACCTCATAAGCTAAGTGTGGTTTTGTGCTGTGTGTGGTGGTGGTTTATCATATGTGGGTGCTTGAAATGGTGAACAAAGTCATGTCATGCTGGTGGAACCTCTCTGCCGTTATCCTCGGGGGAACTGCTCGTTGTTGGAGCTGCTCAAGGTCAGATGGATAACAGAATGGTAAAAAAAAAAAAACAAACAAAAAACAAACAAACAAACAAAAAAAACCCAAAAAAAACCCCAGTTGTTAGAGCACCTGTGTTCTGAAAAACTCTGGTACTGGAGTGGTTGTTGAAAGCAGGCTGATTGCTTCCTCCTGTGGGGGTTTTCCTTGCAATCCTGAGTGTCCAAAGGAGGGCCATGAAGGTGGTTGTGCTCTTTCGATGGGATGTGTTGGTTCTTAGCAAGTCTCTGTTGTATACTGATGTGTGTGTCACTTGTGTGATCCTTAGTTTTGGCAGAATGACCCCTGTTGCCTTCAGCTGAAATGGTTTGGCCACCAGAGCTTGTCTCTCATAGCCTTTCATCCTTCGTATTGGGTAGAAAATTAATCTGTATAAATGGTTGAGGAATGTTGTGGACTTCCCATCCCTGGAAGTGTCCAAGGCCAGGTTGGACGGGGCTTGGAGCAACCTGGGCTAGTGGAAGGTGTTCCTGCCCATGGCAGAGCACGGAATGAGATGAGCTTTCAGGTCCCTCCCAACCCAAACCATTCTGGGATATGAAAGGTAATGAGGAAAATCAGCTAAAGCAGTTTGCTGTGGTAAGAAAATGTTTTAATCCCAGTTTTTTGATATGGAACAGAAGTTATTTTCCAAAATAACTGTTGCTTGTTTTCGCAGTCAGACCCACAGTTATTGTGTGACCCTCTTGAGAGATGAGCAGAGATGTTGGGAGGTGACAGTTTCCCACCATGGGATTAATGTCTCTTTATATCAAGTAATTTAGGTGCAATAGTATGTTAGATTATGGTTGTGCTCATGTGAGGAATCCTTCAAAGGGAGAACCTGGCATTTCTTAAGGTACAAATGAATTATTTTCTGATTTTCCCTTTGCTTAACTGAATTGGGTGATAGTGCTTGAGATCATATTAACAGCAAAACTGAATTTTTCTATGTGTTTCTTATAGGCAGAAAGTTATTTTCACCCACTGATTCGGGTTTTTTTTTAATTGCTGAGTTTGAGCCCTGGTTTTAACTTGTTTTAAAGACTCAGTGAGACTTACTCATAGCTCAGAGTTTGTCATTGCCACTGCACCCCATGTTTTTGGTGGCCTTCATGTGGAGCCGCCCGTGCTCTTTCCCTCCAGATGAGCATCCTGAAATGCTCGAGGGTTTTGAATCTGTAGGAAGGGTTTTTAATGGAAAAGGAGACTCTTGGCAAAATTGAAAATTGCTAGATATGACCGATTAAATTAGAATTTGGAACAGGATGCAGAGGTTGGGGGAGAGGAAACAAGCAGACCGAGTGAATCACCCTGATGTGAGGAAGGATTTGAACTGGTGCAATCCTAACAAAAAGACTCCACAGTTAGGAATATTTTGGTTTTGCTCTTACCTATCCTAGGGAAATTAGTAAATGCTGTTGTGCTTTGATTTTATTTGGGTTTTTTTTGTTTCTCTCCCCTGCCCCTACGATGGTACAAGTGCTCCAATGAGCAGTGGGACATCTCCTGCTCTCCACACACAAATCTCCATGGTCATTGGGGATGTTTGGTATTCCTGCAAACCCAGGGAATTTTGGGAATGAGCTTTCGTGGCTGGAGGTGGGTTGGGTATTATTTTTGTATCTTTTCATCTCCCTGCTCTCTTGGCAGCAATCTTTTGTCAGCCTGGCTTCCCAGGGAGGCAGAGGATGTGATTGCTCCACAAATCCCCATCAATAACCCCCTGCAGGGAAGGATTAATGGCAAATAGGGCACAAATATGCAGGGAACAAAGCTGGGGATTTTTTTTCCCCCCTGGTACTGTTGGACCAATTTATTTTCAGTTTAATTGTATGTAATGCTGGAAGAATGGACCTGATTGCCAAGGCACATTGACAGTGTCACTGCAAATTTCCGTGCTGTAGCAAACATTATAACTTGGTTTTCAGGGACAATTGACAGGGACTGAAGAAAATGTCTCTAGAGGCACAGAATCTGTAGCCTCTCTCCTGAGGGGGGCTCAGTGTGGTAATACATCTCCCAAGGACTGTGTGTGATGCCTCTGAACAGCCATTACTTAATAAAATGTTCAGTGACTGCAGGGCTGGAACTGAAGTAATGAGCCTGAGGAAGAAGGAAGGATCCTCTCTCCATGTGCTGCTTGAATCCTGTGCCCATTCCAGCCTGGCTGCCTTAAGACATTTTGCCTAAGGAGCAAAAATTCTTTAGTAAAAAATGTTCTGACCTGGGAAGTTGCTGTGGCTGAACTCAGGTGTATCAAGAATGGCATTCCTTAAGAGCTGTGTTTCCATGTTCTTTTCCTACTTTTCCTTCCTGTTTCGGGGAAAAATGTGAATTACTGACTTGAAAGTACTTCAGCATCTTGATTTCTGCAAATACATCTTTCCTACAGAAATTATTTTTGTGCTATTACTACTGGTTTGAAATTATCTGGAAGAGGCTGCCCAGGGAGGTTTGGAGTGCCCATCCCTGGAGGTGTCCCAGGAAGGCCTGGCCGTGGCACTCAGTGCTCTGGGCTGGGGGACCAGGTTGGCATCGGGCACAGGGGGGACTTTTGGAGGTCTTTTCCAGCCTCACTGATCCCATGACATTCTTGTATTGTCTCTCTGACAACCTCTAATTTCAAACTAATGTATTTTCACCTATTACTTTCTATCATTCAAAAATCAGCTTTATGAAAGAAAAGGAATATTAGTTTTACCATTTCAAGTGACTTGAGAACAGCATTTCTCAAGTTTGGGATGTGTGTGTAGATGTGGAAAGAGGCCAAACTGTGATTTTTGTGTTGATTTTTCTCAGTTTCCCCATAAGGGCAGTTTAAGGACTCTTTGCATTTTGCTTCACTTGGTGCACTATTTTTTTGGTAGCAGTTAACAATTGCATTTCTATAATGAACAAAAATCAAATCATTACTTTATATGTTATCATCCCTGTGAAGTATTTGCAGAGAAACTGCTTCCGTTGATTTCTGATCTAATTTATGCCACTGTCTATGTGCCTCATAGATTTTTCTCACCCCTTTAGACAATCCTACAGCTCCCTAAAGTGTTTCTGAATGTTTTTGTCCAGCTTTTGACCATTCTTTCCAGATGTACCTTCACCAGTGTGGAATCTGGTTTCTCCAGCAGTGGAGATGTGGTGTGTTGTGTGTATATAAGTTAAGCTACTGCAGCCAATAAATAAAGCTTTGAATTAAGGTGAGCTTAGGTAGTCCTGGGCTGAGGATTGCAGCCCAGCCTAGTGATATCATGGCTGGGGGGATTGTGGCACTGAGTATTAGCAGAGTTTGGTTGGATCTGTGTGTGCTGATGCCATTGTGTGGTCATTAATGCCACCTCTGAGCACATTAGATTAGCCAGCAAAACAAATGTGAGCTGGGTCAGGCTCAGGCACGTAATAACATCTGGGCTAATTAGGGCACCCGGTGTGCAGTTTATTCTGGCTTTATGTTTTTATGTAGGAAGAAAGATGATACATTAGATCTAATAGCTGTCAGATTAAGTAACTTGTGTCAGGACTTGTTACCCTTGGAGAATGTTTTGGACAAATTCTAACGAGAGGAGTGGATTTGCATTGATTTGTGTGGCCACGTGGCTGCACAGTCCCGGGGCTGCTGCCAAGGGCTGAACACTGAATTTACCATGTCCAAGTGCTGTCAGCCCTGTCTGCCCATCCCTGGGCTGATTGGGAACCTGAGTGTTTCCTACTGATGCTCCTCTAAGACGAGAAGGCCCTGGGGGTGCTGGTGGGGCAGAGGCTGGACCTGCCCCGGCCCAGAAACCCCCCGTGCCCTGGGCTGATCCCCCAGCGTGGGCAGCAGGGCAGGGGGGGATTCTGCCCCTCAGGGGAGACCCCCCCGCAGAGCTGCTCCAGCCCTGGGAACAGCCCAGCAAGGACATGGAGCTGCTGGAGCCAGTCCAGAGGAGGCCCCAAGAGGATCCGAGGGCTGGAGCAGCTCTGCTGGGAGGAAAGGCTGGGAGAGTTGGGATTGTTCAGCCTGGAGAGGAGAAGCTTTGGGGTGACCCAACTGTGGCCTTCCAGGGCCTGAAGGGGATGACAAGAAAGATGGAGAGAGACTATTTCCATGGGCCTGGAGTGTCAGGACAATGGGGAATGGCTTCCCACTGCCAGAGGGCAGGGTTAGATGGGATATTGGGAAGGAATTTTTCCCTGTGAGGGTGGTGAGGCCCTGGCACAGGTTGCCCAGAGAAGCTGTGGCTGCCCCTGGATCCCTGGAAGTGTCCAAGGCCAGGTTGGACGGGGCTTGGAGCAACCTGGGCTAGTGGGAGGTGTCCCTGCTCGTGGCAGGGGGTGGAATGGGATGAGCTTTCAGGTCCCATCCAACCCAAACCATTCTGGGATTCTGTGATAAGTACTGGCTCTAGTTCTGGATCATTCAGGGCATTTCTGTGCCATTTAGGAATATGCTGGTTTGACTTGGAGAAAGGGGTTACTCTGGGTCATAGAAATCCCCTAGGAAATGTCTGTCCAGGAAAGTTACTGCGAGAGCATCAGGAAGGGACTTACTGAGGCTGCTGCGTTCCCTGGCATTGAGGTGGGACACCTGTACAAGTGCCAGGGTATCAAGAGACACCCAGTTGTAGCTGACTTGGTTTATTCTTCTGGTGGAACTTTTCCGAGTGCTCTGGTCCAAGTGCTGTCCTCAGATTTCTCCATGGTGGAGGAAACTTGGCTCATGCACAGGTTAATAATGTGCTTTGAGCCTTTTTGTCATGTCTTGAGTGTTTGATTGCCAGAGATGGAAATGTCTTCTGCATTCACTGATCCAGCCAATTAAAACTGAGGATTATTTGGCCTTAATCAGCTGTCCCAAGAATCATTATTAAATGCAACAGCAGGAATGTTATCAGAGCATAACATTTGTATTTCAGGAAAGGGCTGGAAGAGCAGAGCTGCTGCTCTTGTCAGGGGAGAAGGCTCAGAGTTGAGAGGAGGTGTAAGAACTTTAAGTTAGAAAATTCTCTTTTCCTCGGCTAATAAATGTTTTCAATTAGGTGAAATATGGAATATTTGTTTTTATAACTTCTGTTATTTTTATAACTCCTTCCCATTCCTCATGTCAGCACCTGGCTCGTGTGTTGGGGCTCAACTTGCTGCCTTTAAGATGCTTCAATCAAAATGCAAACTAGGAAGTATCACTTCTTCCCTGACAATTTGATTTAGTTTATAAATTCATGAGATGGGAAAAGAGGTCTAAATTTATGGAAATTATTTTTGTTTCATTCAAACCTGTTTGTTCATTTCTGTTCCAAAATGATACATTCTTTGGATTTTGGTATTAAGGGTTTCATTGGGAAGTCATGAAGCAATTTGGTGTCTAATGCTATTTTTATACCACAGATTTAAATTCACACTCACACTTTTTCATGTAGGACAAATGTGTAAAGACTGAAGAAGCTGTAAAACGGATCAGCTTCTTATTCTACTTCTATTCATCAGCTCATCACCAGTACTTAAGCAGAGCTTTTGTTAGAAGTCTCTAAAATTCTCTGCTTTCAGTACTTTTTTTTTTAATTTATACCTTTTAAGAAAAAAAGATCAAAGTGCCAAAAAGCAGGATATAATTTGACATGGAAGCAGGGGAGAAAAGTCACACTTTTAGAAACGGATTATTTCTTAAGGGTAGAAAATAAAGTTATTGATAGAGTTGGAAATCTTTAATTGGTTTTGTGCCATCAGCTGTCTAGAAAAATGTCCTCCCCTGGTATTGCTGCTCTTGAAGGAGGTAAAATAGTCCATAAATTACTTTCAGGGCTTGGAGAGTTTTGCCCTTATTTTCATAATAATTAAGTGTCTCATCTCCCTCTGAGGGTTCTTAGGACTTTGTGTGGCCATCAAAGCTCTTTTTCACTCTTTTTGTCAGGTTAGACATGTTCAGGTGTCACAGTTCCAGGTGGATCTGCTGAGATGTTTCTTGCAGCTGCCATGGAGAACCCACAGGCCCTAATTCAACTGCAAGTGATTGGGTTCTGGTCACTAAATATTGAATAACTGTAGCAGTAATTAGCAGATCAGGTAAGCCCACAGCTCTTTCCTAGCTGTGTTGTTTACAAGGACAAAAATTAGGAACTGAATTCCATTTTGGGATAAGCATCATAGTTGTGAATCAGGATTCTGCTCTGTAATGCCAAGGCTTTTTCAAAATGTGTTTGGGGTTTCCTTTTTTACTGGAAACTCTCCTCAGAGTGACTGGAGTTCTTCTGAAGAGCTCATCTCCGAGAGTTTGAGTATTGAGAATAAATTATTCTAATTCAGTACACAATCCATCCATGTTCCAGGGGTGTCAGTTTACCTTTGCATATTTCCACTAATTATTTCTTCCACATAATTTTGAAACAGGAGATGTTGTTTTAGTAGTAATATTCTTTGACTGTCCTCTCCTTCACAGCCCCAGTAAAGCAGTGCAAGAATTGGAGTATTTAATACATTCAAAGCCTGTTTAAAATCAGTTTTCCTCTGGGGAGTGTGAGGTGATGGCTGGGATTGGTGCCCCTGTAGTAATTGCCAAAAATGTGATGTCATTCTTTGGAAGTGTTTTGGTATCACTTTGTTTTTGGAGTGTAAAACAGAGCTCAGAGTAGGGATATAGGGTTGGTAGGTTTGGGGGAGCCTGGCCCAGCCACCTCCCAGGAATGGTCTGTTGTGCCATGTGAACACAGTGGGTGCCCTGGAGATCTCCAAGTGCTGAGGGCTCAGATCTCCTCTCGTGCCTCTGGCAGAGGTCTGGCATTGATGTCAGAGTGAATGGGTCTTCTTCTGCCTCCTGAGGAATGGGCTGTTATGGGAATTCTTTGTCAAGGGATGGGGCTCCTGCCCTGCTGCTCACAATCCATTTGCCCTTCTCCATTCAGCTCTTGTGGACTCTCTGGGCAGGTGCTCTTGTTTCAAGAAGCCCCAGCTCTGCTGGTTCTTGGGCACTGGAGCTGCTCCATCCCAGATCAGCTGTTTTTACCTGCCCACGCTCTGCTGAGCTGAACCAACTGGGCTCTCCAAATTCCCCTATTGCTCCACTCCGTGCTGGGTGTGAATCCCAGAATGGTTTGGGTTGGATGGGACCTTAAAGCCCATCCAGTTCCACCCCCTGCCATGGGCAGGGACACCTCCCACTAGCCCAGGTTGCTCCAACCTGGCCTTGGACACTTCCAGGGATCCAGGGGCAGTCACAGCTTCTCTGGACAACCTGTGCCAGGGCCTCCCCACCCTCCCAGGGAAGCCATTCCTCCTAATATTTCATCTGAATGGTTGGAGCCACTTCAGTTGTTTTCAAAGTCCAGTTAACACCAGGAGACCTGTTTGTGTGATGGGATCTCAAACTTCCCTCCCAATCCTTCTTTTCTTGTCAGTGTCAAAAAATTGTCTCCTTCTGGAGGTGCCTGAGGACCTTGGGAAACCTGTATCCCAGGACAAAATTCCCATTCATGTTCTGAGAGGCTTTCTCTGAGCCCAGGCCTGCTTTTGAAAAATTGCCTCCTTCTAAGGAAACCTCAACTCCCTCTCCATTTAAAACACTGATAAAACCTCAGTACCTTTTCACACCTGGGTGAGCAGGTTTGGTTTTGCATCTCTCATTCTTCAACATGTGTCTCAAAGGGCTGCCAGAACCTGGCACCAGGTGAATAATGAGCTGTCCTCAATACTTTCACAACCCTTCACACCTTAAAACAAAAACAAAAGTGGAGGGGGAAAAGCCTTTTAAATGGTCAAGCCCCAGTTTCCTTTAACTTCCTTTAACTGTACAGCAATTCAAGGCAAATTTTTCTCCCTCACATTCCCTGTGTTTTTAAGCAGATTGTTCCAAAAACATCAGTAATTTTACCTTGATTCCAACTTTGAAGTGCTAATAAGAAATAACACTTAACTTATTGCTTGTTTTGAGCAGCAGAGTGCTCAGAACAGTAAAATAATTCAATAAATGATGGATTTCAAAGCTCTTCTTGGCTCAAACATAAATTACATTTGTTGCTTTATTTTGTTACACAGTCTCATGTGAAAACTCCTTGTATCCTTTTAGATTTTCAAAGTCATGTTAATCAAGGCAAATGTTGTGCTCCAGAGCTCTGATATTTTTTTCTTCCTTTATCCACTCACCATTTTTCATCATTACTCTGATATTCTGCATTTTATCCTATTGAAACAACTGTTTGGGAACATGCAGCCTGATTAAAATAAATCATTAAGTCTCGACCTTCTGGCTGTTTGCCTTTAATTTATGCCATTAGCGCAATCCTGAAGATCATTTAGTCCCTCTGTCCTTTTCCTGGAGATGGTTTAGGGAACAGTGGCCAACTGTATGGTCTGGAAGAGTGAGAATCTCAGGAGGTTTAACAGGGCCAAGTGCTGGTGCTGCCCCTGGGTCAGGAGAACCCCCGGGATCAATCCAGGCTGGGGATGAGCAGATGGAGCAGCCCAGGCAGAAGGCCCTGGGGGTGCTGGTGGGGCAGAGGCTGGACCTGCCCCGGCCCAGAAACCCCCCGTGCCCTGGGCTGATCCCCCAGCGTGGGCAGCAGGGCAGGGGGGGATTCTGCCCCTCTGCCCCTCAGGGGAGACCCCCCTGCAGAGCTGCTCCAGCCCTGGGAACAGCCCAGCAAGGACATGGAGCTGCTGGAGCCAGTCCAGAGGAGGCCCCAAGAGGATCCGAGGGCTGGAGCAGCTCTGCTGGGAGGAAAGGCTGGCAGAGTTGGGATTGTTCAGCCTGGAGAAGGGGTGTCTTCAAGGAGACCTGAGAGCCCCTTCCAATGCCTAAAGGAGCTCCAAGAGAACTGAAGAGGGACTTTGGACAAGGGCCTGGAGTGTCAGGACAAGGGGGAATGGCTTCCCACTGCCAGAGGGCAGGGTTAGATGGGATATTGGGAAGGAATTGTTCCCTATGAGGGTGGTGAGGCCCTGGCACAGGTTGCCCAGAGAAGCTGTGGCTGCCCCTGGATCCCTGGAAGTGTCCCAGGCCAGGTTGGACGGGGCTTGGAACAACCTGGGCTAGTGGAAGGTGTCCCTGCTCATGGCAGGGGGTGGAATGAGATGAGTTTTAAAGTCCCTTCCAACCCAAACCATTCTGTGATTCTTTGATGTTTTTATATGATCAAATGTATATTAATTCTTTTCAGTAGAATAATTATATGTGGCTGTTACCAGGCATGAAGTTTTATGTCTCAGGATGGTTTATGAGCCCAATGAAAAAGCTGGCAAATGTTGCTTCTGAAATGCACTACAGAGCATTCGTGTTGGGCCTATTATTTTGTCACTGTCACAACAGGATGAAGTTTAAAAGAGCAGTTCTATGATAAATTATCTTCCATGCAAGGAATTAATAGTTTTTGCAAAGGGCATCCCTGAGGAAAGCAGCAGTGGGGAGAACCACCTCAATTTTCCAGTGTGTCTGTGCGTTTTGATAGTTTTTGTTTGTTCTCTTTTTCTTTTTTTTTTTTTTTTTGGATTACTGATGCTGTTCCCCCTCACATGCAGCTCCCCCCTCTCTGTTGCATCCAGTCTTCCCATGGTTCCTCCCAGCAGGGGAAGGGCTGGGGTGAGATGATGCAGTGCTGACAAACACAGTTGCCTGGGATGGAGCTCATGGGATGGTCCTTCCCCTCTCTTGAATTTGTGGTGGATAATCCTCAAGTCTGATGAGGAACAGCTGAGGGAGCTGGGGGGGCTCAGCCTGGAGAAAAGGAGGCTCAGGGGGGACCTTCTGGCTCTGCAAGTCCCTGACAGGAGGGGGGAGCCGGGGGGGGGTCGGGCTCTGCTCCCGGGGAACAATGGTAGGATGAGAGGAAATGGCCTCAAGTCACACCAGGGCAGGTTTAGATGGGATATTCAGGAAAATTCCTACACTGAAAGGGCAGTCCAACCCTGGCACAGCTGTCCAGGGCAGTGCTGGAGTCCCCATCCGTGGAGGGATTTAACAGACTTGGAGATGTGATACCTGAGGACGTGGGTGGTGGCCTTGGCAGTGCTGGGATAACAGTGGGACTCAGTGGTCTTGGAGGTCTTTTCCAACCTTAGCAGTTCTGTGACCTTCACCTCTTTGCTCACTCTTGTTGATGCCTTGGTGTCTCTCTCCTTTTACAAGCATAAATCTTACTAGGTCCCTTTGGGGATTCTTTTGAGAACAATGCAGTGAAGTGTTGAATTCCTAATTTCTTTGGAAGTTTTGGAGCCACAGGTTGCTCTCCACATCTGCCTGTCAGAGGTCACTTTTTATCCATTTCAGTTTCCAGAATTAACTCTGTTTTCCCCTTTTACCAGAGACCCCTGGGGAACTTACTTCTGGCTTTGTCTTAGTCTCCTGGGGGCTCCCAATCCCTGGAAGTGTCCAAGGCCAGGCTGGATGGAGCTCTGAGCAACCTGGGCTAGTGGGAGGTGTCCCTGCCCATGGCAGGGGGTGGAACTGGATGAGCCTTAAGGTCCCTTCCAGCCCAGACCATTGTGTGGTTCCCTGATCTGGTCTCTGGATCAGTATATTTTACCAAGGACAGTCACTTAGGTTTGTTATGTGTTTCTTCTGTCCAGGACCAGTCCGCGGGAGGTGTGCACTGATCTCTGTGTTCCCTCCTTGTCTGATTTTGCCTGGAGAGGTTTTTGCAGTGCAGCAGGATGGGCTTTGCTGGATGGGCTGTGATGTGCAGGTGGCATACCTCCTGCAGCCCTTTGTTAAGAACAGGAGCCCTGTCTTTATTTCCAGATCCTTTAGCAACTAATTTGAGGCAAAACTTGAATTTTTTTATCTTTCAGGGTTAGAATTGAATGATTTCTTTTTTTTTTTTTTTTTTTTTTGTAAACAGTATCTCATCAGGTAGTAAGAAGTTGCCCACTGCAGGGAGGAAATAGGGTGACCAAATTGTTGATGCTTGTGATGTGATGTGGTGTTCTGCACACACATTTTCCCCTTTTTTGTGGGAAAGAGGAGGTTTGGGTTTTTGTTCTGTGTTTAAATTGGAGAAGTGCAGGAGTATTTGTCAGCAGCTCTGTTGGAATTTTATGGGTTTTATTTCTTCCCTTGACCTTTGTAAAACATCCATTAAGCCCTGTTTCCCAGTTTAGAGCCCATTTGTCTGTAGGACCTCACACCCCAATGGGCTGGTAGTGCTCATCTCTCCGAAGGGAAGAGCCCTTGGAGCCATTAGCCTTGTCCCTGCCTTTGACTGTCCATGAAGGACTGCACTTTGCAGTTCATTTCTCCCACTTCCCTTGTAAAAGCAAAGCAGAAGGGCCTTGAAAGAAGAAACTCTTCCCCAATTCCCCAGTGTTTAGCTGTGTTACACTGGGGGGGTTTTGCCAGCCCGTGGGGGCAAAGGATCAGCCTTTCCCTCTGCCCTGGGTGTGCAGCACAAGCTGTCAGCTCTCGGTTCTTTGCTGGGCTCCTCATCCTGAAGGCTCCTGGAAGGGATTTCCTGCCTGTTTGCCACGAGGTGCTAAGGGATGTCTGCCCTGGGTCATTAAAATCCTTTGGAGTGCAGCTCAAGCAGCTCCTAATGGAACGACATGTTACATTTGTAAAGCGACCCTGGGGGGTTCGTTCCATGCCTTTATTCAGCATTAATGCTCCTGTTGAGGCATCACAGAGCAGCGTTGCCTTTGGAAGTGGAGTCCCTCAGGCAACAGGGGCCCCAAGATGCCCCTCCAGGCACTTAATTAATCCCAGCGGTGAGGAACTATTCCTTTTGAAGGTGTGTTGTCACCGTGGCTGTTCACTCCCCCCCTCCCCTCGGCTTTTAAGGATCTGTGGTTGAGAGGAGCTGAAAGGGAAGGATGCGCTCCTCTTTTTTTTGTAGTGGAGCTGGGGGATGATGCTGTGGCTATGAAAAAAAAAAAAAAAAAAAACAAAGCAAAACCGAAGAATGCATAGAATCATAGAATTCATAGACTTACTAAGGTCAGAAAACACCTCCCTGTTTAATCAGTGTATCCTGATTAAAGTGGAGGCAGTGTATACGTGTTCTGTCACAGAGCTTTCATTTTGAGATGTTATTTTTTTCTCTGTTGGAACATCATATACATTACTACTTCTAACTCCTTTCTGCTATTTCAGTTGTTTTATTAACAGCAGCTCAGGTAAACCATAGGTTTTCATCTGTTCAAGCTCTGTAAAAGGCACTTCAAAAGCACCTTTCTTTGCCCAGCTCTGCAACTGGAGAACACCTTTTGTTGGGGCCCCCACCGCCCCCGGTGTATTTTAAGTGTTAAAGACCTGGCAGTTCTGTTTCTTGCCTGTTGTTAAGCTCACTCATGCATTATTTATCAAGCAGTAGGTGAAGACTTCAACCTTTTTATGATAATTGATAGTGGTTAGAATACAGGATTACCAACAGTTCCTGAGCACCAGTAAATGCCAGCATGGGAGGTGTGTGTTGGCAGGACGTGTTTTTCATCGTTAATTCAAAATATATGGGCTTTGTTGGGCCTCACTGGGTCAGTGTGGAGAGGCAGAGAAGAAATAGATGATAAAATTGGATATTAATAGCTTTGCACGGGGTTTTGCCTGTTTGTGTTGCACAGTGTTGGTGCAGACTCCATAAACTGTAGCTCTTCCAGTGTGAGGTAACAGGATTAAAGACACCCTCTGTGGTTCCCTGTATCACCTGGGGGTTTAAAGTAGTTTTGACAATGGGTACAATTAGAATTATCTCGTGTAAATCGGCTGCTTCCTTTGCTTGGGACAGGTTTTGGCTCCCCACAGCCCAGCTCCTTGTATTTGGGGACAGTCGGTGCCTGCTTGGAGTTGAGGTGTAAAAAAGGTCACTGGAATTTTTACTCTCAGTTTAATAAGATTAAGCACAACTTAAGTTAGCAAATTTTAGCTGTTTATAAACAAGGAATTGGGTGCTTAGGAGATGTGAAGTTGTAGCATATTTGCTTTTTAGTGTCAATTGTATTGAAAAAAGGGAGGAGATGGAGGAAAAAAAAAAATACCATGAGCTGTTAATTCAGTTTGATAGAGCTGAAGCAGCTACATATTGATGCCTCATTATTTTTAAATTGACTGAGGGTTTCCTTTCATTAATCCTTTATTCTGTAGACAGATGGGAAACAGTGGCTGCTTTTTTTCAAGGGCAATTTCACCCAACTGACAGCACAGTGAAACTTTGGGTTGTTTTCTTTTTCTTTTTTTTTTTTCCCTATTGAAATATGGTATGGCATAGATTTATAAAAAAAAATAACAAAAGATTCCTTAATAAAAATGTGCTGCCTTGTTTCTGCTTTATTTCTTTATAATCTGAGGCATGATCTATGTTAGTTTACAGCTTGGCTGTCTGAAAACAAGCCTGGTAAGTGTCAGATATCTGTGAAGGATTAGTAATTATTAAAATAGATTGAAAACACACATTTATCCTCCCACAGTACTGATTTTCACTGTCCTTCTCATTCAGCAGCCCAGCATAGCCCTGAAACTTTTTGGTACCTTTTCTGTGAGCTCTAAGAAGCCTTTAAGCAGGATGACAGTTCTTAACCACTGGGTAACTCTGGGTATTTTATGAATCCTAGATGCCAGGCCAGTTTTGGTGTTGTGACTGCTGTCTGTGGGGTTACACCCAGAAACAGAGCAGAAGGAAAGAGCTGTGAGTCCAGCTGAGCCTTTCCTGCTTCATCCCATCAAAGGCATCGGGGTGTTAATAGGGGAGAATGTTCTCCCAGCTCAAGGCAAAATACAAACCTTACTGGTACAGGAGTGCAAGGGGGAGACTGAGGAGTGGGAAATGGAAAAGCCCTGAATAGATGATGAGGTTGCTGTAACCTTCTTGGCTCCCAGCAGGGCACGTGAATACCCTCACACAGCACAGCCTTTGTTTTTCCAGTCCTCATCTCCCGTTGTTTTGTTAAGAAACAGTCCGACCACACTGTTGACATACAGCTTGAAAGGGAAAATATTCCACTTCCAAAAGAAAATATTCCACCTCTAGCAGAACACACACCTTCATTCTTCCCGTGGTGGGAATCCAGCCTTGCTTGGACTGGAGTTGTCCCCACTGGCAGCAGTTTTTAGTCTGGTGCCTTAAGGCAGTGCAAGTCTGGTCAGCTCATTCTTCAATCTCTGCTTGAGGAAGTAGAAAAAGGGGGTTTTAGAGCATTTCTTGTGGTATCAAGGGTTCTCTGATGTGGTCGTTGGACTGGGCTCCTCCCAGAGGACTGGGATTAATTTGATTTTGTGAACTATTCCCACTTTGCCCTGCTGACACCAAGCACATCCTCGTTATCCCCTTGGTGACACACCTGTCAGTGCCCATGGACACTGTCCTGTTTCCAGCAGTGATGGCAGGCAGATGCTGGAGGACAATTTGGCATGGCATGAGACTGAATATTTGCCCTGAGTATGCCCAAAATCTGCAGCTCTTTTCATCCCAAAAGGAAAGAGGTACCCAGGGGGCTCTGCAGCATCTTTGTGGTGACCAGACCCTCCCCGGGCAGGACACTGTATTTCCAAATCATTCCCAGCCCTGGACCTGTGTGTTTACACGTGGCTGATGCAGGGATTTCCTCCTGGCTGCATTTTGAGACCTCTCAGCTAACCAGCTCTTAATCCATTTAATGTTCATCCCGTTTATTTTCATAGTTTCATAATCAGCTTATGTGAGAGGAGGCCATGGAAATTTAAACTCGCGTTCCCTTTGCTCTCCTGGCTTGTAATTTCATGACAAATAACCAATTTTATATATTTTTAAAATTTCTTTTCCATTATCTCATGTTTATAGGTGTGTTATATTCCTGTAGCATGCATTTGGTCTCATATGCATGTTTGCATTGTTTTTCCTGGGATCAGCATCCAGCTGCTCTGTGGATTTACTGGGTTTAAAGAACAGCCCAGTGTTGGCTTTCCCTGTCTCAGGACTGTTGCCAAGGGAGCTGAGCAGCTTTTCCCAAACACTTCCACACCCACACCTTGGGACCAGAGGCACAAAAATGTCAACACTAGTTTGGTTTGTCCTCTGTTACCAAGTAAAAAACAAGTGTTTTGTCAGCATCTTGTGACTTAAATCACCTTTTTCTGCTGAAAAGTGGATGTCTGTTTAATAAGTGCTTTTGACTCTTCTGTCCTGCAGACAGAGGTTAAGCAACACCAGGGTTCTGATTTTTTGCTTTCTGTGAAATGTAACAATGGGAGATCTTAAAGCTACTTGCAAGGGCTTGACTTGGTTCCTTGGTTCCTTGCAGGTTTGTGTCTCTTGTCAGTGTTGTGAAGCTTTCCCTCTGTCTCACAGTTGTTTCTTCATCTTGTGACATCTCACCTGCCTCCAACCCTGGGAACAGCCCAGCAAGGACATGGAGCTGCTGGAGCCAGTCCAGAGGAGGCCCCAAGAGGATCCAAGGGCTGGAGCAGCTCTGCTGGGAGGAAAGGCTGGGAGAGTTGGGATTGTTCAGCCTGGAGAGGAGAAGCTTTGGGGTGACCCAGCTGTGGCCTTCCAGGGCCTGAAGGGGCTGAAGAGAAACATGGAGAGAGACTTTTTCCAAGGGCCTGGAGTGTCAGGACAAGGGGGAATGGCTTCCCACTGCCAGAGGGCAGGTTTGGATTAGATAATAGGAAATTCTTCCCTGTGAGGGTGGGGAGGCCCTGGCACAGGTTGCCCAGAGAAACTGTGGCTGCCCCTGGATCCCTGGAAGTGTCCAAGGCCAGGCTAGAGCAACCTGGGCTAGTGGGAGGTGTCCCTGCCCATGGCAGGGGGTGGAACTGGATAGGCTTTAAGGTCCTTTCCATCTCAAACCATCCTGGGATTCTGTGACCTCCAACAGTGTTCAATGGCTTCTCGTTGCTGGAGTTTTCTTTGCTTTGCAAAGAAAACAAGTTGTTTTGTTTTTTTTTTAAAGCCAATTTGTCCCTTTATGTGCCTGTGGAACTTTAAAATTTAGTGGAAAATATGTCTTATTCTTCTGGTGAGAGTAACTTAAGTACACCTTTAGAACACTTTTTTTTTTTTGTGAAGAACATCATGACTAAGATAAGCAAACCTTTGCAGCAGTTTGAGAAATGGTTTTAGGAGTCCTCTCCAGAGAGGTGAAAACAGAAGTCTGACACCAAAAGGGATGCAAAGCCAGAGAAAACAAGGCTGTCTAACCAAGTGTGACAGCCCTGTCCTGTTTCTGGCCATCCCTTGTCTGTGCAGGACACAGCTGAGTTAGAAATGACTAATGGTGGTTGTTACAAGTGTGGGGAAAAAATCAATAGGAGATAGATTAAAAATCTCCAGATTCTTGAAGTACAGAGAGGAGGTGACATGCTAACGGTGTGGGGAAGGTAAATACACAGATTTAGTGTGCCATGAACACCATTATCCATGGGAATGGGGTCTCTGCTGGCTGCAGAAGCAGCTCAGGGCAGCCTGCAGGGATCCAGATTGTGGCTGCCCAGATAAACCAAAGGGAGATGCATCTCCCTGCCCTTCAAACTGCAGCTGGAACTCAGTGAAAGCTGCTCAGTCAGGGGGATGGAAGCAGCTGGGAGTGTCATCCTGCCCTTATGGTGAGGCCTTGCTTCATCTCACTCACCCACAGAAATCACTAATTGCAATTAGTGATGTCCAGCAGTGTTAGAGCTGATGGGAAGGAGAACCAAACAGCCACAGTGCCTGCTGCCAGGCTGGCTGCCAGGGTGTCCTCCCCAGGAGGGGGCAAAGCCACAGGAAGCCATGCAAGGACAGTCCATCTCTGGGATGGGTGGATGGAACCACAAACAGTGTCCCAGACTCAGGGCTGCTGAAGAGTGTATAAAGGTGCAGTGTTTGAGATCTGGGGGAGGTTGATTTTTTTCATAGTTATTGCTGGGGTTGTTGTTTGGTTGGTTTGCTTTTGGGGGTGATTTTTGGCCCCTGTTAAATGCTGGACTGGTGCTTTCATAGAATCTGATTGCAGTTCCAGAGTGTGATGCCTGAGTGGACATGACTTGCTTGGAGCCCGGTGTATTTGTATTAATTCAGAGTTCCCCACCCCAGTACATGTCTGTCTGTATTTGTATGTCCTGGCTTTATACCCTGCAGGAGACTTTTCTCCCTTTGCCTTCCCTAGTTTGGAAGTGAGAGCCCTCCTTGGAACTGCCAGAATGACAGAGATTTGGGGTTCTTTCAAAGGCAGTCGTAGGTTTTCATCTCACCGGGGAGAGGAGCCTTCCAAACACCTCATCTTGTAGTGCTTTCATGTCTCTGTGATCCTGATGTCAATCAGCCTCTTTAGATGTCTTCCACAGAGTATATTTACAGCATAGATGGATTTCCAGATGTGAGGAAGCAGCAAAGTGAAGCCTGGGGGCTGCTGGAGCTCATTTCTGCTGGTACCTGCTGCAGGGAGCAGCATGGGAGCAGTGCTCCTTTCCGAGGATTTGCAGCATGGATGTTAAGCCATTCCTTTATCAAGTCTGGTGCCATTCTCCAAGCCCCAGGAGGTCATTCCCACTCCTTTGAGCAGATGCTGTGCTCTCACACTGGGCAGCACTTCAGTCTGTGCTGAAGGAGAGCTGAGGTTTGAGGGTGCACCTTCTGGGGGGGTTTAGAAGGGCTGACTCGTGGCAAGAAACTGCTTTGTCTCCTGTGACGTTCAATCAGTTCATTTCCAGCTGGAGACAAGGAAAAACTCCTAATTTGGGATAGCAAAGCCTCCACTGTGGCCATTCAATCAGCAACAATTGAATAGACAAAACAGAAAAGAGAAGAAAAAGGAAAAGAAAAAAATATATGTAGCACAATTGATGCTAAAATAATAATAATAATGGGGGAAACAAGCAAAAGGGAGAATTGGACTTCAGATTTGCCACAAAGGCATGAATACAAAATAGGACATTTCCCAGCTGAAGCGAAGAGCTGTTTGAAACACAGAGTTGACAGGTGATTAGTATGGCAGTGTAGGAAGCTGTTGGTGTTCCAGCCTTTAAATCCCTGCTGTGCTAAGTGGATCTTTTTGCCCTCTTTGGAAAACTCCTCTTCCTCTGTGATTTGCATGTACTTTAAGGCCGAGAGACCTTTGGTATTGTCTCATGTTTGCAAGGACAAAGCTAATTTCCAGCTGTTTGTAACATAATTCCCTTTCTCCCTATTAATCTATATCAATCAAGTTTCCTAACTTCCTTTATGAGAAATATTTATGCCTACTCAGAAGAGAATCAGTTAAAATTGATTGCATCTTAATTGGATCCAGCACAAAATATTTTTTTCTTCCTGGTAGGAGCATGGGAGTGTTAAAAGGAGAGGAGGAGGAGGAGAATGTTGTCTGTAGCTGTATTTAAATATCATTTAAGGTTGTGGTTGTGAGAAGAACAACTTTGGAGCTGCTGCCTCTGCTGCCCAAGTTTCTTCCCTGAGTGCTGGTACTTAGCCCATGCTGATGGAGGGTTGCAGGGTGGAAGGGCAGCTGGAGCTTGGTCCCAGGGAAGGATGTGTGCTGCTTAATGCTCTTCTGGAAGCTGGCTCCACTTCATGATTAGTTTTTGATTTAGCAGCTCCTTGGCTGACCCCCTGTTGGTAGAGAAAATGGAGTGGGCTGGTGGTGGCACAGAGGGTTTGGGTTCAAGCCTTTGTGTGACCCCCCCACTGTTACCAGCAGAGCCAGAACTGGGCATTCCTGCTTTGAAGCCATGATTGTCCAAGATTTGCCTGGTGTGAGTATTCTTCCAGCAATTGGTGAGGTGTGTTGGCATCGTTGGGCGCGGGACACACTGGAATGAGACGTCACCTGTGTCACCTTCCAAACTGCTGCTGAAAGGAGCTCCCAAAAACCAGTGAGGAGGCTGCTGTGCAGAGAGCCACTTGTCAGCTCAGGGGAGGCCTTACTGCTCTTTACAACTACCTGAAAGGAAGTTGGAGCCGGGGGAGGGTTGATATTTGCTCCCAGGGAACAAGCCACAGGATGAGAAGAGACGGCCTCAAGTTGTGCCAGGGGAGGTTTAAGTTGGATATTAGGAAAACTTTCTTCACTGTAAAGGTTGTCAGGCATTGGAAGGGGCTGCCCAGGGCAGTGGTGGAGTCACCACCCCTGGAAGTGTTCAAAAACCGTATGGATGTGGCACTTGAGGACATGGTTTAGTGGTGAACACGGTGGTACTGGGTTGATGGTTGAACTTGATGATCTTCAAGGTCTTTTCCAGCCTTAACGATCCTTAAGACTTTGGTCCTGTGGTGTAGTAAAAGAGTGCAATTAGAAAAGCAAGAGAAAGCTGTGTCTAAGACTCCTTTGGGCACCCTGTCTGAGTTCCTTCATCCAAATATGACCCTAATAAAAGGTCATGAGGGGCTTCAAATAGAGGGAATGTCTCCAGGGTCTGCATCTCTCTGCCATGGCTATGGAAGAAGAAGTCTGGAAAAGAGGGGATAAAATTAAGCAGGCTATGGTGTGTTTCAGATACTTGAAGTTTCCAGAGAGGGGGGTAAAACTGCCTTCCTTTGCCAACTGTGTAAAATCACCATGTGACTTATTGGTGTATCACATGGTGAGTTGATATTACCTAAAGTTTACATGTGATATGTTTTCATTAGTGACTATTTTCCTAAATAAAACAGGGGAAGTAACCAGAAGGTAAATAACCTGCTTAGCAGTGCCTCCAAGGTTTTCCTGGAGTTTCATGGCTCCTTTTAATAGTTGCTGTTTAAAATGAATTTCATTTCAGCCAAAATGCCATTTTACAGTTAGAAGTCTGTAGGGAACTTGAGCTATGAATGGTTTTGACAAATGAGCAGTTTGAGGGAATTCATCTTCTGTGGAGGACATCAGCTTTTTCATACAGGGATAGGGTAGAATCTGATTAAATTCAGGCAGAAAACAAGGAAGTGATGTCTAAAATCAGAAGTGCCTTGGGATGGAAGGTTTTATTCTGATCAGACCAGACGAGCAAGCAGACCAAGATCAAACATTGAGATTTTTGTACTAATGCTTCAAGTCTTAAAAACTACAGCAGCCCAGTGCAGTCTGCATGCTCTGGACATCTGGAATTCCTGTTGTAACAGAGGCACCAGGAACTTGCTGGAAGGCAGAGAACTGATGGGATCTGTACAGCAGGAGCAAATGGGAGGAGAGTAACAAGGCTTGTTTCCAGTGAAGCCCCGAAGGAAGCACAGATTTATGAAAGGAAAAGAATCATAGAAACACAGAATGGTTTGGGTTGGAAGGGACCTTAAAGCTCATCTCATTCCACCCCCTGCCATGGGCAGGGACACCTTCCACCAGCCCAGGTTGCTCCAAGCCCTGTCCAACCTGGCCTTGGGCACTTCCAGGGATGGGGCAAAACAAGGCAACAAGTACTCTGGCATCTCCACAGGCTGCAGGGTCAGGCCTGAAAGGGGGGAGTTGAATATTTGTGCCCAAACCTGCCAGTTGGGCAACCAATTTTTGTCCATTTCGGGTGGTAATTGTCAATATGCCACGTTTGAATAGTGATTTTACCAATTTCTTTAATGGTTTCCTTGTAGAAGCAAATAGTCATCGAGGTCTGTACGGTCATAAGTGGTAGGGAAAGCTCTGGGTTTTGGGGTGACCGAACTGTGGCCTTCCAGGACCTGAGGGGAACCAACAAGAAGGATGGAGAGAGACTATTTCCAAGGGCCTGAAGTGCCAGGACAAGGGGGAATGAATTCGAATTTCCAGAGGGCAGGGTTAGATGGGATATGGGGAAGAAATTGTTCCATGTGATGGTGGAGAGGCCCTGGCACAGGTTGCTCAGAGAAGCTGTGGCTGCCCCTGGATCCCTGGAAGTGTCCCAGGCCAGGTTGGATGGGGCTTGGAGCAACCTCATCCAGTGGAAGGTGTCCCTGCCCATGGCAGGGGGGTGGAACTGGATGAGCTTTAAGATCCCTTCCAACCCAGCACATTTTATGACTCTATGATCTCCAGGTTGCAGGATGATGTGAGGAAACCATTCCTATGTTGCCTCATGGAACTGGGACCCCCCGCTGTCCCAGAGTGTTAGAAATGTGAGCGAGCTCCAAAAAGGAATCTGAGTTATGGAAAGATGTGAACTCCCCATCCCTGGAGCTGTTCAGAGCTCTATCCAGCCTGGCCTTGAGCAGCCTGGTCTAATGGAAGGTGTCCCTGCCCATGGAAGGGGAGTGGAATGGGATGAGCCTTAAGGTCCCTTCCAACCCAAACCATCCAGGCCCTTTTCAAGATCCCTGTAATATACACTTGCCAGCTCTGGATTTTTTTGAGAATGGTGATTGTGGAGACCTCGAAAGCACAACAAAGAGTGTCCTCTGCACCTTGGTAACTGGGTCAGGTGTTCTCCTGCTCTTCACTACCAGCTGCTGTTGAGGGAAGGCCATTTGCTCAGAGATGTTGGACCTGACTGTGACCTGCCTGTGCAGAGGAACCTCAGGAGCTGGTGGGATGTGCAGGGCTGACCCTGCCCTGGGACAGCTGCAGGACCTCTCTGTAAAGAGGGGAAGCTCTGAGGGGAGCAGGAGCTGAGGGCTCAGTTGGATCAGTTGGATGCACCACCAAAAAAAATATCTTCGGCCCTCCATGGAAAGAACTGAAGGAAGAAATAGAGGGCAAGCTCTGCTCAGCCAGTACAATAAATAAACCAACCCACCTTTAAGTCTGACGCTGCTGGGATGGATTTTTAAAGTACTTTTCAAGAGGAAACATATCTTCAAACTCTCAGAGGATGCAAATGGACTGAAGTAGAACCCCAGGTAGGAGCAGTTGTAGTGCATGGAAGTATGTGTGGGAAATTTCTGCTTGGATTGAGCGGCTATGTCACAGAAAGTTTCTAAAAATAATGAGATAAAGTCAAATAATCATAGCTGCCGTAGCCAGGACTTGGGATTACCCCAAGATAAATGTATAAATCCAGCACATGTGTGCCCCAGAACCACCTGCCAGTCACTTCTTTCTGGTAAAATCCAACCTTCTGGCAAGCTTCCTTTTTCCTTTCTGCCTGCCATGAAAATGAACTGTTTGTTAAACAAAAACAACCACCCTTCTGTCTTAATGGAGAATGTGCTGAACTGCCACAGCTGGGTACTTAATTTTGAGCTCTGAATAGACACTGAGCAATTGGCTGTTAAATATATAAAATATCTAAGTGTATCCAGTACCTTTTAACTTGACAAAGAGTGTGGAGTTGGAATCATTAGCTGAGCCTCTCTGGTGAAATAATGGAATTTGTGTGAGGTTTCGATGTTCTATACTGTCTGAGAGTTGTACAGTGGATAAAATAACTGCATTTATTGGGCATTGGTGCATTCACTGATAGGAGAGGAAAGGTGCTGTGCACACCTTACAGCTTCTTATTTGCAGGCATTTCCCTGCAGTGAGCCCTGGCCACGTTGTTATAGGACAACACAAGCCCTGAGGTGATTCCTGTCAGTACATATCTGGGGTTTTACAGGATGAGCACCTGGGCACTTGAACAAAAACAGGTGGAAATTCAAGGCCAGGTTGGATGGGGCTTGGAGCAACCTGGGCTAGTGGAAAGTGTCCCTGCCTGTGGCAGGGGGTGGAACGAGGTGGCCTGTGAGGCTCCTGAGGTTGCTCACTGGTGCTCCGAACTGGAGTTGCTGGCATCAAGGCTTTGCTAAAGGCACACACCAGAACTGTTTGGGGGGAGTTAAAGGATCAGGTGGAATATCGTGCTGTGGTTTTATTTGCGCTTCCATGAAAACGTTTTCCAGCACTGAATTCGCCTTAAAAGCACCGAGGTCAGTGGGTGAGTGGGGACTGTGAATGCTGTAATCAGTGGTGTGAGAGGATGAGCTGGAGCACAGCAGAGCATTAGCAGGAGTTGTCACCAAGAGCTCCAGGGCTGATGGTCACGGTGGGAGACCAGGAAGAGCCCAGGAGCAGTCAGGGACCTGCTGGATCCCTGAGAATCCCATCAAGGACCCGCATACCTCAGTGATGCTATTCCCTGTGCAGACTCCTACTGGCCAGTCCCTCAACTGGAGCATGTGTTTAATCCCCCAAATCCCACTGGTTTGGCCATAATCAGGAAACCAGAAGGTGGTAGCTTAAAGTTAAGACAAGAGAGCTTCATAATGTCTATGTAAGGGAAGGTAAAAAGGGAGATTCTAAGTCCTGGCATTAGGGTGAGCAGCAGCAAAGCCAGGAATGACACAACCAAAGAGTCTTTGTGCCTTCAGTGAAGAAATAGAAGAGGCAAAACCTGAGCCTGAGAATTTTCTTAATTCCTTTTGCTAATTAGGTGTATGAAGAGGAAGGGATTTCTTCTCTCCCAGCTGCTGCCAGGTCCCAGGACTGCCACCAAGGCAGTGGTTTGTCCAGCCTTGGGTGGATTCTGTGGGAAATGGACTGGAGAAAAGGAGGAAGCCTGGAATTAGCCTGGAGAAAAGGAGGCTCAGGGGGGACCTTCTGGCTCCCAGGGGGCTCTGCTCCCAGGGAACAAGGGACAGGAGGAGAGGGAACGGCCTCCAGCTGTGCCAGGGGAGGCTCAGGTTGGATAGGAGGAGGAATTTGTTGCTGGAAAGGGTGGTCAGGCCTTGGCATCGGGCACAGGGGGGACTCTGTGACCTTGGAGGGCTTTTCTGACCAGGATGATTCTGGGATTCTGTGCAAACAGCCCCTTCCTCTCTCTGCACTTGCAAACCATCTCTGCAGTGCCTGGACTAGAAGCTGAGCTGGAACAGAGTCAAACTAGATTGAACATACAGTTTGTTTGAAAAGCTAAATAAGAGGGGTTGGAGCAAAGCTGCTACTTGATATTGTGTGTGGCTCATGCCTGGTCCCTGAGGTCAGTGCTTAATCTCCTGTAATGGAGTGGCTTTTTCTACACTCAGATGCATCTGAACAAAACACCAGTTAGTTTTTAAGCCTTTCTATTTTATTGCAAGAATGTACTGGAAATGACAGTGCTCTTTATAATAAAAGACAAAATGAAAAGGTAAAGGGTTTGAATGTCCATAAAGAATTGCTTCTAATGTTGTTTATTGGCCTGTGTAGTAGGCTGTTATTGTGCTTCTCAAATGACACTGCTTTTCCCTTGGGTTGTTTTGACCTCTTCAAGGATAGTCTTATGCCAACTGAGAAAAAAATCAAACCCTGTCTTTAGTAGCGACATGTCAAAATGGAAAAACCAGCACTGAATATTCAATAGTCACTATCAGGGGTAGGTAAATTAATTTAGATGACGTGGTAAATTAATTTAGATGATGCTGCAGGAAAGAAAAATTGGGGAGCAGAGGACAAACCCCTGAGAGGACACCACTGGTCACTGATGTCCATCAGGACTGTGAGCCATTGGCCACTATTTTCCTTTCAGAAAACAGAATATGCTTCATTTTATAAATCACTTCCTTTTATAGCTGTTTATTTTATGTGCTTGGGAGGTAAGAAGGAAGTAGTACAGTTTATTAAGGGAGTTTAATATACTGTACAACAATATAGTTTATAGAGAGAAAGGATTATAGATTTCTGATACTGTTTCTGCAGTAAATGCCATCAGTGTGGTGCTCCATCAATGCATCCTTGCTAACAGAGAAACTATCTTGGGTTGGTGCCAGCTCCTTCCCAAGGTTTCCTTTAGGCAGATTCCTCAGGTTTCCTGCATTTCCCAGGACTGGGCCTTGAGTACTTTCCCTCCCCTCTCCCCACCCCCCCCAAAAAAAAAAGTTATTAGCAAAGGTGAACTTATCGTTGTACTCAGAAATTTTAGGTATTTTGAATTCCCTTTGACATTGTAACAGCGTTTTAAAAGAAAAATATTAATAAGCTTTTACAAAGCAAACAGTTCCCAGGGCACTAGATCTTGCAAGAAAATACTTCTTATCTAAAATTATACCTCTGCTCATCTACAAATATAAAACATCCGAGCTTATTGCATATCCAGCCTATTAAGCCCCCCACATATTGGATAATACCTTTTTATTGCTTCCTCACATGGGATGGAGAACTGTTAATGAATTGAAGAGGTGTTTCTAAAAGAGGAACTTCTCTGAGCAGCTACAAACCACAGTGTGGGAGAACTCTTAGTTACTCTGAATATTAGGCTTGCAAGTTTTTCCCATGGAGCGGACTCAAAGGCTGCTTAATATAAATAAGTATTTAAAAAAAAAAAAAGGTGCAGTCTAGAGTGAGAAAAGGAGATGCTCCTTGGAGTGCATCACTCCTGAAATCTAGTCACAAATGCCTTGGACAAGTTCCTCTGCTTGCCCTCTCCAGTAGGAAATGGAAACTGCACTGTCCTCAGGCACGATGCCAAGAGGAAGGCTGGGAGAAACAGGGATGTCCCACACAGCCAGTCCTGCTGAGCCTCCAGCTGCAAAGGGATGGTGGTTCTCCTGTCTGCTGGGTGAGACACTGATACACTGCACAGAACTGCTCTGAATTGGGCTGACTGTGGAAAAGCAAACAGGAGCTGCCCCGATCCCTCTGGATGGGCAGTGCTGGCAGGTCGAGGGAGCAGATACAAAAGGCAGAGTTGGAATCACAGAGTAGAATCCCAGAATGGTTTGAGATGGAATGGATGTTAAAGTTCATCCAGTTCCAAACCCCTGCCATGGGCTGGGACACCTCCCACTAGCCCAGGTTGCTCCAACCTGGCCTTGGACACTTGCAGGGATCCAGGGGCAGCCACAGCTTCTCTGGGCAACCTGTGCCAGGGCCTCCCCACCCTCACAGGGAAGAATACAGTCTAGCCTAAACTTCATTTAAACCTTAAATTTTTCTCTCTTGTTGCTTCAAGCCTTGCTTTGGAAAGCTGGAAAAAAGGGGGAAGATTCCAGCACATGGTGGGCATTGACCTCAGTCATCACTGACTGGAAGCAATTAGGGTGACGAAGCCGAAGTTTTAATTACATAATCCCAGAGTGATTTGGGTTGGAAGGGACCTTCAAGATCATCTCATTCCAACCCCTTGCCATGGGCAGGAAATTAGTTGCTTACAGTTGCAGTGTTGGTACCTCTGAGCCTCTGTCAGCACTTCCCTGTACTGGGAAGTTGAGCAGCACGAGGGTCTTCCCTGTGATCCCGAACCCCCTGGCCTGAGCTGACTGTGTCCATGCAATGAACTCCCTGGCCTCCAAAGCCTGTACTTGTATCCAAGCCAGGCTGGGGGTTCCTCCTAAGCTGTTCCCAGCTGTTATTTGGGCAAGGACTGGTTTGCCAGGGCCAAAAGTTGTCCTGGAGGTTGGAAAGCAGGTCAGTTCTTATTGCCATTCCTGCCCTTTGTCAGAGTAACTTGCCTTTCAGTGATTTGCTTGGCAAAGAAACATAATGCTTTATTAGCATTTGAGATACTTATTTTTATCCTTATTAGATATCAGCCATTTACAAAGCAACTGACATCTGTTTTGTGGTTGTTTTCTTTTTCTATGCAAACAGAGAACTTGTACAACAAAATAAAGGAGCTGCAAATGATCTCTTGCTAAACTTGACAGGGTTTTTGATTTAATCTCATTAAGTTCTGTGTTCTTATTTTCAATTACCTTTGAAATCTGCTTATGCACTCTGCTGTGTAGTATTTCTGTCAAAGAAAGGAAGGGATGGCACCATGTGTTCAGGAAAGACACGGGCTGGGAAATGCCACGGGAAGAAATACTTAACTGCACAAATAATTTGCTCCTCCTGTGTGTTGGTGGAATTGCTCAGTGCAAAGATAAAAGGATGCTGGGTTTGAGAGAACATCTGAAAACATCATTAGGTTCCTGAGACTTTTTTGGTCTTCTGTGGGAAGCTCTTATTTCAGGTGGCGTTGGTTTTGTGTAAGAAGTTGTTGTCCAAAAATATAGGACAGGGAGCTCCTGGAGCTGGGCCAGTGCAAGAGATGCCCAAGGGATGGAGCAGCTCTGGGAGCAGCAAAGGCTGAGGGAGCTGGGGCTGTTCAGCCTCCAGAGCAGAGCCTGAGAGGGGCCCTCAGCCATGTCTGGAGGGGCTGCAGGGAGGGGGCAGAGGATGGAGCAGGCTCTGCTCGGGGGGGCCCAGCAATGGCCCAGGAGGAACGGGCAGGAACTGATGGCCAGGAAGTTCCAGCTGGACAGGAGGAAGAACTTGTTGGCTGGGCAGTGCCCCAGCCCTGAAGAGAGAGCAGAGAGGGGGTGGAGTGTCCTCCCTGGGGCTATTCCAGAGCTGTCTGGACACACTCCTGTGCCCTGTGCTCTGGGCTGGCCCTGCTGGAGCAGGGAGGTGGCACCAGATGCCCACTGTGGTCCCTTCCAGCCTGACCCATCCTGGGATCCTGTGACTGTGAGAACATGAATAAGATGAATGTGTGAAGGAAATTTGACTGGAATTCTGATTGCTCAGGATTGAAGGATTAACAGATTTTAAGGGCTTCCAAATCAGTTCTTATTGGCAAACACTGACACTGAACTGTGCAAAACCATCACTAGATTGGATGTAAGACAATGAATATTTAAGAGATGTAGCAGTTGCCAAGTGTTATCAGTGTTCTGAAAGCTTGGTGGGTTGTGTGAATGCTGCCACGCTTGGGTTGGTTCTACTTTCAAGAAATGTTAATTCTCTATTCCTTGTCTCTTCTTTTGTAGGTTTTCTCTGAAAAGTCATATTAAATGTACTTCCAGTCCCTAAAGGGGCTCAAAAGAGCTGGAGAGGGACTTTGGACAAGGGTCTGGAGGGACAGGACAAGGGGGAATGACTCCCCACTGCCAGAGGACAGGGTTAAATGGGATATTGGGAAGAAATTCCTGGCTGTGAGGGTGGGGAGACCCTGGCACAGGTTGCCCAGAGAAGCTGTGGCTGCCCCTGGATCCCTGGAAGTGTTCAGGATTGGATGGGGCAGCCAAATAACCCCTCTGGTTTGTACACCAGCTTTGGAGAAGTCCTGGGAAATATTGACATCCTGGAAATGAGATGCCTTCAAGTGGTGACTTTTGCCTCGTAAGCTTGTGGTTGAGTAAGTGAAAAAAGACATATAAGTTGAAAAGACTGTGAGAGAGTATTTAAGTTATTCTCCACTGAAACTTTTAGTGGTAGAAATATGGAGTGAAATCTGTATTTTGAACCTGTGTATTTTTCTCTGTGTTTTAAGCTGCTGCAAAGCAGTGGTTAAAATCCCCCTCACCTTGGCTGTAGCAGCCTCCAGGTTAGCATAGCATTAAACCAAAAATAATGTACCCAATGTTTTTAGCAGGAAAGTCTGAATCACACTGTGCTTCTGTTTTATTTTGAAAACAAATCCACGTCCTGAGAATTCGATTTTTAACTTTCATCACACACCACTGAATCCTGAGTTCCCACCGTGACCTGGAGCAGTTGTTTGTTAAATGATCCCACTGAGGTTGAGTTGGTCTATGGAACCACATCCCACTGGTTTTTGTTCGTAGAGAAGGTTGTTGTTGTCCTTTTATCATCCCAGTTTTGACCCTGGAGATGGGGAATGGGTGATGTGCCATCTTGTTTGGGGCTGGCACGTGAGCAAGGGGCAGCGGGGAGGGGGATGAGGTACTGGTGTGCTCAGAGGTGATGGCATCTTCTGGCACTGTAGTTCCTAAACTCCCAAGTCCTGTTCTGAACACCTGGGAATTGTTTTATTCATCAGCTTGAACGTGGACAAGTTTTGCCAGGGTTGAGGTGTGTCCCTGATGGCATTAAACACTTTGCTTCATTTCAAATTCCTGCTCTGGAGGAGCTGATCTGGAACTCTTAAAAGGTGCAAGAGGTTTATTTTCACCTGGATTTTGTTCTTAAAAACCACTGTCTTAAGACAACGCTCCTGTTTTATGATCTCAGCTGTTTTCCCACTGTGAGGGGCTCAGCAGGATTAGAGCAGGAAGCTTGGCTGGTGCTCAAGTTGGGCAGTACCAACTGTGCACATGTAGAATCATTAATATATTTTATTGTTTCAGTGATTTTATTTTTGCTTCAGTATGTGCTGAGACTTCTTCCTTTTAGGCTTTGCTGCAACTGCTTGATAAAGCAAATGTCAGAACCATTAAGGTTGGAAAAGACCTTTAAGAGCATCAACCCAGCACCTCCGTCGTGTCCACCACTAACCCATGTTCCCAAGTGCCACATCCACACATTTTTGGAACACTTCCAGGGATGGTGACTCCACCACTGTCCTGGGCAGTCTGGTACTGACATCACTTTCTGTGAAGGAATTTTCCCTGCTATCCAATCTAAACCTCCCTTGGGGTAACCTGAGGCCGATTCCTCTCACCCTGTCACTTGTTACCTGGGAGAAGAGACTGACACCCACTTCCACATCCATTTCCATTTCATAGAATCATAGAATCATAGAATCATAGAATCGATTGGGTTGGAAAAGACCTCCGAGATCATCGAGTCCAACCCTTGGTCCAAATCCAGTCCATTTACTAGATCATGGCACTCAGTGCCACGTCCATCCTGCGTATAAAATCAAGTGCGCAGAGAATGGTGAAATCCCCAACCTCTCGGGCACCCAGTCCATGCCTGATCACTCTCTCGAGTAAAGAATTTTCTCCGGATATCCAACTTAAATTTCCGCCTGGCGGAGCCTTAAAGCCCTCCCCCTTGTCCTAATTGTCTGAGAGTGCCGGGGGGGGGAAAAAAACAAAAAAAAAAAATAAAGAGAAAAAGAGGACGGTGCGAGACCCCACAAACCCCCATCCTGTACGGGACTTCCCTTCAGGGAGTTATAGACGGTGATGAGGTCACCTCTGAGCCTCCTCTTCTCCAGGCTAAACAACCCCAGCTCCCTCAGCCTCTCCCCATAGGACTATGCTCCAGTCCCTTCACCAGCCTTGTTGCTCTTCTCTGGACCCGCTCCAGCACCTCAATATCCTTCCTGAACTGAGGGGCCCAGAACTGAACACAATACTCAAGGTGTGGCCTCACCAACGCAGAGTACAGGGGAAGGATCACTTCCCTGCTCCTGCTGGCCACGCTATTTTTGATACAGGACAAATTTCCTTGTGCATCAGAGCAGCAAAAACTTAATTAATCACATATCTAAAATTCAGCTCTTAGTTAAGAGAACTCTCAGATGACAAGTGAAGTGAAATGCAGCGAGCTCTCCAGCAGCCCCCTGCAAATGTTTGGTTTCAGTTCACTCAACTTTCTCCTTATCCTGAGACCTGTTCAAACAGCCTTTTGGTGAGGGTGAGTTCCCTTTGGGAAAGGAGCAGGTCTGGTTGAAGGGGAAGAAAAAAAAAAAATCAATCTTGATTTGCAAGTTAGGTGATGAAAAGGTTAAAAACCTGGTCCTCCTGTGACACTGTTAGGCTGGATGTGTCCTTGCTGCTTCTCTGACAGCCAGGTCAGGGAAGTGTGAAACAATTGACTGTCTCTGGGGAATGATGGGGCTTTAACAGGTTTGGTTTTCCCTCTGATAACTGCAAAACTGCGGCTTAAAATTGGTTTTTGAATGTAGCACTTTAGTGACACTGGGGACTTGGAAACTGAGTTATGAGGAATGACAGAGTCACAGAGTGTTTGGGGTTGGAAGGTACCTTGAAGCCCATCTCATCCCACCCCCTGCCATGGGCAGGGACACCTTTCACTATCCCAGGTTGCTCCAAGCCCCATCTAACCTGGCCTTGGGCACTTCCAGGGATGAGAATGTGTGAAGAAGCCAGTGCTTGGTTGCAAAGGCAACAAAACTGCTCAGAAGAAACTTTTCAGTGTTCTCAAAGAGAGAGAAAAGTGCTTCTAGGCAGGATGGAGTGCCAATTATTCCTGGTTTTCTTAGGTTTCTGTTGCAGTGGCTGCAGGAGCTGGTCCTAGTGGTAATAAATCAGTATGGTTTGGTGGAATGAGAATAAAATAGGATAGAAGGATGTTGGACTGGTGTTTGTATCAGTGTGTCCACTGTAATCCATCACTCTGCTGGCTCTCACAACTCCCTGATTTGGGATTCTGCTCCCAAACCCTTGAGGTGACTCTTTCTCTGCCACTCTGTTGTCAGTTGTTTGGAATTCTCATTCCCTGGCAGCAACAGGATTCACAGAGGTTTGGGCACAATTGTAGGTTACAAATGGTCCTGTAGGTGTCTGTGAATAGTAAAGGCCTTTTCTTACGCTTTCTGTTTCTGTAATAAAGCAATTCTCAGGAAAAGAAAGGATTTGCTCTCTCTTCGAGAATGGAGATGCTTTCCCTGCCCTCATAGCAGGTGAACACTAGGCAGGAATGCACAGAAAGCTTATGTGGCTTTAAAATAATTAGAAATAGTGGATGCTTCCTCCAAACCCAGACTATTACAGGTGAGTAAAGAAGGAATTTCAAAGGCAGAAGCTCCTTTTCCTCTGTCCTGCTATCGGGTTCTCCTCACATCTGGCATTTGGGGTAGTTCCTCCTTCATGTGCACTGCTGAGGCCTCACAAGAAATTCCTTCATTCCCTGATAAACTGCATCTCCCATTTTTGGGAAATAGATGAGAAATGGTGGGTTTTCCTCTACCTACCATCAAATCCAGTGTGCCTTTGCTCTGTAGTGCTCCACTCCACTCCTCAAGAATTCTTTTTTCCTCTGGGCAAAAATTGGATGGATATTGTAGCAAGAGAACTGGAACATTGAATTGTTGTTTAACAAGGCTTGCATCCAAATCTAGGTAGAAATTTTGGTCTGGGGTCATTTCATCTGCCTGGATGATGAGTGCAGAGGAGGCACCAAGATGATCAGAGAGATGGAGAGAGACTATTTCCAAGGGCCTGGAAAGGCAGGACAAGGGGGAATGGCTTCAAATTTCCAGAGGGCAGAGTTAGAGTGGATATTGGGAAGGAATTGTTCCCTGTGAGGGGGGGAGGCCCTGGCACAGGTTGCCCAGAGAAGCTGTGGCTGCCCCTGGAGATCCCTGGAAGTGTCCAAGGCCAGGTTGGAGCAACCAGGGCTTGGAGCAACCTGGGCTAGTGGAAGGTGTCCCTGCCCATGGTAGGGGGTGGGATGAGATGAGCTGTCTTTGGGGTGCACCAGGAAAATCCAGGTTTGCTGGCAATGTTCATTTTTTTCCCTCCAGATGCTTTCCTGTAGAAAGTAGCACGAGCAGATAAAGAGGATGGGAAAGCATCAGTAAGTTGTCCTTTTTTCCCCTGCTTTGTTAGGAGAAAACAGATACATGTGGAGCACAGCAGAAGCCGAGGAGATATTAAAAAAAATTATGCAGTTTAGGCAATGCTTAGGTAGGCTTTTATAATGTCAGTAATTCAGCTTTAGAGCTGAGTCTTACAGGCTCCTGCTGCTCCTCTGGTTTGCAAACAAGCCCCAGGATGGCTCCAAATTGAGGTGAAAACATTCAAATCATTTAATTCCCACCCTCAGTGGCCACTGCCTGATCACGGTGTTCCCAAATAACTGCTGGATCTGTTTCATTATTTACAATTCCCTGTGTGCTCAAAGTGTAAATTAGACTTTCCTAAATAGAGGCCCGATAAACCTGGATGTTGATTGGCTTGAGTAATGGCTGAAGGAACTGGAAAGCAAACAAGATTTACCAAACCAGTTTTGAATATGTGTGATCTGCCCCCAGAACGTGCCCAGGAATTCTGAGCCAGGTTTGAGGCATTTACAACCACACAGGCTCTTCTTCAAAAGCTTTTACAGGCTCAAAGCTGAGAGGGCACCAGCATTAACCCTGCTCATCTGCCCAGCAGGCTCCTGATGAAGCCTTACAGACCCCTTGGAACAACAAGGTGCAGCAGATGACAATAATTAAATGGATAAAAATTGATCAGTTGGAAGACCCTCGACGTTGGTATCGATCAGTTGAATCTCTGGCAACCCCAAAAGGGCAAAACATCTACTGAAGTAAAACTCTGAAAGACCTTGAACTGTGAGGTTTCTCTTTTGCTTTTTTGGTTTAGTCAGTGGGACCAGAAACAGATTGCTGAGGTCGACATAAGATTCTCCATTACCCACAAAAAAACCTGCTGGTTCTTGGAGAAAACCATTCCCAGGTCAGTGCTCTCATCCCAGACAGCAAGTACAGACACAAGGAAAATGACCATGACCAACAGTGGTACTTAATATAAGTCCCACACACACAATGGGAAGGCTCTCGAGAAAAAAAAATACAAAGGCTAAAATTTCTGGGAACATTTTAGAAGAAAACATTCCTCTTGTCTCAGACAGAAATAATAAAAATTCACATCCTACAGCCAGCAGTGAGATAAAAAGTCTTCAGGCTATTCCAGCAAACCCTTTGTTTCTTGTCTCACTTCCCAGAAGACCTTGGCAACAGCAATTGTTGAAGGTGATTTAGATTTTTAGGACACAGCACACAACAACAACAAGGATCTGTGTAAACAGGCAGAACACAACCACTCTGATTTGGATGAACCAGGGAGGATGTTTCTGGAATTATGGAAACTTTCTCCGATGCCACATCTTTTGATCAAGGAATCTTCATCAGTGAGTCTCTATTCTCTGATCCTGTAATTTTGAGGCGGAGCAGAAATATCAGCAAGTTTTATTTCCATCCACAGAGAATCATTAAGGTTGGAAAAGACCTCCAAGATCATCAAGTCCAACCTTTAACCAATATGTTATATAACACTGGGCCTTTTCCTTGGCCCAGTTTCTGAAAGCCACAGTTGGGAAGTTGTTCTTTGCCTGAAGTAAAGACTCAGAGATGAAGGAGAACCAGTACAGGGAAACCTTGGAAATCAAAGGATGATGGGAATGTGAAGCTTTACACAATTCCATCTTGTGGGCTGGCCATGTCCTGCCATGATTTATGAGGCAGAAATTACCCCAAAGCAATGGATAGTTCCTGCCACAGCACCTCGTTCTACAACTGCCTTTCACACTGAGAGTTCCCACACCTGAGACTAAGCTTCTTACACCTTCCCATTGATAAGAATTCCATGGTTTATTTTGGTACTTTGGGGGAAAGATATGTTTGTGCATATTCCCAGCCAGAGCTGAGCTCTTGGGAACAAAAATTCCCTGATAGCATTCATCGATTATGGAGTTTGGCACCTGCAAATAGAATGATTTGCACTTAAAAGGAGTCACACTCCCAGGGATATCCAAGTGTTCCCACTGAAATATATTATCACAAAAGCAATCTCAATTCTATTTCAAACCTGGTTTATTTTATTGAGACTAGGTTAATTAATGTTGTATTCATCCTTCATCTGCTAAGCATGTCCCAACCAGGACAAAGCAAAGCCAATTTTACCTGGGTTTTTGTTCATCTAACCCAAATCTGTTCGACCCAAAAGCCCAAGAACTTTCCTTTAAATGTATGTTCACCTTCTTTTACTTTGAGCTTTCTCTTCCCAAACTCTTCCTCAAGTTAACAAGATGAATGCACTCAAACTGCACCTACAACAAGTACAAATGGACCAGAGTTTAAACCAGAGACTGAAAGCACCAGCACTTACATCGTGTACGAAGACCGGTCCTTAAATGAGACAGAAATTCACACACAGAGGTCAAGAGAAATACAACTCAAAAAAAAAAATACTGCTGCTGAAAACTGGAAGTGTTCCTGAATTAACTTAGTGTTGCCTGCAGTGACTTATTTTTGAGGCAGCTGCAGCCCATGTGTGATATCATTTGTATTTGCAGTGCCTCCGTTCCCTCTCGAGAGCCCTGACTGATAATTTTCTGATAACGGTGTTTTTAAGTTCCTGGGAATACTCTCTGTCAGGTTTGACAAATGTGCTGCAACACAAACCAGTTTTCATCAGAGATCTGCCTCATTTGTTAAGTTATTTGTTGCTGGGAATACAAGGCCAGGCTCTGGGTGCCTACACACCCCCACAGCACAGAAGCTTTTTGCTTCCTTTTCATCTTCTTTTGATATGTTCTGGACTAGAGTGTCAATGCTGTGGGTCAGAAGTTTCAAAGTCACATATAGAATTAGGGAATCACAGAATGGTTTGGGTTGGAAGGGTCCTTAAAGCCCATCCAGTCCCACCCCTGCCATGGGCAGGGACACCTCCCACTAGCCCAGGTTGCTCCAAGCCCCGTCCAACCTGGCCTTGGACTCTTCCAGGGATCCAGGGGCAGCCACAGCTTCTCTGGGCAACCTGTGGACCATGAAATATGGACCCTGTGTGTGAAGTACTGAGGTGCTTCAGTATTTTTTTGGGACTCTGGTCCCATTTTCTGGCTGAGAAGCACTAAAACATGAGAAAGGGTCACCTTCACCAAAGTCAGACCCAAAGCAGCACCACAGTGCCTTAGGGACACACCTTTTCCCCTGGGGACAGAGAGTGGCTCCAGGTGGGAAGGCTCCATGTGGGAGGACTAGGAATTTACAAATTTACTAGAAAAAGCCTTTAACCTGACCTTGTCAAACTCCTTAGTTTGGCCAGAGTAAAGGGTTTAGCTGTGCTCTGTGAATTTGGTTGGAGGCTGTGGCTGCATGTGGAGCAAAACAGGCCAGGACAGCAGGAAAACAATCTTGAAACAACCTTGGAAACTTGTGGGAGAGCTTCCCATCCCTACTGATGATGGGAGGACACGATAGGAAATATGTAACCCAGGAGGTGGCTTTGCAGAATTAGCATATTTTTGTATATGATCCTGCAGGGTGGGTCTGAGTAAGTTCATGATAATTTTGAGAATATACTTATGCAATGAGGTTTTCATTTTCTGTTGATTTGGGATTTACTGCTATTTAATTCATCCTATCCTACAGACATACACCTTCAAATGGAGAAAAATAAGTTTGTAGTCCAGGTTTAACTAGAAAAACTCTGTAGAATGTATAAAAAAGCAATTCCCATTTCAGCTGATCCATATAATGCCTTTCTTTAAGTAAATAATCCCCATTTCCAAGCAGATTTACAATCAGTGGCAAGCACAGGAAAGAAGGATGGAGTTACAGGTGTGGTTTCAATGCAAATTTTCTCTCTGAGAGAAACCTGAGGTGTCAATGTTCCTCAGGAGTCACCAAGTGGGGGAGAAGTTACTGGGTGTGTAACTGGGTGTGTGAACTGTGTTACTGTTCACTCCTGCTTGGGTTTCACTTTTCAGTACACCATGTGAAACCCTCCCACTGCTTTAGAGAGCAGAAGTGATGAGTTTCCTTCAGTCTGGGGACAACTCTTGGTACTTTGGGGGTTGGAATGAGATCTTTAAGGTCCCTTCCAACCCAAACCACTCCATGCTATTCCTTGCCCTTCCTGCAGCCCAGAGTGTGTTTATCCATCTCTCTGTCTATCTAAATCTGCCTTTTAAGTACCAATTTTTCTTCTCACTTCTCTTTGGAACAAGTTAATAAGTGACATGTTCTGTTGCTCATTTAACTACTGCACCTCTGTGAGTACAGTGCACAGGATTCCTGAGTCTCTCCCTGTGGATTTCTCCCAGGCTAAATACCACTGGCTAAAAAATTCAACTGATGTTCCAGAGTAGAAAATTCCGTGTTGTGCCAGGGAAGATTTAGATTAGATATCAGGGAAAATTTCTTCCCAGGGAAGGTTGGAACAGGCTACCTAGAGAAGTGGTGGAGTCACCATCTCTGGAAGTGTTCAAAAACTGTGTGGATATAGCACCTGGGGACATGGTTTAGTGGTGGTGCTGGGTTGGTGGTTGGAATTGGTGATCTCCAACCTTAATGATTCTGTGATTCTGCGTTTAATGTAAATTCTCTGATGAGTTCTTTGAACTTGTTGTACGGACTTGATTAATCTGCTGAAATGAGAAATATGTTCTGTGTAAACAGCAGAATATGAGTTTTTAATGATACTTGGCCCTTTTGTACATCAGACAGCTGAAGGGGCTGCTAATGTAACTTTGCAGTATCGGAGGTTATTCCTGCTCTTGCAGGTGGTTTTGTCTTTTCATCAACTTGGAAAGCAAGAATAAGTTTTAGACTGTTCTTGAAGGAAGGATAAATTTGTTTGGATGACAGAAAACTTCAGGGCTGTATTCATGTGCCAGCATTGCCCAGAGAAGCTGTGGCTGCCCCATCCCCGGAGTGTCCAAGGCCAGGTTGGATGGGGCTTGGGGCAACTTGGGCTAGTGGAAGGTGTCCCTGCCCATGGCAGGGGGGGAATGAGATGGTTTTTGAGGTCTCTTCCAACTCAGGCCAGTGGTAATTCCCTCACTCCTTGAAAAAGGGCTCTGCCCAAACATTCAACTGAAATAATCCCCAAATGTGTCTGAATGATCAAGAAGGGAGTGTTGCTGGGCACTGCCAGGCTGCTTTAGCAGAGTAGAAATGGCAACTTCCACATTTCATGGCTTTTGCACCCTTGGCTGGTGCCCTTCCCGTAGAAAGTTCACCTTCTGCAGAGACTGGGCTGTAAAAACAAACCCTTCCCTATTAGTTCAGCCGAATGAAGATTTTCAGCTTCTGGATTCCTCTCAAAGGAGGTCTGGTGTAGAGCTATTGTAAAAATATTTACGGCCCCCTTTTTGTTGTCTTGTTTTGTAGCGATCGTTGAATAATTGCAACAAGCTCAGAAAAATGATATTACATGTGGAAACAGTAGATCTTTCCTGTCTTGTACAGTCCATTGGTTTCTGACTGGTTTTGTTGGTTTTTTTAGCAAATAGCTTGCTTGACTTTGATTCTTTGAGGCTTATCCTGCACTAATCCCTTGACAGTCTGTATGGTCGTTCCACGAGGCACCTCAGTCATCAGTCAGGCTTCAGGGCAGGTGGAAAAGCAGCCAAACTGTGTGATCTCCATGGAAGGTGAAAAGCTGTTCTGTGTTGAACTGCAGTCTCATTTGGCCATCAGGTTTTTTTCCTTAATTAGCGAGGAAAAATATCACTATTGATAGTTCTTGGTGTTCTTTTCAATGGCTTGGGCACAGAGGAGAGAAGGGCAGGCCCAGGGCAGTGCCCGTCCCTGTGCTGGCACCGCTGAGGGACCGCGAGGGCTGGGCCCAGTGCTGGGCCCTCAACAGGAGAGACCCGGAGGGGCTGGAGCGTGTGCAGGGAAGGGAACGGAGCTGGGGAAGGGGCTGGAGCAGCAGGAGGGGCTGAGGGAGCTGGGGGGGCTCAGCCTGGAGAAAAGGAGGCTCAGGGGGGACCTTCTGGCTCTGCAACTCCCTGACAGGAGGGGGGAGCCGGGGGGGGTCGGGCTCTGCTGCCGGGGAACAAGGGACAGGAGGAGAGGGAACGGCCTCCAGCTGTGCCAGGGGAGGCTCAGGTTGGCCAGGAGGAGGAATTTCTCCGTGGAAAGGGTGGTGAGGCCTTGTCAGGGGCTGCCCAGGGAGGTTTGGAGTGCCCATCCCTGGAGGTGTCCCAGGAAGGCCTGGCCGTGGCACTCAGTGCTCTGGGCTGGGGGACAAGGTGGGCATCGGGCACAGGGGGGACTCGGTGACCCCCTTGGAGGGCTTTTCCAACCTCAGTGATTCTGAGATTCTGCTTGTGCAAAGAATTGCAAAGGCAGATTGTGAACTTACTGTGAGACTTAACGGACAAACCGTTGATGCGTCACATCAGATTTATGATTAAGAGGTTTCCTCCCTGGCATTTTAGGCCAAGGACAGAGACAGGATGTGAGGAACAAAATTACAGATATCTAAAGGGGGAAAGACCCATAATGTCAGATTCTTTGTAAATTAGGAGAATAATACTTTAAGGATGGCTATTTAAAGGCTTATTTGCAAACTGCTCTCTCTCAAAAAGAGAGTTTGAGTGCCTCATAAATATCTGAAGAAATTTCAGTCCATTTGTAAGAGGAAAAGAATCGCTGTATCAAACCAAACCAAACAGAAGTGCTCTGTGAAATCAAGCAGAGCTGTTACAGAGGGCAGCAGAGGAGAGTCCAGCGAGATGCAGAACTCAAAGCGGTGAGATCAGTTAAATAATGGTCCTTTACTAGAGACTGTGAAGCTCATCACCACAACAAGATTTTAAGTTGATGAAATACTTTTTTAAGTATGTAATTGGAATAATGTATTCTCAGGTCCATTGAAAAATAAAGCTGTTTGAGCTCTTTAGTCCTTGCAGAAGGCTGAGTTAGGAAGAAGTCAATCTTCTTGTGTTTTGTAGAAACCAGGGACGGGTTTTCATGTAAGACAATCTTTAGGTTTTTATTTTTTTAAACAGATTTCTAAGAGAGAAATAAACCCTCTGCATGTGTTGGGATTGTGTAGTTATCCTGGTTGCACAGAGAAGTTGTTGACACCCCATCCCTGGAAGTGTCCAAGGCCAGGTTGGACGGGGCTTTGAGCGACCTGGGCTAGTGGAAGGTGTCCCTGCCCATGGCAGGGGGTGGAATGTGATGGTCTTTAAGGTCCCTTCCAACCCAGACTGTTCTGTGATTCCATGAAAAGGTGTATTGCTGGGCAGCTGTGGTGGCTCTGTGTCCTTGTGACTCCTGCCGTGGTGCTCCTGTGAGGGACTGAAAACCTGAAAGAGTTTAATGACTCAAACATTCAGCAGAGGAGAAAAGGATCGTTCCCATGCCAAGGAGATAAGGGGCTGTTAGAAAAGAGGTTCTTTGGGGAGGCTTTGTGGGACCACCATCCAAATGACCAGGGATAGCACTGGAATCCTGGCTGGTGACCTGGATTTTTTTTCCCTCTACCTCTATTTTCCTGTCTTTCCTTCTGCCTTTCTTCTTCTCCTTAGAAGTTTAAATCCCTGTTGCCACGTGTCATTCAGAAAAGTTTAATTTGCTGGCTGTTCAGAAAGGTTTAAATTGTTGCCACCACAGGCCATTCAACCTGTCATAAAGTCGAAATCGTTGCTGCCATAAATAAAAGCTTCTAATTGAACTTTGGCGTTGCTTCACCTTAATTTAGCCCAAGGGTACTCCCAAACTCGGAGTAGGCAGTCCAGGAATGTCCTGTAGGGACCTGATATTTTGCAGCTCTCCCAGAGCAGGTGGCTCAGGACTACCCTGTGGGGACAGAACAGCTGCTCATGGACTTACTAGTCTTGAACACCAGAGAGAAGCAAATCTGTTGCTGCTTTTCCCCTCTCCTGTTTCCTAATTATCCCTTGCAGGATATTTTCCCACTGCTTTCACAACTCTCTCCTCTTCCCATTTATGTATCATTTACTTCCTTCAGTTGCCCCAGTTCTTCCATCCCTTAAGCTCCTCTTTTCCCAGTCTGGAAAAATTCAAAGCAGCTGAAGCCATTGGGGGGGGGGGTGGTGGTGGTTACCTTGGGGGTTTTTTTGGGGGGGAACCTCTTGTTCAGATGACAGATTTGGATTACTAACCCTTCTTTGCATCATCTTTGAGTCACAGTCATGAGGGAAATACAAAAGCTGGTGGATTTGATAGATTTTAGAGGAATTGTTGAGGAGACATCAACCCTCTGGATTGTCACAGGGTTTGTAACAAGATTTTTTTTCCTGGTGAAATCCTCTTTATGTTAAAACTCGTGGTGGTGTCCCAGAAGCTTCCAGGTCAAGCTCCTGGATCACTATAACTGTACAGATGTAATTGAACAAGAAATTGTGCCATAAAACACATGGGCAGACACAGCGGCTGAAAAGTTGTTGCTCCTTGAACTTGAAACTAATCTTTGGTGCAAAGTTACGGATATTTGGCAATTTTTCATCTCTGCTGTGTTAAAACAAAATAATTTTAAATAGCTGATTGAAAAAAACGTACTGGGGCGTTTTTCTCCCCAGGGCTGTAAACCAGTTTGCTGGGGTTAAGATCAGTGATTAATTTTACTGTTTTATCCAAAAAAAAAAGCATCAGCTCAACTTGGGACTATATATTTATGCAGAGTTGCTGTTTTGAAGTGAAGGTGTGAACAATCTTCATGCTGCACTTTGGAATAAATTATTTGGGCCCTTAATACAGGAGGTTACGTGATAAATATTTTAACCCAATTTAAATGTTATGCACCTCCTGACAGTCACAGATTTTCTTCCCAGTTGCTGGTGAACTTCCACAGAGATCATTCCTGGGAGTATTTCCGTGTGAAGCAGACTGGGTAGTGTTAATTTGTCAGAGAACTGAAATTTCAGAGAAGTGTTTATAAACACTGCGCCTGCCAACGCGAGGCACCGCGGGGCAGCGCTCGGGGTGGTTGGTCGTGCTTGACATTTGGGGATTGAGTTGGAGTGTTTTACACAGGGAAAGGATGTGCCTTGTGGGTGCTGGGAATGACCAGAGCTGACTGTGGAAAGCAAGGCTTTGAACCCCAGGGTGGGACACGATGGTCTCTGGTGAGGCCCCGCCTGGGTCACCGTGCACAGTTCTGGTGCCTCTGGAATAGGAAGGTCGTGGAACTGTTGGTGGAGTCCAGAGGAGGCCACACAGTTGCTGAGGGGACTGGAGCACCTCCCCTGTGGAGACAGGCTGGGAGAGCTGGGAATGTTCAGCCTGGAGAGGAGAAGGGTGTGTGGAGACCTCACAGCACCTTCCAGGGTCTGAGTGGGCTACAGGGAAGCAGGAGAGGGGCTGTTCATTGGGAACTGGATCAGCAGGACAAGGGGGAATGGCTTCACACTCACAGAGGGGAAATTTAGGTTGGATATTGGGAAGGAATCGTTCCCTGTGAAGGGAGGGAGACCCTGGCACAGGTTGCCCAGAGAAGCTGTGGCTGCCCCTGGATCCCTGGAATTGTCCAAGGCCAGGTTGGACGGGGCTTGGAGCAACCTGGGACAGTGGAAGATGCCCATGGCAGGGGATGGAACAACAGGATGATCTTTAAGGTCTCTTCCAACCCAAACCATGATTCTAGGAAAAAAAAACATGTTCTGGATGTTGACTGTCTGGCTGCTCCTCATTAAGTACTACCTTTGTCATGGTAAATGTAGTTTTCACATCCTTATTCTGCAAATTCATTTTCTGTTGCAGAGCAACTCAAGGTATAAACCCTTCTTTTTCCTGGAGAACTTTATGTAACTGTGCTTTTTTTTTTTCCCATCACCTTGATGTGTCACTCTTGCTGCAGCAAATTTATTCTGGGTTTGGTTGTTATTTCAGTGCTTTCATTTGTTTGAGGTGAGATTGGTTGCTCAGTGGAGGAAAAGCTCATCACGTTAAGTAGATCGCTGTATGTGATGGGTCTCATCCTCAATTTAAATTATTGTGCCTCGCAAGTGCTGCTTCTGGAATTGTCTGAAACAGCTGCAATGTCAGAGGCAGCTCTTTGCTACAGATAATGAGGTTTAAACCTCTTTAAACATCACTCAAAACATGAAATACCAGAAATCCGAGGTAAAAACCAGTATTTTGACTGTTGCTGTTGTTACAAAAATACATAAAAATGTAGGTTACCCCTCTAAACGTCTCCCTGGTGTGTTTATTGTCCTTGCAGGCACTATCCTGGTTGACAACATGCTGATCAAAGGGACAGCAGGAGGGCCTGACCCCACCATTGAGCTCTCCTTGAAGGACAACGTGGATTACTGGGTGATCCTGGATCCCATCAAACAGACCCTGTACCTGAACAGCACCGGCCGGGTCCTGGACAGGGATGTGAGTCTGGGGGGGCTCTTTGTTTGCTTTCCTCCCCATGGACATCAATTCCTAATTAACCATAACCACCAGACCGGCTGGAATATAATTCCTGCATCTATCTTGTCCCCAGATGGATGTGGACAGAGTTAATTGGATTCTTCATTAGGATTTATTGGGAGCACACAGAAACTTGGCCATGTGTGCAAATACTGTGTGTGGACAAACACAGCAGTAAAGACCAACCAAACAAAGGTGTGGGTTTTACATCCAGCCAAACTTGGCTCCTCTGCTGAATTAAATTTTTATTGTGCACTGAATTATGAGATGTGAGAAGAGCAAAGGATTTGTGACTACTACAAATCACTTACAAAGCTTGACATGTTCAATTGAGAACGTGCTGGTTTAGATTCTTTTTTTAGGGCAGCATAAAATTCATGTGGTACATTCGTTCCTAATGGCATTGAAAGAAATACTGTCAGGCTAAGTTTGACTTTTATAAAAAGAAAGCTGAAAAGCACAAAAGAAATGGGAGTTTTCTCATCTAGGCTAATTTCATTGAAGAACAACACTTTAAATATAGAGATATTTTCTCACAGTGTTGCAGCATTGCTGCAGTTCATCAGAACCTGAAAGGAAAATTGACTCCAAAGTGCTGTAATCAATATGGCAAGGATGCTTTAAAACTCAGGAGTTCTACTTGGAGTGCGGGGAAGTTTGTTTTGTATTAGCTTGATTGATTAATTTGTCTTCTCCATGTGTTTTGAGATCTATTCATAAGTACCAAAAACAACATGCAAATTTTCCCTCATTTCCATTTTGAGCTGAAAAAGAGCTAATTGAATTCAGCTGTTCTTAATTTAGTTTTAATTCACAAGCTGTTCTCAGATGCAGAGCACAGAGTGGCACAGTGGTCACGGTGGCAGAAGCCTTGTGGTGCCTCAGCAGAGCTGGCACTTGCTCGAGCACCAAACAGCAGCTGCTGGAACATGTTTGGCCTTTCAGTTTTCATTTGAAGTCAGAGCAAAAAAATGAGAGCCTGGAATGGGAGGTGAGGCTGAAGAACCACTGTAAGAAATGCAGGGTCCCTTCTTCCTCAGCCCACGGAATCCTGCACATCCATATGGGGTCAGGAACTGGCATTAATCCCCGTTAGGTCAATGCTAATTCTTTTTCAGTGCCCCTTTTAGTGACAGTTCTCTCCCTCTGGGGTTGTTCACCTGAGCTGCTTGACCTGAATCTTGCTTTACCAAAAGGACCTTGCCAGATTATTTGAGTTCCAGTATTAGCAACAATCTGAATCAACTCACAGATACTTCACATCCTATGAATTCACAACCACTTTACAGTGATGCTCCTTGCCAGAAGGAGACTCAAGTCCAGAGGACAATTGAAGTGTGTACCTATATAATTATATATAGATAATAATGTGTTTAAATTGGTATTTAAGGTATTAATTCCTCACTTTTTGCTGTGAACTTTTAACATCTTATCCCCGGTACTGTGTAAAATTACTCCTTTGTGGTTATTTAAGTTTAGTGGGCTATGAAAAGAGAATCTGGGATTTGAGGTCATTTAGGTTTTGGGTGTGAGCCCCACTGTAGATCTTCCATGGGCTCAGTGAATTGCTGGAACTCACAAGCCAAAGAAAATGAAAGCAGCCCTCAAAAACCCCAGTGACTGAGAAAAACTATGAAATGGGCTTGATTAATATGGCTCTTTTGGGGCCAGGGGGAAGTGGTGGGTTGGCAGTGCTGGGTTAACTGTTGGACTTGGTGCTCTTGGGGATCCTTTCCAACCTTAATGATTCTAAGATGCTGTTTCCAGCCTTCAGAACCAGCTCTGTGCTCACCCCCAAAATGCAGAATCATTCAGACTGTAGGTGGTTCCTTCTTTCGTTAACAAAAACCCCCAAATGTGTTTTTCTCATCTTTCAAGTTAAAACCAGGTGAAACTTTGTGGTACCAATGGAATTGGGGGGGTTTATTAAGTCAAACCTTCGGATTCAGTTTTTATTACAGAGGAAAGATATATTCTCTGATTCACAAATGGTGCATGTACAAGCACATTCAATATATTTGGATACTCTTCCCATTTTTCTCTCTCTGCTGATTCAGTTATCCTGTTCCTGTTCCTGTGTTTTATTACCTTTCTTGAAAGCAAATCTTATTAGATTCCATTGATTGATTTTACTAAGAATGGCAGTGTGTTTTCCAAATAAAATCAGATAAAAAGAAAATTCACGACTTTACTTCCAAGTACTTAGGAAGGGTGAATAGTGATAGTTCAGAGCTGAAGGTGCCAGGAGCTGCTAAGAGGTGCTGGAATGATCTGTCCCCAGTGTCATAAACAATTTGTGCCATTGTACCATTATGTATTTTTTTTTGCCTATAAATGCCCAGACTGATGAGAGTTTGTTTAAACACCTGATTTTAGATCTAAGCACTGACCCAGCAGAGATTGTACATCTGTGGAAGGAATGCTGGTCCTGTTTCTCTCATATTTCATCAAAAGCAACAAACTATTTTTTCCATGTTCTTGTAACAAAGACCAAATCCAGAATATCAAATGGTTATCAAATATCTATTTTTTTAACTCATTGTATTTTTCTTGGGCATGGCTAATAAATCTAGATCTACTCAGTAGTGCTTAAGCTTATTAAAGGCAGCCTAAAAATTCTTGGATCTTACTCAGATGAGTAGTAATAGACATTCCAGCCTAAATTTCTATGCCCATTCATCAAGTTTGGGAGTTATTTGTATTTGAATATTATGATGTTCACTGGAATGAAAACATCAGGAGTCTGGGTTGTCTACACTGAAGGTTGTTTCTGAAGTATTTGTAAATGTAAATGGGAGAAAATTGGATTTATTTCTGGGTTGACCTTTCAATTGGAGATAAGAAAGAAACAAGAAAGTCATTGGAGTGAGTCTGGAGGAGGCCACGGAGACGCTCTGAGGGCTGGAGCCCCTCTGCTCTGGAGCCAGGCTGGGAGAGCTGGGGGGATTCACCTGGAGAAGAGAAGGCTCCAGGGAGACCTGAGGGCCCCTCCCAGGGCCTAAAGGGTCTGCAGGAGAGCTGGAGAGGGACTGGGGACAAAGGATGGAGGGATAGGACAAGGGGGAATGGCTTCCCACTGCCAGAGGGCAGGGTTAGATGGGATATTGGGAAGGAGTTCCCTGTGAGGGTGGGGAGGCCCTGGAACAGTTGTCCGGAGAAGCTGTGGCTGCTCCTGGATCCCTGGAAGTGTCCAAGGCCAGGTTGGACGGGGCTTGGAGCAACCTGGGCTAGTGGAAGGTGTCCCTGCCCATGGCAGGGGGTGGCACTGGATGCTGTTTCTGGCCTTGCATTCCCGTGCAATGCAAACCATTCCAGGATTCTCTGAATTCCACCATTCATAAACCAAGGTTTCCCACCCGCGGCATCTCCTCGGGATCTTTATAAAGGTGCATTTTCCCTTTCAGCCCCCGGTGTCCATCCAGTCCATCGTGGTGCAGGTGCAGTGTGTGAACAAGAAGGTTGGCACCATCATCAACCACGAGGTGCGGATCGTGGTGAGGGACCGCAACGACAACTCCCCTCAGTTCCAGCAGCAGCGCTACTACGTGGCCGTGAACGAGGTCAGAACCCCCCAGTCATCTTCCCTGTCAGTGCTAAACCCCGGCTTCCATTTGAAAACCCTCCCATTTGAAAACCCCATAAATTCAGTCGTTTTCAAGTCCCTTGGATTTGTGTCCCTTTAGAATCCGAAGCTGGGCCTCCACGAGTGAAGCGATTTCTGGGACATTAATGCAATTTTAGCTGCCAAGGTGGAAGTAAAACAAACAGGAAGTAAAACAGAAAGTATTTATTTTAGGAAATCCCACAAAAAACCCAAAGTAAATAGTTCAGAAGGATTTGTTAACAATATTGAAACTTGGCAAAGTGCAGGTTTGGTTTATTGCTGCTTCTCTTTATTAAATGATGTCTGTTGGAAGGAATTATTTTGCTTTATATCTTTATGGAGCAGAGAGCTGTGGATTGGACTTCTCTGTGTTATTTGAAGGCAAAAAAAACCCTGTTTCTATCTTAGACTGGTACAGCTTCATTTCACTTTACAGTTAAGTGTCTTATTCTCTTAGGGCTGGAATAATCTGCTAATAAGCAGTACAAAGGATCTCTGTTTTCGGTGTTGGTATCTCGGGGCTTTAGTACTAAGAAGCAGAAGTGGAGACTTACATGCAGCAGTGGAAATATCCAGGCTGAAATTATGTGGAGAATGGAAGGTCTTGTGCAGGTGAAGACTGAAAGAAGTAGAGTTGCTTTTTAAAAAAAATGAAGCTGTTAACTGTCTGTGTGCATTGTGTCCCCGTTGGGGTTTGGTTTGGGAGGCAGGACTGACTGCTTTCATGTTGTTTGGTTTGAATATAGTTGATTTACTGTTTCAAAAAGAAATCTCCTAGTTTTTTGTGTTTGGGAGATTCAGGTTTTTGAGGTGTCTGTGTGTTGTTCCAATCCCCAAGTGTGCAGCGATGTGCAGGACATCCCATTGCCCCCAGGAAAGGAGTGGGAGAGTTGGTTGATGGGTTTAACCCAAAAGTGTGCAGAAAAATAATCCCAAATCCACACATTATATTGAAATAGAGATTTGAGATAAGGATGTGCAGGCATCTCAAACTTCCTGGTCTCCTGAGAGGTGACACCTTTTAAAGTGAGACTGTTTCCCCTCAGACAGAGTTTTGGCCATCCTGGCTGGTGTGACTTACACTGGAATGTGGAGGTCCCAAAATACCACTGTGGGCACACCAGGAAAGTCCTCCTGATGCTTGTACGTGGTTTTCAAATTGGCCTTTATATGGCCATGGAATTTCTCTGTTTTACCCGTTTCTGGAATGTTTCTGGTCTGGAGTAAAGGCAACATGAACACGAGTCTGAAGTGCCTGTGTGGGCTGTGATCTAGGGCCAAGATCACTTCCAAAACCTGCATAATTTTGTGAGCAGAGCTGAAGGCTGGCAGTGTGTCAGTGCTGTCATACTGAGGAAACAAGGATTTTCCTTAATTAGATTGAAGTCCGAAAGGCTGAGTGAGAAATGCCCCACTCACAATTGTTTCTGTTATTGAGCAATGTTCCCTGCAAGCATTTATTTGCATTATTACTGGGCAAAATGTTGCTCTTTCCACCAGCTGAATCCTGATTTAATTAATATCTTAGGTTCATTTTATCCCTGTTCCACCTAGAACATCTGACATGGCACCACTGTGCCCTTGAGCAGCACTCAGGGGGTTAATGCTCCCATTAATTAATTAACAGCAAAAAAATACACAGAGCATCTCAGACTTCCTCAAAGGTTTTAATGAGTGATTAATTTGTTTTAATGCTGCTTTATTCTGCTCCTAATTGGCACCACCTCTAGTGAATTTAGGAACAGGAATGCACTGGTATAAGGGATTTAGTGGTTGTTTTTTGCTTCTGTTTTTCGGTTGTTTGTAAACCAAAAAGTGCAGAAATGCCTCTTTCCTAAGTAACATAAATCAAAGGACAAGTAGATTTTATTACATTTTGGAGAAATAGAATGGTTTTTATGTCAAGTCATCTTTATATTTGAACTGTCCACACCACAGTAAGATGAGTTTGTCACAGAAGCAGAGGGTACTGGTAATAGCAACATAAATCCTGGTTTCACACGTATCTTTTCCCTTTGCACAGAAAAAGACATGGTTTAAAAGCAAACCTGGATTTTTCCAGAAGGCTTAGAATCAGATGGATGGGGAAGGGTGGTGTCTGTTCCTGTTTTATACCAAAAGGTGTTTCAGTTTTTATATTTGATTGGAATAACCCAGCACAGAGTTAGACAAAAAGCTTTCCTAAGCCCATGCATTTCCTTGGTCAGTGGCCCTTACAGATGCTCAAGGAAGAGCATAAGGATTAGGAAAAATGAAGTGGTGCTTTCCTAATGAGTTCCCCAGATTCCAGTCCCTGGTACCTGTAAAATCCATCAAACCAAAGGCAGTGTATGCAACAACTTCCTCTTGCCCAGTTGCTTGTGAACATGTTGGTCCCTCCTTTCCTTCCTTGCTCCAGGTGCTCTGGAGCCTTTTTTCGGCATGTTTTGTCTCATACCGTAATTCCTCACTCTGCTGCTTCAATTATCTTCACCTGGCTCCTAAAAATCCTGAGAAATCTCAAGACTTGAATAGTGTCTGTGGAATATTCTGGGTGTTGTCCAACGTCCTGTAGGGACTTCAGTGTTTTCTTCTGTCATCGCCACACTCGGACCTGTAGGAGACCCCCAAGGAAAGGGGATCCAAAATTAAATGGTGCAGAGAAGTTCATGTTCCCCTCCAGCAGATGTCTGGGTTGAAACTGTGGCTTTTACATCCAATTATGAGAATATCTTTACATGTTTATTGAGGAAATACTTTTTTTCCGGAGGATTTTAATCGTTCCATTAAAAGTCTTCTTCAAGCCAAAGAATGAGTCTCAGCCGACTCCAGCTGCTCTCCACAGCATTTTGAATCTCCTCATGAAAGTAAAAACAACTTAAGGTTGATGTCCCCATTCTTATGATAATTAGAAATACTCTGCAGAGTTATTTCCTCGGCTCTTTGCTTTACATATTTTTATTTATATGAAAGTATCACATCATTATTCATTTAGGGAAAAAAATCCTGACAGTGACATCAGCCTGAGGCTAAATCTGACTGGATGTATTAGTGACTTGAAGATAGGAGTTATTGCAGTATTAAAACAAAGTTCTGGAGCTGGGGTGGAATTCAGAAGAATTATGCAACTAATTAAAATTCCACAGGCAAATCTATAGCATTGCTGCAAGGGTTTTAAATTTATGTATCCTAGTGTGGGGATTAGGAAGTAAAATCTTGTACTGCTGAGGCACCATTGTGGTTGTCTGTGTTTTGTGTTAAATACAACTTATCTTGATAGTTTTTATCTGAGCTGAATGCAGCTCCATTTCAGCATTGCCTGGGTTTCCTAAAACTGACTTTTTTGGTCTTAGTTTTTCCACTTACCTGAGTCCTACAGAGGTGTTGGGAAACCCAGGAGCTTTTAATACTGGAAATGGTAGTGGAGTGACTAGAACACTGTTGAAATCAGTATCATGTTATTAAACGTGCATGACTGTAGAGCTGCTTGGAACCCAAAACTGTAGGGTTGGTTCGTTTATTGATTTTGGGGTTCTTCTCCTCCCCCACCCTTAAGTTGGGAGAGATGGGAATCCTTTGCAAAATGAGCGTGTTTCTTGAACTTCAGTAATTTCCAAACTTTGGCTTTGGGCTGTTGAGAATTATAACTTGTGCTGAATTTTCATTTCTTGTTGTGTAATTATTGCTGTCTTTTTCCTTGTGGTATGGAAATAATTAATCTCTGCAGGTAGACATCATCAAAAGAATGTTAGCTCAGAATGATTAACTGGAAATCTTGCTTTGCTCTGCTCTTTGGGGCCCCTGTGAAAAATTATTCATTTTTAACTTTGTAAATAGCCAATAATGGGAGAATTCATTTTCCAAATGTTTTATGGAAGAGCTGAGCATTCCTGCCCGCATCTAGACTTCTAATAGACATCACATTGAGGGAAGTTTTTAAGCATTACAGCTGCAGACTGTGGACGAAGAAGATGTATGGTGTGCATTTCCTCTCTGTTTGTTTAATTGCATTCTTTTTGAAATCTTCCTTGTTTCTTGTCACCGTGGTTCTTTTTCACTGGGTTGAACTCCCACAGAGATGATTCTCCTCAGGCTGTCATGTACACTCAGATAATTGTTTCTTTACAATTCCTAATGGTTTATCTTGCAGAAGGTAAGACACTCAGCGTGGTCAAACACTTTGCTACATAACTCCAGTGCCTTTCTGTAGGAGACACTAAAGGTTCATAGGGAGAAACAAAATTCCACTCTTTAAGTAAAGAAATCTTTCCTGATATCCCACCTGAGCCTCCTCTGGCTAAATAGTCACATTTTATTAGGTGAACTGAGTTCCCCCTTGTTGTTCCAACAATAAACTGACAGAAATCCCTCACAAATTTTGGGGTAAAAGTGTTATGGTAAATGCAATAGTAAGAAGTGATATTGCTGGCTAAGGGTAAATCATTGTAATGCTGAGATCTCAGTGCAAAAATATTGTGTGGCTTTGAATGCTGAGGGGCCTCTCTCAAATGATTGGAAGTGGGTTTTGAAGCATCTAGTTAAGAGCTCATCTGAATTTTTCTAAAAGCTGAAGGAGTCTCTAATGTGAGATCTTGAGCAGGCTGGAAAGAGGAGTGGAATGAGGGAGTGGTGGGGATTTTTGTCTCTGTTATTTCTAGTATCACTTGTGTTGCATAAAGAAAATGTACATTAAGTGAAAAGCTGCGTGTCCTGAAGGTCTGCACATCTGTAGTCAGTTATTTTGGATGCAATACATTAAATCCAGGACTTTAGCTTTTGACTTTTACTGTTGGAGCATGCAATTGTAATTCTGGTGTTTACTGATAGTTCATTTTTACAACTGTCTCCTTTGTTATCACTTAATAATGTGCTTTACAGTGCTGGAGCCTTTTTATGTTGGCCATCCTTTATCTGCACCCTGTCAGAGCCCTGATACAGCTGCTCTGAGGGAGACAGCAAATAACTCTTGCTTTTCCAAGCCTTTCTGTGCTTCTGGAGAGCACCACAGCTCCTGGCCCTTCAGCTGGGAGCACTTGGGCAGGCCCAGCCCTTCCTCAACCTCTTGGCAGCTGGGAGGTTCCCGCTTGGAATGGTCTGATCCTTTGGAATGCTGGCTGGAGCTGTGCCCCCTCCCTTTACAGGGCATGGTGTCACAGTGTCTGGCTGGTGGGAGCAGCACAAACCCCCTGGGGGTTTCGATCAGCTCCTGGGCTGGTTGGATGGGGCAGGATTTTTAAAATATTTTAATATTTACTGTATTTTAGTGTCATATTGTTTAGAAAAATATGAGACCCCACCAGGAGTATGGTGTCCATCTCTGGGGTACTCAGCACAGGAAGGATGTGGAGCTGCTGGAGTGAGTCCAGGAGGCCATGGAGATGCTCCAAGGGCTGGAGCCCCTCTACTCTGGAGCCAGGCTGGGAGAGCTGGGGGGGTTCACCTGGAGAAGAGAAGGATCCAGGGAAACCTGAGAGCCCCTTCCAGGGCCTAAAGGGGCTCCAGGAGAGCTGGAGAGGGATTTTGGAGAAGGGCCTGGAGGGACAGGACAAGAGAGAATGGCTTCCCACTGCCAGAGGGCAGGGTTAGATGGGATATTGGGAAGAAATTCTTCCCTGTGAGGGTGGGGAGGCCCTGACCCAGGTTGCCCAGAGAAGCTGTGGCTGCTCCTGGATCCCTGGAAGTGTCCAAGGCCAGGTTGGACGGGACTTGGAGCAACCTGGGCTGGTGGAAGGTGTCCCTGCCCATGGCAGAGGATGGAACAAGATGAGCTTTACATCCCTTCTAGCCCAAACCATTCTGTAATTCCACATGTCTAATGTCTACAGAGCTGTTCCTCTCAGCTCCACCCAGGAGCACCAAGGCTTTTCCATGTTTGGACACCAGAACCGTGGGAGATTCCCATCATATGCCACCCCCTGAGGAGCCAACAGTGCCTGGCTCCTTCCCCTAATGAGACTGTTAATTACCCAGAGATGAACGGGTTAAGCCCTTTTCTTTGGAACTGTTCAGGGTGTCAGTGCCTGGGGGCTGAGGGGTCTCTCTGAGGATGGTGGGACTGCCCTGGGCGATCCATGGGCAAGCCCAGAGCCTGGCCCAGCCCTCAGGAAAAGGGTGTTGAGAGGGGAAAATGCTGTGTGGCAGCAAGGAGAGAGGAGCTGGGAGTTCAGGAGTGATGCTGAACCTGCGCAGAGGGGTGGGATAGAGGGGAAGGTGCTGTTCTGTCTTCCCTTGTCCCCATCCCAGTGTGTTTTTAATTGTTGGTACATCAACTTAATGTCTCCCAAGGCTCATCTCTCCTGCCTGTGTGGGCCATGGCTCCATGCTCTCCCTGTCTCTGCCCTCAAGCACATTGGATTTTCTTCCCCTGAGCTGCTGAATTTTTCCTAATATCCAACATGAACCATCCTTGGCTGAACAGTCACATTTTTTTAGGTGACCTGAGTTCCTCCTTGTTGTTCCAATAATAAACTACCAGCAGCCTGTCAGAAATCCCTCACAAATTTTGAGGGGTCAAATTGTCATGGCTGGCAAGTGGCCAATGCAACAGGAAGAAGTGATGTTGCTGGCTAATGGGAAAACATTGTAATGCTGAGATCTCAGTGTAAAAATATTGTGTGGCTTTGAATGCTGAGGGGCCTCTCCCAAATGATTGGAAGTGGGTTTTGAAGCATGAAATGAGTTTTGAAGCGTGGATGCTGAAAAAGGGGTGAGAGGGGGCCTGGGTGGGGATAAAAAACCCTGCAAACCATCCTGGAAATTTTCCAAGCTGGTTTTTGGGTTTGCTTTGGTTTTCTATCCCCTTCCAAAAACATGAGAAAGCCCCTTCCCTCCTGCACATCCTAATCCTAACCCTTTAGTAGGTATGAGGGTACAATCAACTTCCTACACCCACATATGACACTTCTACTGCCCGTCCCAGGAGCAAGTAAGTCAAGGTTGCAGCAAAACATAAACATAAATAGTTATTGTGGCCTAAGTGTGGATAGTGTAAGTATTGTAAATTAAACCCTACCTGTTTCACAACAAAAAGGCTTTGAATTGATGTTTTTTATTTCAAAGATTTAGTATTCTCAGCCCTGAAAACGTTTCTCAGGGAAATCTGTCAACCATTGCACACCTAATTAGCAGCTTTATAAATAAAACAGGAACTATGACTGTAAGAGGAAGTGGAGAGTTAATTATTTGCTTTGTGGTGTGAACTACAAAACATGAATGTGAAATAACATCCAGATCTGCGGCAAACATTTGACTGACTGTCCTTTGCCACCTTCCCTTTTCACGGCATTTCAATCCTTTTTAGTCAGTCTGGGTTTAAATATGAGCAAAAACTTCATATAAAATTAGGAAAAAAGAAGAGGAGCCAGTGGGACTCTGAATTTCAGGTCCACAAATTTGGGGGTGATGAGAGCAGTGGGAAGCAAGGGCTGTGTTGGATCCAGAACTGTTTGTTCATTTGTTTTTCTCTTTCAGGTTGATTACTCACAAAGTTTCCTGAATATTAAAATTCAGAAACGATGACTCCAAAGAAATCTTCTGTCCTTGGTCTCAATGGGTCTTGATTTCATGCTATTTATCTGTGCGAGGATAATTATAAATTGATTCTTTTTCAGAATATAATTTAATGGGTATTCAGTTGCTGCCAACACAATATTGGAGTAACAGCATCATTCTTGTGTTTAAAGCCATAAAGCTCTCTGGGTGTCTGTGTTTGCATGTAACAATATTAAGCTGGCACTGTTCATGTTGCCATGAAGACACTGTCAAATAAGTTCTGTTTACATTTGCAGCTCAGCTTTGTTTTCCTTCCTGAGTCTGAAAAAACAGCTTTTACTGGTTTTAATCTATATTTATTTCATGAGTTCTTTCAGTTTTAAGATTTTTTTTTCCTCATTGTCTTTTTCTTTTTTTTTTTCCCTAATAAAACGAGGCTCTGTCTTGGTGCGTTATAGCCCAGAGCTAGGGGGGTGAATAAAATAATAATAAAAAAGACTTCAAAGAGTTGTTTAATCGTTTGTTGTATACCTTAAGGTTCTAATGGGTGTCTGTGTGTCACTGTTGTTGCAGTTAACTCCAGTTGGAACCACCATCTTCACAGGATTTTCTGGAAACAATGGTGCTACTGACATTGATGATGGTCCCAATGGCCAGATAGAATATGTCATCCAGTACAATCCTAATGACAAGGTAAATCCATTGAGGGCTTTTTTCTCCAGCTGTGTGTATATTTATTTTTATATATATATATATATGAAGAAGCTGTGACTGCCCCATCCCTGGAAGTGTCCAAGGCCAGGTTGGACAGGGCTTGGAGCAGCCTGGGCCAGTGGAAGGTGTCCCTGCCCATGGCAGGAGGTGGAACTGGGTGTTCTTACAGGTCCATTCCAACCCAAACCATTCTGGGATTCTGTGATTAATAACCCCCTGCCTGCTCCAGTGTTGTTCACACACTTCACCTTGGCTTTGGAGGCATTTTCAGGTAGCTGGATTCACTCCTCCACATCTACACCTGATAGATTCACAGCTAAGGTGTTCATAGGCATGGCTAAATTACTCTCAAAAGAGACCTTCTGACTTTCCTCACAAAGTCATTTATATTTAAAGATCACTGTTGTGGTTTTTTAAAAAGGGTTATATATTATTAAAATGAAACTCTAGTGATCCTTACCATTGCAAACACATGATTTTAGAGCAAACAGTTTAAAGGTACTAAAATAAATTCTCTTTAGGGTTAGATGGGGGAATTTCTCCATTAGAACAAGGTCTTGAACGTGAGTGATTTCTGTGAAGTGTCCAAATGCATCTTTGGAGCAAATTGGAAGTAATTTTAGCAATGCTCCTTTGCAAACCCCGGGCTGTGAGCTCAGTTGTGGTGGATCAGCTGGTGGGGGAGTTTGTTCAGCAGCCTAACCTGGTTTTTTAGCCAGGGCACAGATGTTGAAGTGTGTATGTGGGGGTGAAATAGAGTGCATAGATTTGGTAACCTCTCACTGAAATTCCCTGCTTTTCCTGAGGGGGAATTGGAGCAGAAAAGGTTTTGTGGGAAAACAGCAACCTGGTTTCCAGTTGGGTTAGAAACGCAGGCACACAGCTTGGGATTCAGCTGGCACCATCAAAGCTGTGCACCCAGAAAGGCTTCAGTCCTGTTCCCACTGAATTCAACACAAATTGAAATATCTACAATTGCAGTTGTTGCCTATACTTTGTGGGAGGTAGAAGTGTGTGGAACAGTGACAGTATCAGGGAATAATTCACTGAGAACTAATGATGGGAGACCCTTCTTTTTTACTTTTCGCTGGGGTGGTTGTTGATCTTTGCATACTGACATGCTGAGGTGCAATATTTACTTATTATATCTGCATGTTTGGAGGACAAAGGTGGTTCCTTGGAAAGCTTTGCAGCATCTTAAGCCATAATCTTGTCTGGGAAAAACTGGGAAAGAGGCAGTGTCTTTTGTCCAAAGGTAGAATTGGGATGTTAGGTTTTTGGGAGATGGGGAATTTTCTGGTTTTATATGTTGTGTATATTTGGAATTCTTTTGGGGTTTAAAAGTTTGCAGTCATTTTCAGAGACTCAATTGACTTCACAGACTTGAGCAGTCTCTCAAGTTCTGACACTTCCTGCAGTGAGACAGCCTGGTCTAGTTGGTGACCCTGCCCACGGCAGGAGGGTTGGACTAGATGGCCTTTAAGGTCCCTTCCAACCCAAACTATTTTATGATTCTACTTAAAAGAGTAAAATTTGTAGTACATGTCACCCTGTAAGCTGTTCTTTGTACTGGTGTTATGTATGACTGAAGTATTTATTCCCTAAGCTTTTATAAAGAAAGGGAAGGGTTTTCTGTGGAAATAGTGAGCACTAAAATGTTCTGTCAACATCATCTTTTAACTGTTTGCATGACAGAAGTGTTGACGTGACTAAAAAACCAATCCATAAATGCTGTTCCACTACCACAAATATTTGAAAAGTAAATAGAAGACAGGGAGGATTGAAAGGAATGCACAAGTAGTTTCAAATTTGCAAAGAAAATCCCCAAACAAGCTTTGAGTTCTTCTCCACTCTTCTGTATTACCCTTAACTTACAATACCAAAGAAAACCAGCTCAAATAATCTCTTTTAGTAAAGACTGTGATGAAGATGTTTGCACTGAGAAAATACTTCTTCCATGAAATGCCTCTTCCAGATAACTTTGAAAATGGAAAGTGTTTTAAAATAGTGAAACATTTTAGCATGCCTTGACTATGTTTGTGTACTAAAAACAATTAAAACTATTTTTAAAACGTATTTCTATTAAGATGTATTGAGCCACAGTGAAGTAGAAGAACTGCTTTCTATTTAAGTTACTATTAAGTCCTAGCACTGCATTGAACAAAGGCATCCTGGGAAATCATTCTGAAAGCATCTCCTTGAAATAAAGATGCTTTATTGCATCTTTGCTGTACTATTTTGTATCCCAGATTAAATAAATCTGCTGCTTTCATCTGTTGATATGTGCACAACATTGCATTTGGAGCGCGTGCAAGGCAGACATGACTTATCATCGTGCTGAGCTGCTTCATCTCTGCTGTCAACTTGCCAGAAAGTTCCTGTGTAATACATGCTGAAAGTGGATTTTTCTTCCTTAAACTGGGAAAAACCAGGCTCCAGAATGCAGCTTAGTGCAAAACATCTCTACTTGCTGCTGCTTGTTGTGGGATGAAGTTGCCCACGGTGTTGTTTGACACCAGTGAGACCATTCCCTGCCTTAGAAAAGCAGGCTGATTGTAGCTCATAAACATGGACTTGTTAGGGGAGGAAAAGGCCTTTAAGATCATCAGGTCCATTGGACTCAGTGATCCCTGTGGGTCTCTTCCAACTTAAAATATTCTGTGAAATTCTGTGGACCATCAACCCAGCACCACCAGCATAACTTTCATTGGAGACTAATGCAGGCATTTGGAAAAGAAAGCCCAACCTATAAAAACAAGAGGTGTTATTCTAGAAATTCAATTTAGCTTTATTATTTTTTGTGTTTAATTGGGAAGATATAGAAAAGCCAGGGAGAAAAATCAATGCCAGATGTACTTGCTGTAGGGCTGGGCTCTAGCTGTCATGTAAAGGAATGCCATAAAACTTCTCCTGGCTGTTACAAGCTAAGGATTAAGTCACTTCACTTGCCAAAAACATTCTGTCTCCTGATGCAAAGTGAGGGCTCTATTTATACCTGAGGGTTATTATTACAAATGTATCCTGAAAACTAGTTCTGGACTCCCTCCCTGCTTGCTGATTTTATGGAGATCTGTTGTATTGTGTTTGCTGAGGATTCTAAATGTTTTGAGATAATCTGGAATTAGGGAATGTGCATAATGCTGTTGCATTACTCTCTGGGGGGTAATTTGATTTGTGTTTTCCTGGTGGCTTAACCCATTTTATAATTTGCTGGCCCGTGGTCAAAACTATGGGCCAACAAGGGTTTTAAGTTATGGAGACTCTTGTGCGGAAGCATTTTGTTGTCTCTGTTTTGAAATGAGAGGAGAACCGGGTTTATTCTCTTGGAGAGAGCAGTTGACAAAGCAATGTCTTGATATTCCTGACTTCCAGACTGCTCATTTCCATATTAGAGGGAAATCCAACTGAATTGTTTCAGTTGGAAAAGATTTCCAAGATCACCCAAGTTCAGCATTCCCTCAGCACTGCCAAGGTCACCACTAATCCATGTCCCCAAGTGCCACATCCACACATCCTGTGAGGCCCTCCAGGGCTGGGGACTCCAAACCTCCCTGGGCAGCCCCTGCCAAGGCCTGACCACCCTTTCCAGCAACAAATTCCTCCTCCTGCCCAACCTGAGCCTCCCCTGGCACAGCTGGAGGCCGTTCCCTCTCCTCCTGTCCCTTGTTCCCTGGCAGCAGAGCCCGACCCCCCCCGGCTCCCCCCTCCTGTCAGGGACTTGCAGAGCCAGAAGGTCCCCCCTGAGCCTCCTTTTCTCCAGGCTGAGCCCCCCCAGCTCCCTCAGCCGCTCCTGCTGCTCCAGCCCCTTCCCCAGCTCCGTTCCCTTCCCTGCACACAGTCCAGCTTTTAGTTTTCTTGGAGCTTCATTACAGTTTGGGTTGAAGAAGAAATAAATGGTGTTTGCAGAGGGATCGGGGTTGAGCTGATGTGGTACCTTCAAACTTACAGCTGGAAGCTCAGCTTTGAATCACCCCTGAACGATTGCATTTCAGTGCTGAGTTTGGAGTAAAAGGAGACTCCAGGTACAGGCAGTTTGGGAAGAGGTCAAATGTTGCATAAGAATAAGAATCAGGCTGCCCTGGAAGTGTCCAAGGCCAGGTTGGACAGGGCTTGGAGCAACCTGGGCTAGTGGAAGGTGTCTCTGCCCATGGCAGGGGGTGGAACAAGGTGAGCTTTCAGATCCTTCCAACCCAAACCATTCCATGATTCTATGGTTCCTACTTTACCTCAGTATAAATGACATCATTGATTTCTTTCCCCTCAGTAGGAACTGTGTATGTTTTATCCCACAAGATGAGTCCCAAACTCGGATATAAACAAGCAGTTATTTAGCAGAGTCTGGGAGGTACTTCCCAATCCTGTTTTCCTGCACACCACAGACACCTGCAGCATGGTGAATTTAACCAGCAGTCCCATTTATCTGCTGAAAAACAAGCTGCAATTTTAGCAATTGTTTGGACTCTGAAAGGCCCTGTTTGTGTGATCTAAGGAAAGACTGGTACCGTGTCCCTCTGCCTGCTTTCTGTGCAGAGAACTGGGAATATTGCATTGCTACTGCCTGTTCAACATACCTAAATGTTGCCTGTGTTCTAATGTTAAATGGGCACACAGAAGGATTTTTTTGATGTGATTAATTTGATAGAATTGGAACTGGATCTCAGGTCAGAAACCTGTGTATCCTGCAGTGCCCTGCTGCTACTGGTGCCCCAACTTTGTAACCTGAGTCTGTGTAAGCAAATCCACAGGACAAATTGGATTTCACCTGGTTTGGCACCCTGATCTACCCTGAAATCTGAATTTACTGGTGTATGAACATATGCATGAACTGGCGTCTGAGTGTGTGCCTGGTGCTCTCTGTGTGTTTCCCACTTCATTGCCCTCATGAAAGCCAGAATAAAGAGCAGATTAGTACAATAATGTGGATTTCTCAATCTCCAATACTTGATAATTTCTTCCGAACACACCACTGCAAATTCAGGCTGGTAAATGGGAAAGAAGCAGAATAGTCAGACTTCAGTTTGTGGTTGGAAGTAGCAATGGATATGTAAAGAATCCAAGAGAATTCTGTTATGTACAGATAATTTCTTGTGGGGTTCTTATGGAATAAATTGGTGGGGAGAAAACTTAGAAAACTTTGAAATCTCTGATCTGAAGAGCAGATGCAGTCTTGGAATGGCAGCCAATGGATCATCCCATTGCAGCCCATCTAAAACCCATTTCAAGTGTGAAGCATGTTCAGCTTTATCAGATTGTTTTCTCTTTTGCAGGCTTCCAACAGGACCTTTGATATTCCTCTCACTTTGTCCGGAGCAGTAGTTCTACGGGAAAGACTAAATTATGAAGAAAAGACTCGTTATTTTGTCATTGTTCAAGCAAATGTGAGTATAAATCTCTTAAAGGCCGTTTCTGCCACTGATTTAGGTGGGTTTTTAGTTTCCTTTCCAAGCAAAGGCAAAGCCTTGCTGAAATATCAGGTCTGATAAATCCTCTTCTCCTGAAGATCTAATTTAAGATTTATCTGGGCTGCTGAAAGCTCAGACATATTATTACTGGTTAAAAAAGCCTGCTCAGTGTGTGTGACAAGCCAACCTTTTTGGCACAAGGAGCAAGTTGCAAATTTGCAGTGCAGCCCATGCAGAAAAGTGCAGTCTGGTGGCACTAAGTGTTCATTTTCTAACAAATCTGGCAATGCTAATTTGAGCTTAAAGGAGTATAATGGATACAATTTCCTTGTATCCTTCAGGTTTGAAATGCATTTTGCTCTAAAGAGGTGATTTTTCCTTCAAGTCATATCACAAGTGTGCAGAGAGGTTTTTCCAGAGTGGCTGGCAGTGGATAATACGCGGAGAAGGAAAGTGATGTTTAAACTATATCTCAGATATCTGTCATCAGAGAAGTTTTTTGGTGCCCTTGAGGGCTGTGGAAGCTTTTTTCCCTTGTTGTCCTTCTGATAACGGCTGTAAATGAAAACTTCTCCTTTGTTGTTTACCCTGTTGTGATACGACCTCGTTCGAGGGAAATGAGGCAGCTGGAGATATCTCACTCCCGAATCCTCACGTTTGGGGTTCTGTCATCTCCCCGACACAGAAGCACAGATACATTTCACAGTCTGTTTTCTTACATATTTTGTGGCATGTTCAGCATTCTGCCAACAGAAGACATGCTGTGGGGCTGGCTCAGTGCTTCCTGAGCTTCTGCCCTGCTCAGGAGAGACCCCCCTGCAGAGCTGCTCCAGCCCTGGGAACAGCCCAGCAAGGACATGGAGCTGCTGGAGCCAGTCCAGAGGAGGCCCCAAGAGGATCCGAGGGCTGGAGCAGCTCTGCTGGGAGGAAAGGCTGGGAGAGTTGGGGTTGTTCAACCTGGAGAGGAGAAGATTTGGGGTGACCCAAATGTGACCTTCCAGGGCCTGAAGGGGCCGACAGGAAAGATGGAGGGAGACTATTGACAAGGACCTGGAGTGTCAGGACAATGGGGAATGGCTTCCCACTGCCAGAGGGCAGGGTTAGATGGGATATTAGGAAGGAATTCCTCCCTGTGAGGGTGGGGAGGCCCTGGCCCAGGTTGCCCAGAGAAGCTGTGGCTACCCCTGGATCCCTGGAAGTGTCCAAGGCCAGGTTGGACGGGACTTGGAGCAATCTGGACTAGTGGGAGGTGTCCCTGCCCATGGCAGGGGGTGGGGATGGCTGAGCTTTCAGGTCCCTTCCAACCCAGACTGTTCTGTGATTATAAAACACCACAGGATGCATTTCATTCCCTCTGTTGTCTGTGGTGTGCAATCACACTTCTGCTCCACTGGTCACAGTATCAGCAGTTTGTTGTTCTTGCATCTCGAAGATACTGCATGGAATTAATTCCTCTGGAGCTGCTTTGTTCCAGTATCACTCAAAAGCACATACTGAGGGAATGTAAGGAAAGTTTAGCTGAGGAAGGCTGCTCCTTGTGGCTGGAATTGTTTTTTATCACTGACCTTGAAGAAAGCTGAATGCAGAAATTCCCATATTTACTATAAATGTGAAGCTGTTCCAAGAAGTTCCAAAATATGTATCCCATCTGATTTAGAGCAATGACCTATTCCTTTTATACAGTTATTAATTAATAATTATTTTTGCCATATTAAATGGCATAAATACAGAAAGAAATTAATTAAAAATTCCTTTTTTTTCTTTTCTGTTAATGTTATATTAGAATAGGAGGGCAAGACTCAGCTAATGGCCCATATTTCCTTAAGTCTGTAAAGAAAAGCTGATGCAACAGTCCCTCCATGAAAATGGAAATATTTTGACTGATTAAAATAAAAAAATAATGGCTAGTCATGCTGTCCTCTCTCTGTGATAACAAAAGAAGAAAGAAGAGGTGCTCTTACTACTGTGCACATCATTCGGTGTGTAAAATTAATGTGGGTGGTTCCCACAATTCAGGAACTTTCAGGCTTTATTCTGTGCCATCTAGAAAGAAAAGAAAGGAGACAGTAGAGAAGTTGCAATAGTCAGTAGTGTCTTGTGTACCTAAAGAATAAAAAAATTAAAAATAAGCCAAAACATGCTAACAGAGATGAGAACCTGCCATGCAGTGTGGAGATCTTTTGGGAGATGCAGCATTGGAGCTGCTTTATTGTGGACAGAAGTGTTCTTGAACCTTTTAAATCATAAGCAGTATAACTCATTCTGTGGGCAAATCAGCTTTCCACAGTTTTTACAGTTTGGAGATCTTGGGTCAATCCCATACCTGTCCTCTGGCTGGTTTTCTGGGGAAGGAGGAAAGGGAGAGAGGTGCTAAATCTTTCTTAAATTGAGGTGGATTGAGCATTACAGTCCATGACAGATGAACCCCAAAATCATGGACTAAACGAAGTCATTGCTGGAGTCAAGGGCTAATGAAATCAAGGGACATTGCAGTGGGATGCTCTGAGGGTAAAGAATGATATCTGTGTGTATAAACAAGGCAGCAAAGGTGGTGGGGATTAATTGGGATGTATTCATTGGGATGTATTAGGAAGTGTGGGACCTGGGCACGACGTAGACAGTATAGAAAAAGGATGGATATTGTCCTGCTTTCAGCTGAGACAGAGTGAATTCTCTTCCTACTGCAGGACTGTGGTGTGAATTTAGGATGAGAGCAGTGTTGGGGACACGGGGATGGGTCAGGAGGTGCTCACTCAAGTCAAGGAGTTCTCAACAAAGAAGCTGGGGGCACAAGAAGCTGGGAGGGGGCAGTTGGGACAGCTGATCCAAACTGGCCCAGGGGATATTCCAGAACATGTGACATCCCGCTGAACAATAAAGGGGGGGGCATTTGGCTGGGAGGTGGCAGCTGAGCATCTGTCTGTGGGTGGTGAGCAGTTGTGTTGTGCATCAATTGTGTGTTCTTTTATCACCATTATTATTATTTCCCCTTCCTTTTCTGTCCCATTAAATTGTCTTTAACCTCAGCCCCTGAGTTTTACCTTGTTTACTGCTCATCTCCCTCATCCCCCTGGTGCTGTGGGGTTCAGCTGCCTGCTGGGTAAAACCCCATAATTTTACATTATCAGTAAGGCACGAGGGGCTTTTTATCTTCTACAAATTTGCTGCATTTTTGTGGATTTTGTACTCCAGATTTCCCAGCCTCTGTTATTTTGAGTGACAGCTGTCTTGCAGTATTTCTTAACTTTTCCCTCCTAGTTGTATTCCCGAGCCTCTGAGGCTGAAGTTCCTGTAATTAGCAGGAATGTGGATAACTGTGTTTTGTCCTTAGCTTTGCTTCAAACTTCTTAGTAGGTGCTGACTTCAGAAAGTCTCCCCATTTGCTCCACAGGACCGAGCCCAAAATCTGAATGAGAGAAGGACAAGTACAACCACCCTGACAGTGGATGTGCTGGATGGGGACGATTTGGGACCAATGTTTCTCCCCTGTGTCCTGGTGAACAACACCCGTGACTGCAGACCCCTCACCTACCAAGCCAGCCTGCCTGAACTCACTGATCCTGTAAGTCCTCTGGAGTTTTGGCAAGTTTGATGTGTTTGTTTTGCAAGCAACTGCCCTCTGTTTCTGTGGACACAATTAAGAACTGTGATAGGAAGGTCCTGTGTGCTTTAGGCTGCCTTTTGTGTGTTAAGCAAAAGAAAACCAGGGTAAGATCCACATGGTGAAATCCCAGCTTTGATCCAGTGGCAAACTAATCCCTCAGTGCATAGGCTGAGTCTCACTGAAATTTGGTAAATTGTGGAATTGCTTTTCCTGATCTGTCTGTGTTTCACTCTCTGAATATCCCAAAGAAGCACTTCTGGGAAGGGACTTGACATGTTATTCCATGCAGGGTTGTTATAAACCTTAGGAGAAATATTTTTTTTTTGGAAGAGGAAGCATTAGTCACTCGTCCCTGGGAAGATTTTTTGGGTTTGTGGTCAGGTTTTGATCAAGAGGCACTGAAGAGCAGTGGGGGTTTATCTCATGTAGGTGCTTTTACTAAGTGTGTATGTTGGTATATCCATAAATAGGGATAAAGGTGAGTGTAAGGCTCATTTCATGCTCAGAGTGCACAGTGAATCACCAAATGAGGTGAGAACTTGATCATTTCTTGGTGCAAGACAGTGCTGGCACCCTTTCCCTCCAGGTTATGATGGAGATATGCATCTCTGTTGGGGGGGGCAACAGAAAGAGGAATTTCTCAATTGATGTATGACCTTTGTTTAAGAATAGAAAAAGGAAGAACCAGTTGAATCATGAGGTATTACCCCCCCTGGTTAACTTGGACATTAAGATGGCATTAAAATAATGTTAAACATGGACATTCAGGTCATGACTTGGCTCGTTGCAGGACACACTCTCTGTCCTGCTTCCTCCAGCCAGGAGACAGGGGAGGTTGAGGCTGTAAGTGTGGAGGTTCCTGCTGTTCCCTGCCTTGTCTGTCTTGCTGTCCTGTGCCTCGTAGTCTTTTCCCATCCCACACATTCCAGTGTCTTGCTTTGTCTGGCCCCAGGGGTCCTGCTGCAGTTGTACCTGAGCTGGGTCAAGGGAAGGGGAGAGAGGATCCATATTTAATCTTGGAGCATTGGTTTACACATCCTTCACACACACCTTGGCACTTGATTAGTCTTTATAACTGCATTTTACTTTAAGTTGATTTTACTTCTTTAAATTCTGCGTTACCTTGGTTTGGGCTTAGTGGCCTCACAGGGGTTCCAGAGCACCCAGATTATGGAGGATGACCAGGATGACCCCATCTTGCCTGCACAGATCTGCTCCAGTTCCCAGTACAGGGGCAGGTGAGGCAGGAATCATTACTAACTAGTGTTTGGCCATTCCCTTCTCTTTTTTTATCTGGTTGTAATGCAAACCACACAGTTTTGGGGCCACTGTGCTCTCAGATGAGGGCAGTGCAGCTCTGTCCCCGTTCCTGTCCTTGCTCAGGCACGTGTGCTCCACTGGAAGACACAGTGTCTGCCAGAGCTTGGAAAAATCTGCCCTGTGATGTAGGTGCAGAGTTACAAAATATTTTCATTTACCTCCCTAAGCTGCAGTCAGTTCAGGTTCTGTTCAGCTTCTTTTGTTTGCTTTCTGGCTTTTTTTTTGCATCGAACTGCACTGTGAGAAATGTGATCTCTGAAACGAGAACCTGGTTCTGGTGATAAACTCTGAACTTTCTGCTGTTTATCTGCTTGCAGAAATTTTGATAAACCAAACTGGAAGAACTTATACATTGGTGCCTCAAACATCTACTTGACTTTTAAGTGATAATTCCTTTAGAAGATACGGATGGTACCTAAAAAGATTCAACTAGGAAACACCTGTATTACATTTATCCTTTATTTTATCTTTTTATGTGTTATATTTATTCTTTATTAACCTACTGTTAAGCTACTACATAGCTACCATTACCCTACTCCATAGGCTAAAGGACTTTTTTTAGTTTAACATCATCCTTTTGTTTTTTTCTTTTTTAATTTTCTTTTTAATTTTGAAATGAACATGAGAAGGAATATTAATGAATCTAAAGCAAAGTTGAAGTATGAATTATTCAGAAGCAATAGCTTGAAAGAGAAGTCCTGCTTTGCAGGGCAAGATGTCTACTCAGCTGACCCCTGAAGGATTTAGTGTAGGTGGGAAGAGTCATATTTTGGCTCAGTCTTGCACAATTCCTTCTCTGCAGTTGGCATCTATCCATGAATTTACTGAGGTGTTTCCACTCCAAGCTGCTTTCCCTTGGACCCAGAGCAGTTGGATCCATTGGCAAGGAAGAATCCATACAGTGTCTGCTTTGTTTATGGTCTTGGGCTGAGCTGGAAGAAACCAGTGATGGAGGAAAAACTACTTCACAAATTCCCAAACCAGGAAAGGAAATAAATCTCCTGACTTCTGAGTCCTGTAATAATCATTGCCAAAATTACCCTGCAAAAAAAGATACCAAAGCCCATTCTAAGACAGCATTGTTTGAAGTTCTGCCTCATAAAGTCAGAGGCTTTGCATATGTGTTATTTCCTTTAGAGGATTGCAAGAAAGTTTCCAAGAATAGCCGTGTTGTTTGTTGATTGGGTTTTTTGTTGTTGTTATTGTCATGACATAGTTTTATATTTAAATTATATTTGGGAATTAATTTTTTCCTCCTTTTGTATCAGGAAGACTTGAATGAATTAGCATTTGTTATGGGGACATGGAAGCCATCAAGTGGAGTTACAAGGTAGAACCTCATGAATATCTCACAGCCTTGGAAAGACAATTTCTCCTCCCTCCTTCCCCTTCAGTCTGTTCCTGTCACACGTGCTTTGGGAAGGTTTCCTCCCTTTCTGTACTTGGTATCTTCCATCATCATGCAAAGAAGAAAAGCCAGTTAGCAGCAAAATATAGATGAGGTTTGATTAATTGATTGCTGGCCTGGTTTTGTGAGGCTGTGCTCCAGTGTCATGTTCCAGGGGGTAATTCCCACTCTTATACTCCAGGACACCTTTGAGCCTGGCTTTGTCCTCAGGCAGGACTCAGCCTCTCAACAACTCAGCACTGGGAGTTGTTGCTTGTCCCTGCACTGCTGATGGATCCTTCTACGTGGAAAACATTTGGTTTTGTACTAATTATCCTCAGAATCCTCAGGAGCTGTGTCAGCAGGGACCTTCCCAGGTCTGTGGGCTCAGCTGCCCTCACGGAGAAGGGTCTGAGCAGGGCCCTGAGAGATGAAAGGCTTAAACCAAAAAGAGCTTAAAAAGTTCTCGAAGGACAGTGCAGTTGAGGGGGGTGAAAAAAGACACTGAAGAGCAGAAATTGCCCCTAGAAGCCCTCAGGTTTTTATTAGAGAGAAAGACCTCTCTGGTTCCATCAGTTTGGATTCAGGAGGAGAAAACTGCATTTCTTGGAGGTGGTGTTGTAATCCTGCTGGATGAGGCTGGTGTTGGGAACACAGGACACTTCCTAAGTATCCAGGTTTAATCAGCTTTGTACAAATCACTTTTATGCTTATTATTGAGAGCTAATTAACACTGCAGAGGATGGGCTGGTTTTTGGGTTCCTCTGGCCTCGAAGATGACAAGCACTTACCAATTCTTCCCAACTGAATTCTCTTGCAGCTCCTTGTACAAATCCCAATTCCATCCAAACACAAAACCTCCTGGAAGTTTTCTCACAGAGACACATTGACATCAAACTTGCAGTAGCTCAAGTGATGTCTAAAACCTCTAGAAACAGCATCTCCCCATCTTAGTTCTAGTGGCAGGTATTAGTCAGAGGGTGAAGTCCATCATCATGTTCTGGGTTTTCTCTGGTGGTTTTTTAATCAATTTATTTATTTCATTATTCCTGGGAGAAATCCCTGCCCAGAGAAGACATTTGATCCAGGGATCTACCACACAAACTAACAACAAATACCTTCCTGAGGTGTGTGGGGCACTTGCTAGTTCACCTTGAGCTCCCCATACAGCTGCCAAGGAAGATTTTGGGGGCACTGCAACACACAGTCTTCATAATTTGGCCTGTTAAAACTTTACTCTGAGTTGAAGTGGGTATGTGTGATTAAATCAGCTTTGATAAAAGCTTTCAACAAATAAGAAATGCCTCTTTCACCTGCATGAAGGGTAAAATCCCACAGAGTAAGTGGGGTTTTCCTTGCTGACTTTTAAGCCTGACTGCTTAAAGTCAAACCCATGGGAGTGAATTGACCCCTAACGACAGTCAAATTGCAGAAAAACAAAATTTCAGCTCAGACTGCCAGTTTTCCTTGCCAAAGCTTTTCTTTTTCTTGGTTAGATGTGGTACATTTAAAACTGCAAATGTTCATGGTTAATTTAGGAAGTTGTTGGTTTCTGGAGCAGTTGAATCTCAATCTGCCTTTATTTTCTTTGCCTTATTTGCACTAAGATTTGGATTTTTTAAATTCAAACATAGTAAAAGAGGTTTGCCAGCCTTTGGCTTGCTCTGCCTGTAGAATCTTACGAGCTGTTGCATCCAAGCTTCAGGAAATTATTTGGGATTTAATTTGTTTCTAATTATTCCTTTCTCAACTGAATAGGTGCTGTCCAATTTTTGGGGCTGATGCTCTCGTAGGGGATGGTATTTACACTTCATGCTGGAATTAGACCATGATTGAGCACAGTTATGTCCCCTGGCTTAATTAAATGTTTCAAGTCTGGCTTCCAGAGAAAACAGAGCTCTCATCATTAGGAGAACTGCGTGTTTCTCTTTGTACAAATAATTTTGGTGAAGAAAGAAGTGACTTTTTATGTTTTGAATAATCAGAGTCCAGCTCTGCTGTTATTTAGACTAAAATGTTTGGTGCAAGATAATACATGCTGTCAGCTGTTGGGCTGTGAGATGAATGTGAATTCCTGGGTAATTCCCAGCCAAAAATTATTTGGTGGACAGGGCAATGATATCACCTCAGCCATAGCATAAGAAACAACCATAGAAATGCTTTAAAAATTGTCTGTATCTCTACATGCTCGGGTTGTTTGTTCAGTAAATTAGAAAAGAACCTCACAAGCGAGGCTTTGAATAGTCCCTTTGCCACTGAAAGATGAGCAAATTGACCCATTTTGTCAGGTATTAATTTTTCATTAGCAATTTAGGTGACTCAGATTAGGGAAGGGGAACTGCAGATGATTTCCATGACACGTCTGCAATGCCGGGGTGGGTTTTATTGAAAAGGGCAAATAGTTGTGGCCAAGTGATTTGCAGCACAGGCAAGAGGCAGATAGATATTTTTCTAATTAAATTTAAGCATAAAATGCAAGATGAACTGATAGGCAACCTGGAATTGCTTTGGAAGTGGGAAAGCCAGTGGAAAGCAATGATAAAATCCTCTCGTGGGCGCAGTCACCCCTTTTACAATTTCCAAACAAACTTTTTGTTGGCTTTTTTTCCCCTTCTTTCCCCTCTAACTGCAGCCCTGCAGGGGCCACCAGATTTCTGGTAAATCCAAGGTAATGGACAAAGTCAAACAAGCACAGTTCACAGTAGATTTACAACCTTGGGCTGTTTCGTAACTTGAATTCGTGCTTTTGAATTAATAACTCAGCAAAGTCAAAATGGACAGCTTTGATAAGCTATTGATTATCTGCTAGTGCATGATGAGGAACCATAAAAGGTGTTTTAAGTCTGCTGTTGTGATTTTCCCTCTCTTTTCCCTTTTTATGATTGATTGTCTGTCTCCCACATGCAATCCCTTGATAGGAAGAGCCTTTTTTTTTTAAAGGAAATGTCACTGCAAAGTAGCGAAGCATGAAAAGGTTAAAATTACAAAGATGTGCTGTTACAGGTAATTAAATTCTATGTATTTGGGAGGATACCCAGGTGACTAATTAAAAAGAACCATCAGTAAAATTGTCAGTAACTTTAATATGTGAATGCATGAACCTGAGTCTTGTTTTCCATAATCCAGAATTAGGGAATATAGTCTGAAAGGTACTTTCCTCTTGGTGATTTGAACCCAGGTTCAGAAATAGAGTTGCTGTCTAGTAAAAAAAAAAGTAATAGAACTAATCTTTCTTAAAATGCACAAGTGGAGGTTTTAAGGGAAAAAGGATCAGACTGGCCTGAAAACTGAGATTTGGATGTTGGTAAAAAATGAAATTAGGAAAAGAAAAATATGGTTGCAGATCACGTTTGAAGTTGTGTTTGGGGTGAGAAAAATACCTTTTGTTCATTAGGGTACACCCTGCTGGCAAAGGAGGAGCTCACAGAGTCTCAGCCTGGGCTGAATATTTGGCTGACGGTGAAAACAGGCACATTTTTCAGTATTTATCAAGCTCTAAAGTGAAATTTTGGAGAGTTAATCTAAAATATGATTAATTATCAATATTAAAAGAGTAATAAATGGGTAAAAATGAACTGATTTTATCACATGCACAGGGTTTTTTTCTTTTTTTTTCCAAATGTGGAAATGCTCCATGAATTGCCTGATGTTTCTCCTCGTGGTTAGGAACTCCCTGGGAACACGAGTGGGAAAATACCCAGTTCTTCTGGCTTTGTCAGAAGCTAAGAGGAGAAAGGGTCCTTATTTTGCTGGGAAGAAGTAACTGTGGCACTGAATTTAGAAGTAATTTCCTTTCAGAAATGAAGGTGATCTGCTTTGATTCAAACTTTGGCACATCAGCCACATAAGTAAGTCAAACACATCCAGTGTTGGAGGGGGATCTCCAGGGTGCTGGGGCAGATTCACTGACATAAACCACCTCCTTGTGCAGCAAAACCAGGGCTAAAAATCGAATTAATGAATTAATGAAGTGCACAAAGTGCCAAACACCCAAATGTTGGCTGAAGAGCTCTGGCTGTTTCATCCTCTTGCATTCTTTGCTCATTCTCCACTTGCCATTTTAAAGTGCTTTAAAAAGAGGAAAAAGCCCCACCTGCCTCCTAACAAAGATTTTAGCATGAAGTGTGAGATCACACCTTACAAAAGCACAGAGGAAAAGTGTGATTCCTCACCTTTGGGAGATATTCCACAGCCTGGGATTTGAAATTGGATTGCTGTCTGTGATGTCAGGTCTGAAGGGATTGAGCCTTTCTCTCCTCAAAACCCGGAGCTTGAGGAGAGGGAAGAGTTCCTGGGAAAGCACCACCTCTGTCTCATCCTGAGCTCGGGTCTGTACCTTGAATGAACAACCAACTAACAACTTGTGTGATTTAATTGCTCTCTTGGCTAATTGCCATGACAAAAAGCCACTTTCCCAGTGTGCACTCCTGTTTTCCCTTCCGTGGAGCCGTGTTTGTCACGGCGTGAAGTGGAGCTGTTGTCAGAGAGGAAGCATATGCAGCAATTTATTTGATCCTTAAATGTCACTGAGAAGCATCTGAAGGTTTTAAATGTTGACATTTAAACCAAATACTCTTGCAGTGATGCTTTATTGGCCAATTTCACTTCAGAAAAATTCTCATCCCTGTCATATCCCTGATCCTTGTAGAGATAATTATTTCAGTACATGTGTTATCCCGTTAAACTGGGGCTGATCATGAGGGGTCAGGAAGAATTATTTCTCTTTTCAGCTTGTTTTCACAATGCAGAGTAGTAGTTCTTCAATTAATCAGTGGTGATCTGAAAACCTTTAATTGAGGAATATGTGCAGGTGATGGGAGAGGGAAGCAACGGAGGGAATTTCGGCTCTGGGGTGGAAGTGTTGAAGAACCCTTGGAGGCACAGGGATCCCCCTGAAGTGTCCTGGCCTCTTGCAGGAGCAGGGCAACAGGGTTTGCTGTCACCTTCTCCTCAGCAGTGCTGTGGTGTCACACACCTGTGGGCACCTGGTTTGGCACAGAATTCCTCACCAGGCCTGGCCCTTGCCAGCTCAGAGCTCACCTTGGGCTTCCCCACCTGGATTTTTTGGTTGCCCTGGTCTCCAAAGGCTAATCTGGGAGTCTCTTTGGTCTGCTGCAGTCTGTGGTTCAGATGTGCCCTTGTTCCCCTTTGTGTTGTGTCATTCCCAAGGTCCTTGAGGAGCTTTCCCAGCTGTGCTGTGCGTGTCGGGATCACACGGGGAGGGAGCAGCCAGAGGAGCCTCATTGGCCCAGCCCAGCAGCTCAATTTTTCCCCAGTGCCCTGGACCCCTGCCAAAAACATGGAGAAGCCAGAGAGAGAGTGTTGTCCCATGTCCAAGAGTGTTTTTCTGCCTCCAGCCCCGGGCTGAGCAATGGAGCACAGGGAGGGGGAATCATCAAGAGTATCAGGGAATGGTTTGGGTTGGAAGGGACCTCAAAGCTCATCTCATTCCACCCCCTGCTGTGGGCAGGGACACCTTCCACTAGCCCAGGTTGCTCCAGCCTGGCCTTGGACACTTCCAGGGATCCAGGGGCAGCCACAACTTCTCTGGACAACCTGTGCCAGGGCCTCCCCACCCTCACAGGGAAGGATTTTTCCCTAATATCCCACTAAACCTACTCTTTCAGTTTGAAAGTCACCATTACCAGGACAGTTGTTTTTGTCTCTGCTCCATGCTTTTGGCAATGATTCTGCAGAAACCCTCCCTTAAATCCCAGGGCTCTTTCCAGCAGAGGACAAGGAATTTCAGGGTGAGCTGGAACGCCCTCTCCTGAGTCGAGGCCGTGTGGTTAATCTGCATTTGGCTCTGCATCAATGCCCCAGGCAGTGCAACAGTCCTTGGGTTCCAAGCAGCTCTTATGGCTGGGTAGGCAGGAGTGTGCCTGGTAAATAATTCCTGCTCTTTGTCCTGGGAGAGTGTTGGGATTTAGGAGGAAAAGCATTTTAATGTAAAATTTCACTACACCCTAAAAAGATGTTGAGGAGGAGCTTATGGATGAAGGGTGTGAGCGTTGCAGGGGGTGTGTCCACGTGCACACACATTATATCTGCACAACTGCCCAAATTGGTTGAAAATACACCCAAAATACACCTAAAAAATCTTTTTTTCCTATAACCTTCAATCTAAAAGTGGCATTGATGCCACTGTTAATGTTACCACTAAAGCAGTGCCATAAAATGGTTATAATAGTGGTGAGGCAGAATTTGTAGCTGGCTCTGGCCACAAAACCTCTACCTCAAATTCTCCCTCTGACAGGCTTCCAAACATTAATGATATAAGTTTGGTGGGTAAGTTTGAATAAAGTAATGAGGTGGTTACAGGTGATATTCCCGCTCCTGAACTAGAGAAGTGCCCATTTAGTACCCAAATCAAAAGAAAATCAGTAAGGAAAACATAAATGCAGTGACCACAGTGGGGTTTTGTTACCCCCAAGTATTAACCTCCTGTTTCAGCCTTCTGAAATTTTCACTGCTTTGAGACTTTTGACCTTGCTTGTTCCTCCAGGTGGGGAAATGGCTCCACCAAAGCCAAGTTCTCTGAAGGAACACTCTAAATGTGTGGATAAGAGAAGGAACCAACACCACTGTGGTGATAAAATCTCTGTGTAAAGCAAATCAGCCAAGAGACAAAAGCTCTTTTTTCTGACTTTTTCTTTCATTTCAAACGAATTCTCTTTCATACAGTTTCACAAGAAAGGTCCCACCAGTGGTACTGGTTATATTTTCCCACAGGATCTTTCTCATAATTCATAATTTTTCTCAAGCTGGAAGGTACTATGGAATCATACCTTTGATTGTAACTTCTTGTGCCTTTTCTAGTGTATTACATTGTGGTTAATTTTTCTGAAGGCATAAAGCAGCCATCAACCTCTTCTCCTTGAGAAAAGAAATATGTTATATATAGGTATAGACAGATATATGATATTGAGAATCATCCCTCTTGAGAAATATGCTTTTAAAAGGAAACAAAATGGGGTTAATATTTCACAGACTTTTTTTATTGCAATGAAATTACTCTTAGAAATGAAAATAAAAGTAATTCTGTAAGGCACCAGGGTAGTGCTGCACTGAACTTTAAATATTTCCTCATTTTTCGTGGGTCTGTGTCAAGCAGAAGCAGGTGTTTGTCTGAGGTTTTCCATCTTGCTTCTCTGCAGCTCAGAAATCGGGATAATCAGAATCCTGCCCTCGAGAATTTGAAGGATAATCGAGGAAACAGCCTTCGTAGTTTGGACGGGGGAAAAAATGAACCGTCAGAAAGGAAATGTTGATTGTGCTTTAATCACAGTCATCACCTTGGAAGGAGCAGAACCTCTGGATTGAATTCTCCTTGTGCCTGAATTGCTCCAGAGATTGCTCCGTGTGCCCAGGCAGGAGGCCCATTGCATAATGCATTTCGTTTAGTCTCCAGCACGGAAACTCTGCTGGGGACATTTCTTATCAAGCGTGTCAGATACAGAAAAAGCAATTTAGTAAGCACTGTGATCAGATCCTGATGAAATTCAATTCTTTTTAGGATCTGTTGTTCCTGAGAGACATCATTGATAAAAATAGTCTGGTTTCCTCTGTGCTCGGGTTCATTATACTCTCTTGCTGCTCTTTCAAAACTATTTCTTTCCCCCCTCAAAGGTGGCTTGTTTTTACAAATAAATGAAAGGAATTGTGGTTTTTGACAGCTTACTCTGTTAACAACCCAATCTGTCAGGATATTTGAATTTTACTGTTTTCATTTAAATAAACTACATAAACATTGGCCACGACAGCAAACTAAGAATGCAGCAGCCATGGATTATATTGAACAACTAAAGAAGGTGCTATGAGCTGTTTGACAATGGCAGTGCTGAAATCAGAAAGTAGATGCCTTTTGAATAATCAATCTCGTGCCTTAATTTTCCCCATTGGTCCCTAAAACAGTTCTTGTACCCCCAGAGAAGACATGAGGGGTCAGTCCCCACATCCCAGCTTCATAAATGACCTGCTTTTTGTCTGTGCTTTTTATCTGTGGCTTCTGGAAATGAAGGTGAACTTCTGCAAAATGAAGAAAGAGAAAAGTTAGATTTAATTTAAGCTTGCAGATCAGCCCTGGGAACAGCCCAGCAAGGACATGGAGCTGCTGGAGCCAGTCCAGGGGAGGCCCCAAGAGGATCCGAGGGCTGGAGCAGCTCTGCTGGGAGGAAAGGCTGGGAGAGTTGGGATTGTTCAGCCTGGAGAGGAGAAGCTTTGGGGTGACCCAACTGTGGCCTTCCAGGGCCTGAAGGGAGCCTGCAAGAAACATGGAGAGAGACTATCTCCAAGGGCCTGGAGTGCCAGGATAAGGGGGAATGGCTTCCCACTGCCAGAGGGCAGGGTTAGATGGGATATGGGGAAGCAATAGCCTTCCTTCCTGGGAGGGTGGGGAGGCCCTGGCACAGGTTGCCCAGAGAAACTGTGGCTGCCCCTGGATCCCTGGAAGTGCCCAAGGCCAGGCTGGAGCAACCTGGGCTATTGGAAGGTGTCCCTGCCCATGGCAGGGCGTGGAATGAGATGGGCTTTTAGGTCCCTTCCAAGCCAAACCATTCCATGATCACCCCCCATTATTATTACTTTCTGCATATACGTATGTTTGAACGTAACAACTTTTAGCAGTGAGTTCCCAATACCAGTTTTACTGTCTGCTGTTCTTACCTTTATTCCCCTGGCCGGGCTGTTCCTGTTTCATTAATGGCAGGGACAAAAATGTCCTTCCAGCCAAGTGTTCCACAGCAGAACTAATCCCCAGGGATGCTGCTCAATGCTGCTCATTTTCATATCAAGGGGGGACATTTGGCGGATTCTGCTTGGACTCTGCAGCATCATTTGGTGGTAAGAAGTATTATTTTAACACTTGATGATCCCACAGGTGTATGTACAAACAAGGGAGTGGTGGAGTCCTCATCCCTGGAAGTGTTCAAAAAATGTGTAGATGTGACACTTGGGGACATGAGTTTGTGGTGAACATGGTGGTGGTGCTGGTTGATGGTGGGACTGGATAATTTTAAAGATCTTTTTCATCCTAAACAATTCTGTGGTTCTAAGAAGTACAAATTGGGTGAATTTGCTGTGAATCTCTAGGGTTGAGCAACATAGATGTGTGGTTCCCACGTGTCGTTTTACCCTTTTAGGGGGAGCAGTTTCCAGGCCCAGGATTTTTGCTGTGTACAAACCTCTTCAGCTCCTGTGACAACTTGATCAAACAATTTTCTGCGGAGAATTTATTCTCTTCGAAAGGTGTTTTCAATCTGTGCTTGGGGTTTTCTTCCAAAATATCAGCATTCAGCTTTAGCCCAAAAGTTTATGTTTCTGTGTTGTGGCAAAGAGAAGGGTCAGAAGATCCCATTCACCCTGGATCCTGGGCATCTTTGTGTCACATCAGCCCTCAAAGAGCAGCCCAGGAATTTCTGCTCTGCGTCCCCTGGGTCTGCTCCTGATCAAAGGCAGGACCTGTAGGCATGTGTAGCTGTCAGTGGGAAGGCAAGAAAAGAGGGAGAGTGTTGAGATCCTGCAAATAGGAGATTTGACATGACTAATGACGAGCTTTTGGTGGTTTCTTCAGCTGGATATACTTTTCTAGTGTGATTCTTTCTTTTTGGATTTCCTTCATTTGCGGTTGGATAACTCTGTTGAAATATTTTCCGTGTTTTGCTGACATGCTCTGTGATGGATTTCTGCTCGTTAGGGTTTTATCACAGCCCTTGTTGGACTGGCAAAGCATCTGAAGCAGCAGCAAGAAATGATGTTGGAATGGTTTTGCAGCTCTTGCTGCTGTTTTAGTGCCGTGTGCTGGCAATAGTTGTAGGCAGCTCTGCACAGCACGGATGGAGCTGAGCTCATTTCCCATTTACAGCTTGTGTTGGAACCTCAGGAAAGCACAAGGTGAACCAGTTTAACCATAATGATTCATCAGTTCATCAAGAACTTTGTGGGTTTAACAGTGTAATGCTCCCTGGGTTTTGGATGTCACCATGGGGCTTTCCTAATATTTTCCATCTGAAAAAAAGCTTCTCACCCTTGTTTGCCATAGGGAGGGGAGTTCTGCTGTCTTTATCAGCTGAGCTGTGAGAATGGTGCATGTTGAAGGTCTCTAGGTTTTGTTTGAAGTTCACTGGCCACAGTTGCAGCTTCCTGTAAAAATAATACTTCTCAGGGTGTAAAATGCTGGTGTGAAATGTCTACTGGGAACTAATCGTGCTATTGCAGGATCCCAGAATGGATCAGGCTGGAAGGGACCACAGTGGGCATCTGGTCCCACCTCCCTGCTCCAACAGGGCCAGCCCAGAGCACAGGGCACAGGAGTGTGTCCAGACAGCTCTGGAATAGCCCCAGGGAGGACACTCCACCCCCTCTCTGCTCTCTCTTCAGGGCTGGGGCACTGCCCAGCCAACAAGTTCTTCCTCCTGTCCAGCTGGAACTTCCTGGCCATCAGTTCCTGCCCGTTCCTCCTGGGCCATTGCTGGGCCCCCCCGAGCAGAGCCTGCTCCATCCTCTGCCCCCTCCCTGCAGCCCCTCCAGACATGGCTGAGGGCCCCTCTCAGGCTCTGCTCTGGAGGCTGAACAGCCCCAGCTCCCTCAGCCTTTGCTGCTCCCAGAGCTGCTCCATCCCTTGGGCATCTCCTCTGGACCTGCTCCAACAGCTCCATGTCTCTGTTTTAATTCTTTCCTCATCTCTGTGTTTGCCTTAATAACTTAGCCTTCAGTGTGACTCGTGGGTAGGAAATGTTTTGCTCTGTTTGACTCCAACAATAAACTCTAACAATGGTTTTGTCCCTTCTGGCAGTGGATTCCTTGCAGGCTCTGATGGGAATCTCACCTTGGTGAATCCAAACCAAACTTTGGGAACTCTTCCTTTTGATGTAGTTTTATCTTTTCCAGCATTTGGCAGTGTTTACTTCTGCCTGTGTGGTGGCCCTGGCCCCTGATCCCAGGGGCACCTCTGGGCAGGCAGGTAAGTGAATCATCACAGCAGCATCACCTGAGGGAACCTGCAGCTGCTTCATGGGGTGTTGTCTTCAATCATGTACAAGGCAGTTCTTAGGAATAAATCACCTGCTCACAAAACAGGCAGTGGCCAAGCTGAGGAAGGTTAACTGTGTTTCAGTTTCCCAGAACACAATAATTTTCGTGGTAATAAGCAATGAAAACCAAAGGACTCCACGGAAAACCCCACAAATGAAAAGCCAGCTCTGAGCAGAAAATCATGTTGTTGTTCCAAATCTAAAAATATGCCATTTCCTTTCTTTTTTTTCCTCATCTTCCCCAGAGGAAGAAGTTCTCCATGAATAAGTACAGTTGGCAAAGTTAGCATCGCATCTCAGATAGACCATGGAAAAGATAGAAAATCTGATTTTTGACAGCAGAGCTGTCCTTACTGTCAACTGTGAAATGATTATTGTGAGCCTCTACCTTGAAAAAAAGTGAGATATTGTGCATATCCTTCTATTGAAAGTCTGGCCTTTGTGGACATCTTAAAATATTTTAAATAAAATAGCAGAGATAGAATAATAGAATCATAAAATGGCCTGGGTTGGAAGGGGCCTTAAACCTCATTCCACCCTCTGCCGTGGGCAGGGACACCTCCCACTAGCCCAGGTTGCTCCAAGCCCTGTCCAGCCTGGCCTTGGACACTTCCAGGGATCCAGGGGCAGCCACAGCTTCTCTGGGCAACCTGTGCCAGGGCCTCCCCAACCTTACAGGGAAGATTTTTTTCCTTATATCTAATCTAAACCTACTCTGTGCGTACAAAATCTTTGGAAAAAAAATGTTACTGTAGACCTAAATTTATTAAGCACCATGTTAATAAATTAATTAAAAATATCAGTTGTTCCCTTTGTTCACTCTCCTTAGTAGGAGCCTAAAACAGTCTTGCACAAATGCAGGTAGAGGTTTGGGACTAGTCAAGGATGTGCTGGTTTGCTTCATATTCTTTAATGTATTTTTCAGGTAAGAAAAAAAAGTACAGGAAATTTCTGTCAGTCTTTATTTTTCTCATAATATGATGTTATCCCAGTTAGACATCGGTATTCTTGGGGATTTCTGTTGGCAAGAACTGAGGGAAAGCTTGTCAGTGCTCTGTCCTTACAGCCCTTAAGCTTTAAAGTCTTAGAATCAGAGAATGGTTTGGGTTGGAAGGGACTTAACGTTCCAACCCCTGCCATGGGCAGGGACACCTTCCACCAGCCCAGGTTGCTCCAAGCCCCGTCCAACCTGGCCTTGGACACTTCCAGGGATCCAGGGGCAACCACAGTTTCTCTGGGCAACCTGTGCCAGGGCCTCCCCACCCTCCCAGGGAACAATTCCTTCCCAATATCCAAAGCACTTTGAAGCAGGACATTCCATAGCACAAGTTCACAGGAATCCCTCTTGCCTTCATTTAGAAACCCATCTGCTCTTGGCCTCGTGACTCTTAACTTGCCTTAACTCGATAACCTCTCTGAAGGCCACGACTTTCTGCAGGGCCTGCAAGGCATCCCACTTGGAGAAAGTGCTGCCCCAGGGACACGTCAGAGTTCTTCCACGATGAACACAAAAGAAAGGAAAAAAATTGGGGTTTGTGCTACTCCCTTATTCTCTCTGAGCTTTTTTTTTTTTTTTAAATTTAGTATTATTTTTCCTTGATCACGTCCTGGCCTTGCAGACTCCCTGGCAGGTTCCCCATCTGTTTGAAGAAGGATTTTTTTAAAAAATGTAATATTTCTGGTAACATTTGCAAGTTGGGCTTTGGGTTCTGGTTTTTAGCCTGCCCAGTGCTGTGCTGTGCCACGTTGAAGCCCCTGGAAGTCTATTAATCTCCAAGCCAATGACTGAGAGATCTTTTCCCTAATGAGGAAAAAGTAAGTAAATTACTGCATATTTTGCCACAGAACTGACAAGTTCTCCTGGCTTGTTTGTTTTTTAATCACCTGCTTCTGCCAGAGCTTGTGAACCCTTTTATGTTCCTCTCTTGGAAGAGGCTGGTTTTTGAGGGCCGTCTGTTCATTCCGAGTGATGTTCCTGCCCCGCTGTGTCTCCCCGCTCCCTTTCCTTGCATCTTTTTAAGCCTCTCTCAATAAACTCCCCCCCCCACCAGTTTTTGTTTTGCCTCTGAGTGTCCTTAGGCACTCCTGGGCCCCTCAGTCATCTCACTCTTTCACTGCTCTGTTTTCCCTCCTTTTAATAAGCTTCCACTTCCTCAGGAAGCTCATCTTCCAGGCTGAGAACGACCCTTGTAGAGGATTTTTTGGCCTCTTGCAGGAATGTTGGATACCTGTGTAAGGATCATAGTTATTCCTGCTGTGGATCAAAGCATGTTTTGACTGCAGTTTTTTAAAAATCATTATTTTTGATTAAAAGTATCTGTACACCTTCCAAAACTTCCTACGTGTACTTTGGTAAGTTTATTAACGTGCTTTTACACATTTATTAACATACTTCATGGCTGCCTCTTTGGTTTGTTATGTTTTCAGAGTTCTAATTTATAAATCTGAATGAAATACTTGCATTATCTATGGATTATTTAAACAATATGAAAGTACCTTGAGTTTTGCTTCAAAGGCACATCAGCCTATTTGATTCAAAACAGCTTTAAATTATTAAAGTTGGGGCTGTTCAGCCTGGAGAGAAGAAGGTTTTGTGGAGACCTCCCAGAAACATTCTGATATCTGAAGGCTTACAGGGAAGCTGAAGAGGGAGAGTTCATCAGGAACTGGAGTGAGAGGACAAGGGAGAATGGCATCAAACTGAAAGAGAGGAAATTGAGGTCAGATATGGGGGAAAAACTGCTCCCTGTGAGGGTGGGGAGGCCCTGGCACAGGTTGCCCAGAGAAGCTGTGGCTGCCCCTGGATCCCTGGAAGTGTCCAAGGCCAGGTTGGACGGGGCTTGGAGCAACCTAGGCTAGTGGAAGGTGTCCCTGCCCATGGCAGGGGGTGGGATGGGATGAGCTTTAAGACCCCTTCCAACCCAAACCATTCTGGGATTCTATAATTCTTTTCCTAAACATTTCAGCAGATGGAGACTGATCTTGGAGCATGGTATCTTCTAGCTCATGAGTGGCCCATTCCAGTACAGTACTTGGAAAAACAACTTATATGGGATAAAAATGTAATGAATTGCCCTTTTTAGTCTTAGTTTTTTTATACTTCATTTTCTTATAAAACTTCTTTGTGTTCAGCTGAGTACTTTGGTTCTGAGCAGCCGATATAAGGGTGGCAGCATGGGGTAAAATGTCTTTCTTCTGTTCAACTAGAACAGAAGAGCTGCTCCAGCCCTCTGATCCTCTTGGGGCCTCCTCTGGACTGGCTCCAGCAGCTCCATGTCCTTGCTGGGCTGTTCCCAGGGCTGGAGCAGCTCTGCAGGGGGGTCTCCCCTGAGGGGCAGAGGGGCAGAATCCCCCCCTGCCCTGCTGCCCACGCTGGGGGATCAGCCCAGGGCACGGGGGGTTTCTGGGCCGGGGCAGGTCCAGCCTCTGCCCCACCAGCACCCCCAGGGCCTTCTGCCTGGGCTGCTCCATCTGCTCATCCCCAGCCTGGATTGATCCTGGGGGTTGCCAGAGAAAGCACTGAAGGCTTTGTCTGTCAATCCAGTCTCCAGGAGTAACCCCAGAGCTGCCATTCCCAACTCTGAAAGAGCAGTTCCAGTGACCTTGGCTGTTTAACCAACTAGAAGTGCAGCCACCCATGAGTGTGCGTGCTCCAGTCTTGCATCCCCTTGGAATGTTTACTTGCATGGCAAAAATGTTTAATGATCTCTGTGAAAAAACAGATGCCTTTTTTTCCCCACATACAACTAGTTCTGGCACCCTCTGCTTTGCACAGCTCCAACTTTCCGTGTTCTGCAAGAGGGAACTTGAAATTTAGCATAGGAATAGGAATGAGACAAGTCTACACTTGGCCAAATTTTGGCACAGCCTTCAGAAATCCACCTGCTGAGAGCTGGAAGGAATCTGTGAGAGCTTTAGTGATGCCTGATGATAAAAGTAGAGAAAAAAGGGGTGAGCCAGGAGGAGGAGCCCAAGCCAGGAATGGAGGTGAGGCAGTTTTCCCTTTCCACTTTGGACTCTTTGAAGAATTAAACTCTTAAAAGCATAATGTGGTGAGCTCAAAATAGGCAGAAAGAAAGAGAGAAGATATATTTGACATCTGTTTGAATTTTTAAAATGCTTTAGGACTGCATAAAAGTTAAATGTCAAGAGAAAAGACTGGGTATAAAACTGACCAAGACTGAAATGCTATTTTTAAATTTATAGATCACTTGGGCTTCAAGTGATCTCAGAAAAACCTCCATCAGAGTTAAAAACACACTCACAACAAAACCAATCCCATTTGCTAAGGATAGTTTTAAACTCACCGTTGCCCAGAGAGGCTGTGGCTGCCCCTGGATGCCTGGGAGTGTCCAAGGCCAGGTTGGACAGGACTGGGAGCAACCTGGGCTAGTGCAAGGTGTCCCTGCCCATGGCAGGGGGTTGGAGTCAGTTGATCTTTAAGGTCTCTTCCAACCCAAACCATTCTGGGAATCTCTGATTAATTTCCTCAAAGATCTATCACAAAGGTGTTTCTCAAAGAAAGGAGGTTGCTTTAGGAATGTATGGGTTGCCTACTTAATTTTTATTTAAAAGGAACCTGGAGCTGTAAGTATCCCCTTAATTATGAGGGTTTTTTTTCTCCTCTAGTTTCAGCAAATATCCTTTCCAGTGAGATGTTTTTGTGCTAAACCTGCAGATCTGCCTACTGGCTTTCTAATTTCTCTGTCTCCAATCTGATTTTTCATTTCAGGCACGTGTGAATCCCATCAGTGTCACTCCACCCATCCAAGCCATAGATCAGGACCGGAACATCCAACCTCCTTCCGATCGACCGGGCATCCTCTATTCCATCCTAGTGGGTTGGTGTCTGCTCCTCTTCTATCCCTCACAATCAGTCTCTTTGTTATGACCAGCCACAAAAAAGATTGCCTGGGAGAGTGGAAACGTAATAAAAATTCCTGTTGTGGTCAGTGGGATGCTTGAAATCGTTGTTCTACCTGCTTGTGTTTAACTGCCACGGAGAAGTTTATTTCAGAGGGGTATTTATTATTATTTATTCAGATTGAATCCATAATTGTCTTGTTTATGAATGGGGCAACACAGCAAGTGAAAGGAGAGAGACTCTGAGTGCTCATAGCTCTGCTGGAGAATGTTTTTCATTCACAGGCCCAATAGAAGAGGCTAAAGAAAGGCAATTAGAGCAGGTTTCATCCCAAAAGGCTCCTGGCACAGAGCAGCTTAAAAGGGCTTACTGCACCCACCTCCAGTTGTGCTGCCTGTGAGCTGGTGTGCTTTCCCTTGTAGTTTAATTTTTGTTTAGTTGTTTATGCTGTCTCCTGGCCATGTCTTTTGTTTTCCTGCTGCTTCCCTGTGCCTGGCATTTGTTTGCAGTCACTCTGCTTGTAGGATGTGATAAGGGAAAGGCCTGAGGGTGGTTGGCAGTTGCAGTGCCCCACCTGCCCTGCTCTTCCCAAAGTCCACACGCTGACTTGGGAGGCATCTCTGTGGGATTTGAAGAGGGGGTGTTCTGTGGAATCACATCTTTGTGGTGTTTCCTGAGTTAAACTGCAGCTCCATGGTTTTCTCACCCAGGGGGAGGTGCAAGTAAAGATTTTAATGAGCACCTTGTGCACCTTTGCTTGTCATAAAACAAAAGCTGCTTCTGTATCATAGAACCACAGCTGAGTTCAGCCTCCTCCTGGAGCAGAATGGAGCCATGGAGCCAACTGGATTCCTTTGGGCTGCACCTGGATCCAAATCTGGCAGACCAAGCAATGAGTCCTCTCCCAGCAAAGCTGCTCTGGGAGGAGATTGGGAGCCATTCGTAGAGTAAATCCTGGGTGGATTTATGTCTGCAAATGGACTTGGCTTAGTTAGACTTGGCTGATCAGCAGCTCTGCTGTGACAACTCTGCCCCAGTGCCACGGTTAGGCCAGTTTTTTAAAGTTCTTTGCAGAACTGACAAAGCTCTTCAAGAGTGAAATTATTAAAGATTGTGTTTCACTGACCTGGGATATTGTTGATATAGGAGTGACTGTTTTGACCTCCGAGAAATAATTCAGGAAGATGTGTTCCAGCAGTTTGATTGGGTTTGGGGAATTCTTCAATGGACAGGCTCTTCCTTTTTTCCTTCTTTCTTTTATCCTTCTTTCTTTTTCCCATCTCTTTTCTTACTGTTTTTACTTCTTTCTTTTTTTTATATTTCCCTCCTTTTTTCTTCCTTTTGCCTTCTTTCCTCATTTTTTCTCTTTCTTTTCTTATTTCTTTCTTTTCTTCTTTCCTTCTTTTCTTTCCTTTCTTTCCTTCTTTCTTCTTTCTTTCTTTCCTTTCTTCTTTCCTTCCTCCCTCCCTCCCTCCTTTCTTGCTTCCTTATCTTTTCTTTTTTCCTTCCTTCTTTTCCCCCCTCTCTTTTCCTTCTTTCCATTTTTACCTTATTTTTTTTCCTTTTCTTTCTTTTTTCCCTCCCTTCCCCTCTCTTATTTTTTTCCGTTCTCTTGTTGTTCTGGTTTTCCTTTTTTTTTTTTTTAAACCTTCTTATTTTTTCCCCCTTAGTCTTCCAACATATTTCTTTTTAGATTTTAAGCCTGCCTTCATCTTTACCAGGATTGCAGTGCTATTTATATTTTAGCCTCAGAAAATATTAAGTAGTTTCACAGGAAAAAGGCCTTGCAGGTATTTCTTGTTACGTGGATTTAGTAACTTGCTTTAGTTCTAAATGTACTTTTTAATACCTTTGGATTTGGCTTTTTTTAAACACTGCAAGGTTTGAACTGTGACCACAGAATGAGGGATTTGGCTACTTACTGAATATGAGAATGATTTTGAAGTTTATTTGATTTGACTGTTCTATTTGGTTCTTCTTTTCCCCTGTTTTCATCCTCCCCTTCACACCTGTACAAATCCTGGCCTGTGCTTTGGGCACTGTGGATTTCCAATGTTTAACATTTGGAAACGTGATATTTGGAATATTTTTTTTGTAATGCACTAATTTTTCTCATCCTTCACTTTCAGGAACATTAATTAATTTATTTGGGCCTTGCAGTAGAGCCACATATGGTGCCTGGACATATCAAGTGTGAAGCAAACCCACCTCCCCTTATTTTTATTAGTAATACCATTTTTACTAATAAATTTTACTATATTTACTAGTAAATTACTAGTAAAATATTATTTTTATGAGTAATTTTAAGCCTTTTTTTATCCTCTGGGGCTGGTCTTTGAGAAAAGTTAAATTTTCCTTTAAATTGCCAGCTTCTGACCCTGGAACTGTCTCTGTGATTTCTGCTGCCAGTTTGCACAAGTGACTGTTTTATTTGGTTGATATTTTAACTAAAGAGCCACAAGCCCCCCCCAGCATTTTTGGGGGGCTCCTCTCCATCTCTGTGTGCTCCCTGATGCCTTTGGAAGCACCGTGTCCCACAAAACCCCTCTTCTGGCTCCAAGAAAAGCAAACTCCTCCCCTCCATAATTTTCTCCTTCAGGGAACCTCTTCTTTTCTGCTTTGGCATTTAGTCCTTAATATCTTGATTTTTTATTTTTTTTTTAGCTTCAGCATCAGCCCTGGTGATGTGAAGCCTCTAAGACCACAGCAGTCTGTTACCTGCCAAAAACTGGGAGCTGCTGCTGGGTGCCTTGTGCTCTTAAAGAATTAGATGAATTAATTAGGAGCTGAATTTAAAAGGCAGGACTTGGAACTTGAAGCTCTGCATTGATGGTGGTAGTGTAGTAGAAAGAATAATCCACAGTAGTTCTTCTGCTGCTTTCTGGGTCGATGACATACGTGTATATCAAGATAGTCACAGAAAAAAACCCCATATATATATATGTATACACTATATATATATATATAATTTATATATCTGGCAACTGATTGTCATTTGAGGAGCTGCAAATGAAATTATTGCCCATGAAGTCTGGACAGTGATCCATCTCCTGAGGCAGCTTCTGGCTTTCTAAGAGCAGTTTCTTAACCATTCCTCTTGAAAGGTGAACACATAACAGCACCATTTATCAGGAAGGTGCTCTTTTCTTGTGTTGAATCTTCTGCCCTGTTGTGCTTCAATCCTGGCTGGATTCAGGATTTGGCATGGCAAGGTTTGCCCTGCTCTCATGGCTCAGGGCACTTCCTGGGACGTCCATCCCACGAGCCAGGAGCGCTTTCTGCCCCTCAGCTGCTGCACAGGACTATTCCCAGACCTAAATTCCTCCAGAGCTTAGGTTTATAATCTGTGTTTTGGTTTCCTGGGATGCTCTCCCAACACTGCCAAACTGGGAGGTGCCAGAGTTTGTGCTGTGTGTCAACACTGTGGCTCTCTGAGCCCTTTGGTACCAATGCTTTGAGTATTGGAGCCCTTTGGTGCCATTTCTTTGAGAGTCACGTGGCTCTAAATCCCAGCAGCTGAGTCCTTCCCTCTTCCCGTGTCTGCCTGGCTCCAGCAGGAGCCCTTTGGAAGGTTTTTGGGCTGCAGGTGCCAGACCCAGCAGGGCAATGGCTGTGCCAGCCTTTCAGGGCCCTTGCTCAGTCTCCATGACATCCCACATCTGCTCAGGCTCTGATGCCTCCACTGGTTTGGAGACTATCCTGCAAATCCCCAGCCATGAGGACACCATTTCCAGCTGGCAGGAAATGGAAGCTGCTTCATCTGGTGCCTCCTCCCTGATAAGAAACTTCATTTCTTAGAAGGATTTCTAAAATGGCCCGTGTGTTTTTATATTGTACAATTATCATTTATGCTATTACTTATATATATTACTTCTATGCTATTAATAATGCTCCTGTTGTTATCAAGCACTTGGGGATTCCCAGTTGAGAAGAATCTTCGTGGTCAGGGACAGCAGGGACATAATGGTAATATTAAACACAATGGTAATATTAAACACATAACTTAGTAGTATCCTTAAGCTCCATGTACACATGATGCAATATTTTATCCTTACAATAACAGGATTAGGTTTTGTTCCTTTGATGACTAATGAGTAAAATAAATACATTGTTGAACTAAACCTTTCAGATTTATTCAAACCTCAATGTCTTTCTTGCAGGTACCCCTGAGGATTATCCACAGTATTTCCATATGAATCTCACAACAGCTGAACTGACACTCCTCAAGCCAATAAATAGGGATTTACACCAGAAGTTTGACTTGGTTATTAAGGTAATTTGAGCTGAATTCATCTTTCTATATTCTTTTGAGAACAAAAAGCTCTGAAGAAAATGTGGGGTGGGCTTGCTTGTCTTTCCTGCAGTGCTCTCTTCTCATTTTTAGCCTGCCAGGCATCATTTAACACCATCAAGGGGAACAAGGGTGTGAAGTATTTGAGAAAAGGGAATGAATCATGGCAGAGTCCCAACAGTTCATGTTATATTGTATTAACAAACAAAGTATCACTTGTCTGTTTGCTTTTTATGGCTCCTGAGAATGCATTTGGTTTCTGTTTCACGTGTTCCTGTGCTGAAGGTTCATAGAGGTGCAGATAAGTGTGTGAGTAGTGAATATTCACAGGATCCCAGGATGGGTCAGGCTGGAAGGGACCACAGTGGGCATCTGGTGCCACCTCCCTGCTCCAGCAGGGCCAGCCCAGAGCACAGGAGTGTGTCCAGACAGCTCTGGAATAGCCCCAGGGAGGACACTCCACCCCCTCTCTGCTCTCTCTTCAGGGCTGGGGCACTGCCCAGCCAACAAGTTCTTCCTCCTGTCCAGCTGGAACTTCCTGGCCATCAGTTCCTGCCCGTTCCTCTTGTCTTATACTGGGAGCAAGGACAACAAAAAAAATCATCTCCACGTCTTGTAGCAATTTTGTGGGGGGGTTTCTTGGTTTAGTGTTGGTTTTGTTTTGTTCAGGTTAGATTGAAAATAAGGCAGCTCAGTCCAGAGCTTTGCTACTGAATAGAAAGAAAGCTCCTGAAACATAACCAGTGCTGAGCTCAATCAGCTCCTGTTAATGGGAGAAGCCATAAACCATTCCCCATCCCTGGAAGGGTTCAAGACCAGGTTGGACAGGGCTTGGAGGAACCTGGTCTCAGCATGTCTCTCAACATGCATCTTCCCCTGGTTACTGAGTCCCAGCTCTGCACATATAAAATACAGTCAGAATTTGCTGCTTTCTTTGCCAATTTGAGGATTAAGAGGAAAAGAATAGGAGGTGACAATATCAGTGTTTGACTTGTTAAATGTACTAAGCTGTTAATTTTACTTTAAGCAAAATTGTACAAAGCTGAAAGCTTTGCTGTAGGTGGGGTTTGCACCAGGCTACAAAAATCAGTGCAGTAAAGATGGTGGCAGTGAGAACAGAGCAGAGTTACATTTGATTCTTTTGGAGAGAGTCTGGACCTGACCCTGGAGTTGTTGTCTAATGACAGAAAAATCAAGGTTTTGTTCTGTTTTTTCGTAGCTGGAAGGGCAAATAAAAGAGAAAGGAATCTCTGCAGTCTTGTAGTAGAGCACTTGTGTATTTATCAGGGCATTCCATGGAGAAAAAAGAGCGTGCTTTCAAACTGCACCATATTTAAACACATATTTAAATACTTAGTAGTATCGAATTTATTTCTAAATACAAATGTTCAACTCAAGCAGGTAGTTTGGATTGGAAGGGACCTTAAAGACCATCTAGTTCCAACCCTCTGCCATAGGCAGGGATGCCACCCACTGTCCAAATACAGTGGTAATAAGTTTGTTAATATACAGGTCCTTTCTGTATCTCCTGAGGAACTGAGCTGTGAGTACAGTAGGACAGAAGATGAAACAAAATTGCAGCTCATAACAGTGTTGAATAACTTGGCACCTCTTTAAATACTGTGTTGATTTCCTCCCTTGGCTGATTTTGAATGCAGCAAAGTACAAAGCTGGTGCATGCTGACAGTGAAATCATTTGGGATTGGATTCCTTGATTAAAAACTTATTTTGGGCCTTACTTCCTGTTCTGGAGTTCTGCTGCCACTGGGAGAGATGTGGAAATTTGGGTGAATTAACATCTAAATAAATGGAGAGGGACTTTTCCCAAGGGCGTGTAGAGATACAACAAGGGGGAATGGCTTCCCACTGCCAGAGGGCAGGGATAGATGGGATATTGGGAAAGAATTGTTCCCTGTGAGTGTGAGGAGGCCCTGGCACAGGTTGCCCAGAGAAGCTGTGGCTGCCCCTGGATCCCTGGAAGTGTCCAAGGCCAGGTTGGAGCAACCTGGGCTAGTGGGAGGTGTCCCTGCCCATGGCAGGGGGTGGAACAAGATGAGCTTTAAGGTCCCTTCCAACCCAAACCATTCTAAATATAGAATTCTAAATATACTACGAAATGACAGGTTAAAGCCCTGGAGCACTTTGATTTCCAAATTCCAGCAGCCAGGTACAGTAGCACAACACACCAATTACAGCCACCCCTTACCCTGCTCTGGTGGGGCATCTCCTGAGCCTAAATGGCCCCTTTGGTTGTTAATGGCACTGCTTGTAGGCATTGCTGGTTCATGTTGCTGTGCTGTAGGTGCAGTCAGGGGGATAATAAGGGAAATGATCAGTCTGTAAGAATGACAGTGTGCCACCAACTAGAATAATAAAAGTTTTAATGCTGTGCTGTTCAGGGCCCTTTTGAACTGCTGTGATGTCTCAGGCTTGTACCAAATCAAACCTTCAGATTCTTGTGTTGCTCGTTCTCAAGTTTTCATTTCTCGCAGCGTTGAAGTTGTTGGATCTGATTCTGTTTTATCTGTGTGATGTTTCCCTTCAAACAGAAAATACACTGTTTTTTGCAGCACTCACAAAATTTAATCTTTAAAATATTCCCTCTCATGTGAGGAGATCAATTTTTTTTTTTTTTCCTGTTAAGTTATTATGGAAAAGAGTGAAATGGAAAAGGTGGTTAAGTCAATACATGAATATTTGAATGCAGGAAGGAAGGTGGACAGGAAATGGGTGTGCTCACCTGTGGGATAAAAATTGGATTGCTGATAAATTTTGAATTCTCAAATAGGGAGACAATGGAAAAAACTAAATATCTTAATAAGAAATGCTGTTTTTCAGCCTCTGTGCTATCTCCAGAACATAATAGATGATAAGCAAGGAGAAAAACTATTTTGTCCTCCTGTGGCACTTCCATTCCCTGCCAAACAATGTGGGCTTTTACAAAAGAACATGTGGATTTTTTTGGGTGTCCCATTGAAATTTCCATGTTTCATTAGCAAGGCTGCCACACTGTGTGGATTTAGAACCTTTAAACTGAAAGGGCTTCCAGTGTTAATAATACTGTAATTAAAATTAGATACACATGACCGTTGCACTGTAGACATGAGACTATGTTCTTGTTACCAGCTCTAAAAAGTGTTAGTGAGGTTTTATTTATTTTTAAAGCATGTAAAACATGAAACCAAAAGGAGAATTAATCAAATTTTGATGCATTTGGATCCTTTCCTCTTGGAACTTGGGTTATTTATCAATCAGACAAAATCTAACCTGGCAGTTCTATTATAATCAATTTGCAAAGAGGATGGGCTGCTGAAGGCTGGATGTGCTTACACAGCCAGTGAAACCTAATTCCTGGAATTGCTGCACTCCAGAGAATTTACCACATCTGTAAGAAACCAGATTTTGCTGAACTTGCTGCACATCAGGTGAGAGAGCAGAGGACTGTTTTGTTGATCTCATGGGGGCACCTGTGCACAGGGGAAATGAAGTTGCTAATGTGGTTTTAGAGTAGGTTTACATAGAGCCTGTATGGTATTAAACCACTGTCCACTGTATTTAATTGTATTTGGGAAATTGGAAAGGATTTATGTAAATTGGGCATCTCAAAAAAAAAAAAATCAAATTAGATTAAAAAAAAAGGGGGAGAAGGGAAGGAGGAAAGAAGTTTCCCAGCTACAAATAACATTTGTAGGCTGACTTTTTAATAAGACTTTTACTTGAAACCAAGAGTTTTATGGTTCTTAGGGAATAGACTCTCACAACCTGGTCTTGTGGGAGGTGTCCCTGCCCAAGGCAGGGGGTTGGAATTCCATGAGCACTAAGGCACTTCCAACCCAAACCACTCTGGAATTCTATGAAAAAGGGTTTTTTGGTGCTTTCCCTGCAGTTTTGGGAAGAGAAGTGTCTGTGCCACAGTGGTGCAGATTATTTTGAAGAATATCCTTACAAGAGGATTTTCTGTATCCCAAGGACCTCTCTGTGCCATCCCCACGAGGTGCCTCTGCCAGGCTGTCCTTGACCCGGGGTCAGATGACACCATGAAGACACTTCTACAGTGGGATTGCATTTCCCTGTTGTTCAGGTGGTGACAGAAGGTCAGACTGTTTGAAATTCCAGTGTCACCGGGAAATTGGTTTGTGGGCCCACTCTGCAGGAAGTGATGGGGAACTCTCCTGTAAAATTCTGTTTACTCTGGAATTTTTACTGGCTGGAATTTTTGAACAGAGTGGGATTTAGAATCTTTAGAAGGTTTTCCCCTGCTGAATTGTCAGGTTGTTATATAGGCTGACATTAGAGGTGTGAGTAAGTCAGGTGTACTTGCTGTGAGCATTTCTGCGAGACTGAGTAGCAGCCAGACCAAATTCCATGTTAATCAGGGAAAACTGTGAGTGAACTCGGCTTCATGCATAAGATGCCATTTGCAGTGACATTCCTGGGCAGGAATTTGTGTGCCTGTTGTCCTGCCCATCCCAAGGAAATGCCTGGGAGCTGGAAACAGCTTCCTCTCAAGGGGCACTGGGGGGACAGCTCCAATCTCTGCTCTCTGTGAACAGGGACAGGACCCAGGGAACGGCTGGAGCTGTGCCAGGGCAGGGTCAGGTTGGATCTGAGGGAAAGGTTCTTCCCCCAGAGGGTGGTTGGGCACTGCCCAGGCTCCCCAGGGCAGTGGGCACAGCCCCAAGGCTGCCAGAGCTCCAGGAGGGTTTGGACAAAGCTCTGAGGGACAGGGTGGGATTGTTGGGGTGTCTGTGCAGGGCCAGGAGTTGGACTGATGACCCTTGTGGGTCCCTTCCAGCTCAGGATATTCCATGATTCTGTGATTCCTTTCTTGTGGAGATGCTTTGGATCAGGGAGATGCTCCCAGAACATGTATCAGCTGTTCCAGTACAGGGAAGCCCTTTCACAATGTGCACAATTTTCCCTGATCTGGATCTCAGCAGAAACAACAGAAAGTGGTGCTCTCCTGCTTCTCCCTCGGGAGATTAATTGGTTTCTCTCTTCCCATTGGGAACTTCATTGATCCCTCCTGTCCGTTGCTCTCGAGGGTGTTGAAAACTTCCTGCATTCCATGAAAAGAAGACCTTGCTTCTGCAACAGCCTTAGGATCAAACTGTGGACAAACATGCACTTCGAAGGCAGAAAATAAAGTACATTTAGCCATGTTTTGGGGGATCTGTTCATCGAACAAAGGCTGTTTTCTGTTCCAAGTGCAGAGGGCAAGGCTAAGACATGATCAGTTTAAAAGCCAGGGAGGTCATGGAGCACAGCACTGGGGTGGAGCCCTTGGCTTTTGAAGCAACTTGGGAACAATCTCAGTGGGTGAAATACCGGAATAAAAAAGCTTGTTATGATCCTGAGGTGTTACAGAATCATAACATTGCTGAGATTGGCAGGAACCTCTGGAGAATGGCCAGTCCTACCCCCTGCTCAGGATGGGGAGAGAGTATTTGGAAACTCTGCAGCCTCTCTGGGCAACCTGGTGAAGATCCCCACTGCTCTCCCCATGCCCACCAAGCCATTCATCTCACTGCAGAGACCTGTCAGGGTGGTGGAGCATGAATTGCCCTCATAAACCCATGGGAGTGATGACTCCCAGCCTCCTCCTGGTCCTTTGTATGCTTGGAAATGGCTCCCAGAATTATCTGCTCCCCCACGACTTTCCCTAGCACTGAGGGGAGGTTCTGGACTTCTCTGGACCCTCCTTCTTGTCTTTCTTGAAGATACAAGTGACATTTCTTTTGTTCTAGACCTCAGGAACCTTTCAAGTGCAGTAAAGAGGGGTCTTGCAGTGCAATCAGCCACCCCCCTTAGCATGTGTGAGTGCATCCCACTGAGGTTGGAAAAGCCCTCTGAGATCACCAATTCCACCCGTTCCCCAGCACTGCCAAGCCCACCACTAACCCTTATCCCCAAGGGCAATATCTGCATGTCTTTTGAACACTTCCAGAGGTGAAACTTCCAGGGATTGACTGTAGAATTGCAGAAGGACTTTGCAAGACCGAGTGAGTCGGTAATAAAACAGCTGATAAAATAAGGCATGGCTTAAAAATAAGGTGAAACGTGTCAGAAAAGATCATCCCGGCCTTCTACTGAGAATGATGGGTTCTGGCTTGTCTTGGGAATGAGATCTTGGCCTTGGAACTGAGCACTGAGTGTGAAGGTTGGCACAGTGATCCGTGGCTGTCAAAAAAAAAGAGGCAAAATTAGAAATCATTAATGAAGATAGAGAACAGAACAGAGAAAAAAACCACAGCAGTACTGAAGGGATTCAGGTGCACAGCTCTGGTCCCTGTCCCAAGAAGGACAGAGCAGAACTGAAGCAGGCTCCTGTCAGGTGAGGAAGGAGGAGGCCGTGGTAGACACCTGTAAAATACGGTGTCAGAGTTCTGAGGGTGAAGGAGAATCAACAGTTCACTCTCTCTGGAAATGTCAGAGCGAGGAGTTATCAACTGAAGCAGGAGGGGGCAAAGTTTAAAACAGATCAAATGGGTTGTTCTTCTCTGAAAGAGAAGGTTGAGTGGAGACTTCAGAGCGACCTTCCAGTGTCTGAAGGGGCCTGCAAGGCAGCTGGAGATGGACTCTGCCTCGGGAACTGGAGCGCCAGGATAAGGGGGAATGGCTTCAAACTGACAGAGGGGAAATTCAGGTGAGATGTATGGAAGAAATTCTTGGCTGTGAGGGTGGGGAGGCCCTGGCACAGGTTGCCCAGAGAAGCTGTGGCTGCCCCATCCCTGGAAGTGCCCAAGGCCAGGTTTGGACAGAACTTGGAGCAACCTGGGCTAGTGGAAGGTGTCCGTGCCCATGGCAGGGGGTGGAATGGGATGAGCCTTAAGTCCCTTCCAACCCAAACCTTGATTCATTCTCTGTTTCTGTGACTCTGACAGAGCCTGTTTGCTCTGACAGGCAGAGGTGGAGTCACTGTCTCTGGGAGTGTTCCAGAGACATCTGGATGTGGCACTTGGGGACATGGGTTAGGGGTGATTATGTTGTTGCTGGGGGAATGGTGGACTCAATGATCTTGAAGGTCTCTTCCAACTTTGATGATTCTGTGATTCTGTGATTCTTTTATTATGAATTTTAGACAACACAATGCTAGCAGGCAATGAGAAGATGTCCCTCAGCTGAGGCTCCCTGCACTGGAAGTTCCTGGACTTAGAGAAATGCTCCAAAGTCCGTGGTTTTTGAGATTTAAAAAGTCCTGAATTATCTAACTTTTTTTTTTTCCCCCAGCACTTCAGAAACTTTGTATTTGCAATGTTTGGTTGGTTTTTGCAAGACTGTCAGCCTTCAAATCCTCACACCCTGTTTTGATCTCTTGGCTCTGTGCATCTGGTGACCTGAGTTATCTTTGTTCAGGGTAGCTCCACTTTTCCTCTCTTCCCATGTATCTTAATGAATATATTTTCTTGCATTTAAGAAATCTTTGCTTTTCTAAGTTTTTGGGTTTCAACTCACAGTGACAGATGAGAGAAAAGAATAAAAGAAGTGTATTTTCATTAAATACTTGCTCAGTCCACTTCCTGACAAGGCTGATATCTCCCACATAATTAGTTTGGTTGAATTGCTGTGCATCTCCTGTAGGTATTAAGTACAATTACTGGTCTTTTAAATTAGCTATTCAAATGTTCATCCCTCAGGTGAACTCAGTATTCAACTAATTCTCTTTGAGACCTCCCTTTTTCTATCCTGTATTTAATCTAGTAATGAGAGTTGATGTAGAATTGAAAATCTGATTGCAGGGACAGGTTCTGTCTTTGTGAATAAGGAGAGGGGGAAAAAGGGTGCAGAAAACCCAGACCTTTTCCTATCCATTACTAAAATGTTGCTTCGTATCAGTCTTCAAAGTTGTCACACGCATATGGAAACAGCAAGTTTTCCTCACCTTTAGCAGCGTGGGAAAAGATTTTCTTGCCTTTAGAGTGTTGTCACAGATACACATTAGAAAGACCAGTGATTGTGAGATAAGATTAACCCTAAATTGTGTGTCAGCACTCCCAGAGCAATGAAACTATTAAAATCAATAATGGCTTTGTTCTGTAATGTCTCTTATTGACAGAAATGGCTGTATTTCCTTCCTGCAGTAAACAGGCATCTTTGTTCATGTAAAACTCAAACATCCATCACTTAAAACTTGGCATAACGACTTCATAGTTGGTGTTTTTCTTTAAGGGAAGGGAAGAAGAAAGACTTGTATTATTTGGAAAGGTGGCCTCTGTAACTAGGACTGTTCACTGCACTACAGCCTTGCTGATCCTGAAGTCACCTGATACGTGACCAAAAAAAAAAAGTATGTTTTGGGGTTTGGGTTTTTTTTAAGCACAGTGTCTGGACACATTATGTGCCAATTTCATTTCCCTGCCACATCACAGGCTTCACTGACAGTAAAGTCAAATTTCTTCTGAGTTCTAAAGGTACTCTGTCCTTCTTGTCCTTAAGCCATTTTTTAATCCGTATCAGTGGTTCTTTCCTTATGCTGTACTTTGTGACCTTGGAAATTAATCCAGTGTGGGACATATAATCCTAAATCTTAGCCCGAACCTAGATAAATTATGTCCCTTGTTTCACCCAGATCTCCCAGTTCTGGTAGGTATTTCAAAGAAGCAACTTTGTCAGCCCTGACCTTCCCTCTCTGTCTCTGTGCTGGCTGCTCTTAGTTTAATTACATTGATTCAAATACTGCAACATAGAATTATAAAATGGCTTAGGTTGGAATGGACCTTAAAGACCATCACATTCCAACCCCTGACATAGGCAGGGACACCTCCCACTAGCCCAGGTTGCTCCAAGACCCGTCCAGCCTGGCCTTGGACACTTCCAGGGATCCAGGGGCAGCCACAGCTTCTCTGGGCAACCTGTGCCAGGGCCTCCCCACCCTCACAGGGAGGAATTCCTTCCCACTATCCCATCTAACCCTGCCCTCTGGCAGTGGGAAGCCATTCCCCCTTGTCCTGACACTCCAGGCTCTTGGAAATATTCTCTCTCCATCTTTCCTGTTGGCCCCTTCAGGCCCTGGAAGGCCACAGTTGGGTCACCCCAAAGCTTCTCCTCTCCAGGCTGAACAATCCCAGCTCTCCCAGCCTTTCCTCCCAGCAGAGCTGCTCCAGCCCTCGGATCCTCTTGGGGCCTCCTCTGGACTGGCTCCAGCAGCTCCATGTCCTTGCTGGGCTGTTCCCAGGGCTGGAGCAGCTCTGCAGGGGGGTCTCCCCTGAGGGGCAGAGGGGCAGAATCCCCCCCTGCCCTGCTGCCCACGCTGGGGGATCAGCCCAGGGCACGGGGGGTTTCTGGGCCGGGGCAGGTCCAGCCTCTGCCCCACCAGCACCCCCAGGGCCTTCTGCCTGGGCTGCTCTCAATCACTTCTCACTTAAAGCTTGAGTTTAACACCAAGGAAGGAATGATCCTTAGGAAATCCTTAAATCAGCAAAGATGAGATCCCAGCCTGCTCCCGGGAGAGAGTCTCTATTTCCTCACATAACAATTTAAACATAGACATCTCTTCAGCCAGCAGGTTAAATTAAATGCAAGCCTTTAGAAGTCAGTCTGCTGTATAATGGTCTTCAGGGGAGATATTTAATGGCATTCTACCCAAAATTCCAGAGTTCATTTTCTTTTCTTCCTCTCCTTAGAGAAATCTCATCCCTCCTGAATGATGTCAGTGCTGTGCAAGTAGCAGGCAAATGTTCTCATGTCTGCAGACGGGCACTAGGGCTCCACTGGTGTGGTATTCCCAGGTTTTGGCCCTGGGAATACACATTTTGGCCATAGGAGACTGTCTTTCAATGCCCTACTATTGTCTTGCTACAGGGACATGTGCAGGACTATAATTAAAACTGGTTTGCTCTTCATAAATTAGAGAACAAATTACTTGTTGTCTTCTACTTCCCTTGTTTATTTGCCTTAATTAGTGGTTGGCTGTAAAGTTAAAAGACAAGAAAGGAAGATCATGGGTTTATGTTGGATGAGCCCACTGGAATGGCCAGTTAGTGCTTTTATGTTTAGGAAGTTTGAAAATAAGAATAAATCAGGTGAAAACTGGGGGTTATTCATCGAAATAAAGAATATTTTGCTTCACACTCACATCCACAACTTCTCTGGGAGTAGGTTGCCCAGAGAAGCTGTGGCTGTCCCTGGATCCCTGGAAGTGTCCAAGGCTGGGTTGGATGGGGTTTGGAGCAACCTGGGCTAGTGGGAGGTGTCCCTGCCCATGGCAGGGGTGGGACTGGATGGGTTTTGAGGTCCCTTCCAGCCCTAACTGTTCTAGGATGCAAAACCAGGCAAACTCCAAATTAAAATCCCACTCCTGTAACACTGGGGAGGTGGATTCTGGGGGAGAGGGAGGGAATCGTGTCCAGTAATCTGTAGGAAGCACTGTGCATCCATGTGTGCTGGCAGCACCTTTGGGCTTTAACTCTCTTGCTGGTGCCTTGGGTTCTGTTGTACAATCAGCAGTCTCCAGTTTTCTTTTGTCCTTCAAAGATTTTTCCAAATCTCTCAGTCCTGCGAGTTTAAGGAACTATGTTTGCTCATGTGCTGTAGAGCTTTGGGTTTCTTGGGACTATGTAAAAGTTTGTTGTGATGGGAAGTCTTTCTGTTCTTCTCTCCTACTAATTTTTAGTTGTTTGTTTGGGTTTTTTTTCATGATGCCCAGTTTCACAAAAGGGGGATCTGTACAATGGTATCCATTTCTTTAACTGGGTTTTGATAGTTAACTCCAAGCCATCCCCAGTCAGTCTCTGTTTGTAGCTGAACTTGGCTGAGAGAGCCTTTGACAAATGAGGTGTTTTTTAGGCTGAACAAGACAATGGCCACCCCCTTCCTGCCTTTGCCAACCTGCACATCGAGGTCCTCGATGAGAACAACCAGAAGCCTTATTTCACCAGATCCACCTACGAGGGCTTCATCCTGGAATCCTCCCCGGTGGGAACCACCATCTCAGATAACCAGAACCTCACTTCTCCACTGCAGGTCGTGGTGCTGGACAACGACGTGGAGGAGGTATGTGTTGGTCCCTTACAGTGTCCTTCTTGTGGTTGAATTTTTATTGCTTTCAGGGCTCTTTCTTTCTGAAATTTTTTTTTAAATTGAGACAAAGGAGGTTTGATCAATAAATTAAAAAAAAAACAACCAAAACTCACTATCCCTTTTTTATATCTTAGTTTCCTTTTTGTTTTCATTCTGAGTTCAAATTTGAGAAGTGATTTGAAAGTGCATCTGAGCTGGAAAACTACTCTGTGTTTTACTCAGCTCTCCGTGAGTTTGTGTTCTGTTCAAGGTGATGAATCCTCAGCACGAAGAGGTTTTTGGGAAAGGGATGGGCCTTTCCCACAGTGTGGGCAAATGGGAGAGAGGGATGAGCCTTTCCCACAGTGTGGAAAAATGGGAGAGGGGGGCTCAGAGCGGCAGGAAGTCGTAGTTTGAACTGAGAAGAAGAGGAATAGGAGGGCAGGAGGCTGGAAGGTCAATCCTTTCTTTGCTCTGCCCAGATTTGGATAGCAACACTACTCATGGGGATCTTCAAAGGAACTGTTGTAACCAAGTAGTATAGCAGGACATCACTCCAGGGCTGATGTTTCTTCAGTTCTCACCGAGGCTATGAGAGGGGGTTTTTTTGGCTCATGTTTCTTTTCCCTCTAATTCTTGTTGTCTCTCCATTTGTCCCCGTTGGTCTTTTTGGTTTCTGTTCTCTGGTTGTCTTCAGATCCATAAGGAAAGCTGAGTTTTGGGATAGGATTTGTAGAACTAGTTATACATGTCAGTACTCTTTAGTTCTTAACCTGATAGTCCGAAAACAACCCCCTGATTCTGAAGGATTCATGTTGGACACAGGCAAATCCATGATTTTTAAGAAACACAAGACTGTTGTCACTGACAGATACTTTTGCATCACTGCACTGGAGTGATTTATTGTCCCAAGAAGGTCTTTTAAAGGCCACATTCCTGTAGAATATCTCCTTCCTATCCATTAAAACATCTCCCTGGATTTATGGACATTGATAAAAACCGGTTGGAAGGCAGGTGGGAATGACTGTTGGATCTGGCTTTGTGGGGGCTGGATAAAAGGTGTGGGATGAGGGTGTGGGACACCAGCAGGCATTGCTGAAGGTCTGGATTGCTTGTGAAACACTCTAGTTTTGTTAAAAGCAAAGCAGTTTCTTGTTTGATCAAATTCCTGGGATCTTGGATGTTAATATAGGAATAATCAAGGCGTGCAGGCATCAGGTGTGTGTTTATAAATATAATACATTGTGCTGAACAGAATCTGATGGTGTGACGTGTTCCTGAGCACAGCAGGCAGCAAATCATTGCAGTTAATGCCACAGTTTCATGGCCTTTTTAAACTGCTAATTTGAGAAATTTTCTTGGGAGGCTGCTGGGATCCTTTGATTTGATCCTTTGGTTCAAATAGGCCTTGGTGTGTGTCTGTCTGTGACAGAGGCTGTGGCTGTCCCATCTCTGGAAGTGTTCCAGGCCAGGTTGGTGCAGCCTGGTCTAGTGGAAGGTGTCTCTGCCCATGGAAAGGGACTGGAATGAGATGAGTTTTAACCTTGCCATGATTCTGGGATCAGAGCTGCAATGAGCTTGGAAAATCCTCCTGTGCACACAAAGAGTGTCCAAAGAATCCACCTACCACAGCTGGAAAAAGAAGGGCTGAATCTCTTGTGCTTGGAATAATTCAAAGCAAATTCTCCTTAATTAAAGAAAATTCAGTGTCCTAGTTCAGGCTTTTAAATTGACTGCCAGTTTTCTATGCTGCTGCTTTTTTTGGGACTCTTTCCCATTTCTGGCAGTTGATATCATTCCACTGAAGGGATGACAGACAGAATTTGGGCTTCATTAACCTCCAGAGGGTTTCCAGGCTGGAGTTAATAGTGCTGGGATTAACCTTTCCCTGGCAGCTGCACAGCTCTGCCCATGAGATGGCAAAGGCAGATTTGATAATACAAGGTTCTCTGCTGTAACTACATATTAGTTTATATACAAGACAGAAAATTAGGATAACTTTGAACTGCTAAATCCTGAATTTGGGCTGACTCTGAATCATGGAACTGCCAGGTAGATAGCAACCCACGTGCTATGTACATGCTCTCAAAAATGCAAATGTTTAATTTCAAAAGCTTCTGCACAGAAAAGCAACTTGTTCTTCTACTTCCCTAGGTTTGTAATGCAATCCTGGGATTTCTGTTCCCCACCAAAAGTGCTTTGTGTTACTCATTTAGTCAGTACAAGTTCAATACCTCGAGTTTCGAGGGGTGCTCTGAGAATCATCACAAGCAGTTTGATCACTGGGCCCCTCTTTAGCCCATCAGCACATTCCCATGAATTCCTCTCAACATTTGGATATTGGAAAGGGAATCTCCTGTGGATATGACAGTTCAAGAGCCCAACTGTTTTTCCTAGTGAACCTAAGACATGGTTGTTTTACATCACATTTTAGTTTTCATTGGACGTTGGATAACAGGAGTTTGGAGAAGTGAGTGAAAATCAACTTCAGCCACATGATGCAAAACAAAGAGCCAAAAGTGAATTATTTCTGTTTATTATTGGAAAAGTTTAATATTTCAGTGTGGCATGATGAGTAACTGCCAAGGATTTCCAGACTGGGAAATGATGTGGCAATAAAGCCTGAATTCTGACACCCCACCCTGTCCCCCAAAATAAGGGAGATCTCCCTCCCTGCTGGGCTGTGATTCCATGTGCTGGGCAGATGGACTGTGCTGGAACTTGGCCAGTGGCCCTCATGTCCCCTCCTTGCTGCCAGGCTGGGGCTGCACCTGAAAGGCCCCTTCCCCCAGGTCTGAGGGATAAGGACCGTGGACACAGGAGATAGGGAGGGATTGCTCTGTCTCAACACCAGATTCTACAACGGGATCAGTTTTTGTTTTGCTGTTGCTTAAGGCCAACAGATGTGATCCATCGGATCTGCCAGAGGAGATGCATCCTCTCTCTTTCCAGAGTGCTGTAGTCATACCTTGGGATGTAAGAGAGCAGGGGGTGTTCACTTGGAGAAGAAAAGGCTCCAGGGAGACCTTAGAGCCCTTTCCAGTCACTTAAGGGACTCCAAGAGAGCTGGAGAGGAACTTTGGAGACGGGCCTGGAGAGACAGGACAAGGGGGAATGGCTTCAAACTGCCAGAGTTAGGTTACATTGGATATACAGGTGGAATACACCCTGTGAGGGTGGGGAGGCCCTGGCACAGGTTGCCCAGAGAAGCTGTGGCTGCCCCTGGATCCCTGGAAGTGTCCATGGCCAGCTTGGATGGGGCTTGGAGCAACCTGGACTGGTGGGAGGTGTCCCTGCCCATGGCAGGGGTGGGACTGGATGATCTTTAAGGTCCCTTCCAACCCAAACCATTCTAGGATTCTATGGAAAGCTCTTCAGCACTTATGTCAACTCCACTTGGGAGGAAAAGATGTCAAAAGGTCAAACCAAGGACCAGGATGGTGCTGAGCAGTGCTTTAATTCCAAATTCTTTCAATCACCACCGAAGCCCCTCCAGCCCCTGCACAAAGCAAGGCTAGAAAGTCGTACACCAGAAAGGGTTACGACCCTTTTCAGATTTTATAGGTTGGGGCAGAAAGGGCCATGTCCCTCCTGGAATGAAAAGCTAACGGGAAAGTTTTGGAAAAAGTCACCTTCTGTTCCTCACAGAGATGAGTCATTGGTGGGAGATGACAATAAACAAGTGTCAGCTTCAGTGGTGCCACTAATTAGCAGTAACATTTGTTTAAAACGGGGAAGATACACAAACCCCCAAATTCCTTGAGGACTCCAAGGACCTCAGAGAGAGAAAAAACAGCTTCAGAGGGCAGAAACCATGAGATATTCACCCTACACAAATAAAGGAAGAAACACAATGCTACAGGAGTGATTCAGTGTTAATATTTTTGATTTCCCTTAAGTGAAAGATCCCCCAAAATTAAAAAACCCTAATATTTATAAATCCTAAAAAAGAGAAGCAGCCTTTTGGCTTTGCCTTTCCCTTCTGCTTGTTTTAATAATGATATTAATGGGCTGTTTCATTCTGAGAGGAATATTTCCTGAATTATTCTTCCCTACCATAACTGGTGGGGTGGCCCAGAAGTGCTGCTCAGTGTTATGAGAACTCTCCTCTCGAGAGAACATCAGCTGCAAAACAAGTTCAAACAACAACAGCTGTGAAAGATAGAAGCAACCAGGCAAATATTAGAGAAAAATGCTTCGGTAACTCCTGGTTAAAAAAAATGTGAAGAAATCTATTAATTTCCTTTTCTGGATTTGTTATTGGAAATCCATAACCTGCGCTTGTAGTTAAATTTAAAACTTATTTCATCCATTATTTGCTCCGTCCGCTCCAGTTGCTACCGAGATGCCTTTAAGTAAAAGAATCATTTAAAATTACCACAAGTTCTCTGAAAACACAGCTCACTAAATGTCCTGAGCTGGAGGGGACCCACAAGGATCAAGTCCAGCTCTTGCACAGGATAACCCAAGAATCCCACCATGTGCCTGGGATATTGAGCTTCCTTTGACTTCAACTCCACAGGTAACGGAGGCATCAACCAAGAAAGTGTCTGGGAAAAGAGAATCTGGAGTGGCACAGTAGTGCCCTGGGCCTTATCCCACTGCCCAGGGATGCTGCACAGGCTGCACAGGAGCACCAGGAGTACCACACAGGTGCTGTTCTGAACATGTGCTGGCACACCTGACAAAGATGGCATCGGTGTCCGTCAGCACCTCCCCTCTGGAGACAGGCTGGGAGAGCTGGGGCTGCTCAGCCTGGAGAGGAGAAGGTTCTGTGGAGGCCCCACAGCACCTTCCAGGATCTGAGGGAGCTACAGGGAAGCAGGAGAGGGACTATTCATCAGGAACTGTGTCCAAGGCCAGGCTTGGAGCAACCTGGTCTAGTTGGAAGGTGTCCCTGCCCGTGGCAGAGGTTGGGACTGGATGGTCTTTAAGGACCCTTCCAACCCAAACCATTCCATGATTGATACACAGGGCAGCTTTCTCAGCAACTCTAATCACTAGATAAGAGAAATGAGTTCTCTCCCATGGAAGCCCAAGAGTAAGGAAGCCAGTGGCTTGGGAAACCTTATGTAAAGAGCCCTCAGATCAGACTGTTTAAATTCCTCATCTCAGCTTTGGTTTACTCAGGTCTTAAGGTATCCGTGTGGCTTAATTTAATTTATGCCATTTAAACAGACCACTTAATTATATCAGCACTTGGCAGGGCTTCTCTAGTTAAAGGTCTGTTTGCAATGTCACATCTATAAATTAATTTTTGGAAGGTTTATAGCAGGACTCAATTATAATTCCCACGGGGTTTAAATTTAGAACGTGTTTTGTTCTCTTTTTTTTTCCTTAAGACACACAGTTCAGATGCCCACTTTCTTCCTGCATTTATCAGAAGACAGGGAGTCATTTTAACAGGAAATACAATCTCAACTGATTTTTCAGTTAGAAGACAGAATACATTATGTTTAGCCAGTGCCACCAGTGGAAACTAAGATGCACAGGCACGGAGAGGGCGATGGCAATGTCTCATCAGCAATCCTGACTCAGTAAATACATTCATTTATGGAGGTACAATGAAGCCAGCAGAACATTGAGACCTGCAGCAGTTAATGAGCATTACCTGTGCTTACAAACCCGCCCTGAGCTACCATTTAGTCCTCCCAGCCTTTCTCTGCTGGAAGCCTCCTGCCCACCCCAGGCTGGAAGCTCTCCATGAATCTCTGACACGTGGATTAACACAGGGGAAGTTAAATTTGGTTCTCTGCTCCCTCACAGCCGTGTTACAGCTGCACCATTTCATGGCCTTGGAACGGTTTGGGTTGGAAGGGACCTTCAAGACCATCAAGATCATCTCATCACTAGCCAAGAATTCCTTCCCAATATCCCATCTAACCCTGCCCTCTGGCAGTGTGAGGCTATTCCCCCTTGTCTATCCCTCCATCCCTTGTCCCAGATCCCTCTCCAGCTCTCCTGGAGCCCCTTTAGGCCCTGGGAGGGGCTCTCAGGTCTCCCTGGAGCCTTCTCTTCTCCAGGTGAACCCCCCCAGCTCTCCCAGCCTGGCTCCAGAGCAGAGGGGCTCCAGCACCGGGATCAGCTTTAGTGGCCTCCTTTAGACTTTTTCCAGAGGTCAGTGTCTTTCTTGTGTTGGGACCAATAACCCCACTTGCTGTGCCTCTGCAAGGCTGTGGATCTCACATTTGTCTAGTGAAAGTGGGAAAGACTTTCTCCTTTCCCCCAGAAACGAGGAGGGCAGATGCTGGAAACATCTCTGCAAGAGAACAACTCTCCGCTGTGGGCGTTTCAGCGCTGATCATCCTCCACGTGGAGAATGCTGGGAAACCCAGATGTGTCATTAAAGTCTCTTTGTTATTGCTGCAGCTCTTTGGAGATGAGCCTGTGCTGGCAATCAGGAAGCCTGAGCAGTTTGGATAGTCTTGGAGCTCGTTCTGGCTACCCTGGAGAACTTCACAGCCAAACAGACTCCCTCCAAAAAATCCTTGGGGATGTTGAAACACATACAGAATATATGTCCTTGCCTGCTCAGTCTTGACAATATCATTTAATTTTGGTTTAATCTTAGTAAATTCTGGAAAGCTGTTTGCTTTGGGCAGAGTTGTAAACCTTTGTGTGTTTACACAGCAGGAATGGAACATTAACATCCAGGCAGGAACTTCTCCAGAGATTTTTCAAGCAGAGCACATCCAAGGCCATTCTTTGTTTATTGAGTGTTTATTGGAGCCCTTTGTGTGCCTCCTTTTGTTGCAGTTTTTTTGTCTGTAGCCATTAATTCCCCAAATGTCCTGCTCTCCTGATGTCCCTCGGTCCCAGGTTTGTGTTTCCTCACTTGGATTCATGTTGTGCCCTGTTTTCCTTTGTAGGTCGCCCCAGGTGCCCTGCCCGTAGGTATTGGGTGTTGTGTTTGAAAAACTCCATTTCTTGCCTTCAATTGTGTGATTTCTTTATTTATTTCCTCTTGTCCTCCTTCATTTTTCTCTGCCCTGATGGTGTTTGAGGCTGGAGCTGTCTCTGGGTTTGGGAAACCTGCAAAGAGCCCTTTAAACACACCGGACCAAATTCAGGGCATAAAGTCATGTGAATGTTCATTAAATGCTTAATGTTCATTAAATAATTATATGTCTTCACAGACATCTTAAGTATTACAAAAAGTCCTTTTTTAATTTAAAAAGTACCTCCTAAACCATGTCAGGTTTAAAAGTACCTACTAAACCCTCTCAGGCTGGAACTGTGTGCTTGAAATGGCCCTTGCAGGTTGCATGTGCACTCTTTTGTGTGGATTCTGATCCTTTCCTACATAAAACCACATGCTAAAGAATTCCTCAGAGACCAGCCTTGTCTGCCTGACCCAGTAGTGTACCCAGAAAACACAGTGTTTAATTCCAGGCCCTAAAATAAAATAGTTTAAAAATTAAAGTATTGGAAATAGTGTTGGCAGCATTGCTGGATTGTTTCCCACAGTTGTATTCTCTCACACAAAATGTTCAGTTAAGTGATCTACTTTCTTGCAGCACAAAATGTGATAATAATGTAAAATATCCATGCTAATGATGTAAAGGCATAACAGTGCTTTTCCAGATTAAGGAAAGATTAAGGAAATAAATTGCTCTGTAGGTCTGACATGCATGGGAGGCACATGAACTAGGCATTGATTGCTGTAAAGGCAATTTAACTTCCACATTTGGATAACGTTGCTAATGCAGGAATAGCAAAGGAATAGGATGGATTACTTTGGGAGGGCGTGGGATCTCCATCATTGCTTTTCCTGGGGAGCAAATTAGGAAAAAAATACTGTTTATTAGTGTTCAAAATGACATGACAAACCAGAAGTGTAACAACCAACAGGGGTTTTTGGAAAATAAATTTTTGCTTGGCTTTATAGTGTCTGCAAAGGGAGCAGTTGTTGGCAACTACCTCCTGTAATTTTGCATGGAATAAAGACATTGCTGTTTGCATTGCTGAGTGGAAAAGGAATTGTAATTTTCCTGGGAGCTGGCATTTCAGCAAAGATCCAGGGAATGAGAAACCACTTGTTTGGAACACTGGGATGGTTTCTCCTTTAAATTGAGCAATCTTTGCATGGGCTTTGTTCTAGTTCACTAAGAAAAGTTCCTCTTTCTCCTTCTAATTGTACTAATTTTGTCCTGGGAGTTGTTCATGATGCCACTCAGTGCCTGTTGGTGACCTCTCCAGTGCTCTGGGGGGTCTAATCCAATAGGACTGACACTAATGACAGGTAGGAATTAACCTTCTGGAAGCATCGTGGCCTCAGGGTGAGAAAATATTGAGAGAGGAAGAGCCTAATGCTCCTTTTTTTTGGTTAATTTGCTGAATTCAGCTGTTTGTGCCTGCATTGTGTGTCCTACCCTGTACGGGGTGGCTTTTGTGCAATGATGTTGGAAAGCAGCTGCTAAAATCCTGAATTTTCTGCTGGGTTTTATTCATCCCTCTGATCCCTCATCTCCATGTTATTTGGGGCAATTTAAACCAGTTTTTATGGGACTTGTTTCCCAGCCTTTTGTGTTTTCTCGAGTTGAATTTGCACTCCACCAGCTTGGCTTCATCTGACAGAAATGGACTCTCACTCGTGACCAAGAGTAGCCCAAAAAGTCAGGTTAAATTAACCACATTATGGACAAGGACACGGGAATTTGTTGGAATGCTGGAGGCAATAAAAGCTAATGTAGTTTGTTTGCAAATTTAACTAATGTAGAGTGACCCTTGCAGTCCAATCAGTTAAATAACTCAATAACATCTTGAAAGAGATGGAAGTCAGGAGTGACTGAAGTACTCATGAAGACATGAGTAAATTTACAATGCCTTGACTTGCCTTTATTTACCTTAAAATGTTACTTGCTAATGGAAACGGTGCCACAGTTCATTTATTATGTTTTTTTCCCTTGATCAACCGAGAAGTTCATAATTCTGCATCAATATATTTTGATTCTTTTTGAGATGCAGAGAGTCTCTGAGCTGCATCTATTTAATGATGCATTTCAACACATCATTATATTTTTCATTGCACCAACCCAACTGTTTTATTGCTCTGTTAATCAAGATCAGTTTTGTTTTGTTTTTAATATGCTCGAATCTGGTTTCTTATACTGTTATATTTGGCTTAGAAATTACTGTTTCAAAGGGAAAAAAAAGCAATCATTTAAAACTAACAGATGCAGGTATTTGTTTACCATTGGATTTTCTCACTCTAGAGGTTAAAGTAGGGGTTTAATCCATTTTTCATGGAGAACATTAGATTTTTAGACCAGCAGTGGGGGTTTTTACCTTTTTTTTTTTTACAGTTTTGACGATTCTTAATCACAGCGTTTGTACTTTCTGCCTATTTAGGTTTCAACTAAATCAAGCACTTGCATCAAATAATTGGAGAGTTAATGGTGTAGGTGAATTTCTAATAAAACCCCCTTTTTTTCTCGATGTTGTTTGAAGACCAAGGATCCCCAGCTCCATCTCTTCCTGAACGATTACAGCACGTTCTTCACTGTGACTCAGAGTGGCATCACCCGCTACCTCACCCTGCTGCAGCCCCTGGACAGAGAAACCCAGCAGCTCTACACCTTCTCGGTGAGTGACCACCCCTGGAAGGCCCTGCAGGGTCAGTCAGAGCTTGTTGGGAGAAAGGGTTGGTTCTGACACCCTTGGAGATCAGGAAAACGGCCCAGGAGGAGGAAACGGCGAAACCAGGGGAGCTCATGGGGGCTGTGCCTTCCTCCAGGCTGCTTCTCCAACTTGAGAGCAGCGTTTAGATCCCCCTGAGCATCGTGTCCATGGTCCCAGGTGTGTCCCCTGCTCCTCACCCCCCTGCCATGGCAGCATCTGAGCCCACTTTTTTATACCTGGCCTTTGAGGCCATCGGTGCCTTTCTTGTCTCGTCCCCTGAGCCAGGAACGTGACACCTGCCTTGGTCTTTTTGCTTGTTTTCAGGAGCAAATAAAAAACTAGGCTGCAATAAACCCCAGCCAGCAGTATTTAAAAAAAAAAAAAATAAAGAGGAAAAAATGGACTTGATAGTCCCTCAGGCTGTGGGTAAACAACGGCCCTGCAGCAATTTGGAAATGGGCTGTTCCTCTGCCAGGGTTCCCAGTCTGTGCCTCCCTATTTTCTGTCCTTTTAGCAGTTGAAAGGAGAGCTCAGATTTCCCCTCTGGAGTAAAAAGGCCTTCAGCTCTTTCAGTGCCACCTTGAAATGCTCTCTTGGAGGTTTAACAGAGGTAGAGGAGCTCCTTTGTGTGGTGATGCCCAGGTGAGACCTGACAGGTGGCTCATCCCTCCCAGCCATGGACTGTGGCTCATATCCTGGTCCCAACCCTGGGAAGTTCCAGGTGATTCCCTCTCATTTCTCCTGCCCACCTGACACAGAGCATTTCAAAGGTGTGGGTTTGCTTTGCTTTTTCCCTTGAGTCTTGCACTCTGCAGGCTCAAGCTCAGCTGAAACCTCGTGGAATTTTGAAGTGCAGAGAGAAGTGAAATGCTGATTTTTGGTCGTCACACTGTATTTCCTCACAGCTGGAACTGTATTAAGAACACACCATTAAAATATGTTCCTATTCTGCTTATTTTTTTCCTGCTGAAGATGACAGCTTCTGATGGAGTCCAGGAGAGTGTCCCAGTGACTGTCAATATCCTGGTGATCGATGCAAATGATAATTCCCCCACCTTCTCCAACATCTCTTACAATGTCAAGATTTATACGGATATGAGGCCTGGGGAAGGTGTTATAAAGGTAATTTCAGGTCTTTTTATTGGCTTTGTTGACTCACTTTTTGTTAGCAGTAGATTGGAAATGCACTGAAACCAGCTAGAACTTAATTTTGTGTATCTCCATCCACTTCATTAGTTAAATAACTATTAAAATTGCTCCTACTAAATGGTAGGCCTGTCTTAGATGTACAGCTGCAGCTCAGCTGTTTCACCTGAAGTTCTGCAAAACCTTTTCAGCTGGAAAATTTCAGAAGAAAAAATAATATTCCCCTTGATTAGCAAGATATTGAAATAAAATGCTTTGGGGGAACAGGTAAACAGTTGAGTAGAACATAACCAGGAATGTTTTTACCGTGTCATAAAACCTGTTGGTTTTTACAAGTCATTTGTTTGTAGAGCAAATGAGCAGTGAAAAAATGTGCTGAACACGGGCCCAGAGAGAAGCAGCTTTAATTAAAGTTTGCCAGCACTGATTTATGTCTCAGTGCAGGACTGGAGGTGAATCCCGGTGGCACTGAAGTTAATGGAAAAAGGCTTTTTTTGGGGTGGTAATTCTTCTGAGATCTCAGCCATGCCCTGAGTGCTGCCAGTGGAGATGGGTAAGGACAAGATGCCATTGGTGGAGGCGGTGGGAATATCGGGAAAATAAAATTAATCAGCCAACTTGAGTGATAAAATGCCATTTTCTGAATTACAGTCGGGAGTTAATCAGGGTAGCAGTGATTTACCAGCATTAGGAGGGGGCTCAGTGTCTGTTCTGGCACATGCCCCCCTTGAGCTGTAGCTGTGCATTTGCATCTTCATTCATGTTATTCTTGCCTTTTCACCAATCTTCTTAAGCTGCAAGTGCTGAAAAACCATCAGTGAGAGCCACGGGGGCATTTTCAGCAAAATTTGAGGGAAAGATAAAAGTTCTAAGCACAACTGAGTTCCTTCAAGCCATGCACAAGTGGAAACAAAAGATATCAAGATATCAAAAGATATCCTGAAGGAGCCAGGGAATGTAAGGTAGAAAATGTTGCTAAATGAGATTGCTGGGTGTGTGAAAAGAATGTTTTCCTGCCCAAAATTGGCCTTGAGGATGCTCTGGGCTACCTGAGGTCTGTTAATGGTACCTGGGATGAAGCAGAGCAGCATCTTGTGCTTGTCTGAAGCACCTGAAGTGCTGCTGTGCTCAGAGGGAATGTGCTGCTCTTGAGTTCTCAGACACATTCTGGTCTTGGAGCTGCAAACATATTCAGGGCCTGGAGGCATGGAAAGAGGAGGAGTACAAATTTCTTAATGAACTTGATCTGGACAAGGTCCTTTGGGGAAGGAGTAGTGAGGAAGTTTGGCTCTAAATTCACCTTTGCTAAAAAATGTAAATTCTGCACGTGGTCGGCACGTGGGTCCTTTCAGGTTCTGTGACTTCATAATGTGGTCAGAGATGGAAGGGAGAAAATTATGGCTCTTTTACCAACTCATCTTACATTGCCAGATGATCTGAGTTTATAAATTAGCTGACTTAAAAAAAAAGTAAGAGTCAATATTTAAGATTTTGGTGTATTGTGATGATGCCAGGAATAAAAGGAGAGTCCACCTCTGGGTTCTCAGGAGATGATCAGAGGGCTGGAGCAGCTCTGCCATGAGGAAAGGCTGAGAGAATTGGGATTGTTCAGCCTGGAGAAGAGAAGGCTCCAGGGAGATCTGAGAGCCCCTTCCAGGGCCTGAAGGAGCTCCAGGAGAGCTGGAGAGGGACTGGGGACAAGGGATGGAGGGACAGGACAAGGGGGAATGGCTTCCCACTGCCAGGGGCAGGGTTAGATGGGATATTGGGAAGGAATTCTTGACCGTGAGAGTGGAGAGTCCCTGGCACAGGTTGCCCAGAGAAGCTGTGGTTGCCCTGGATCCCTGGAAGTGTCCAAGGCCAGGTTGGACGGGGCTTGGAGCAACCTGGGCTAGTGGGAGGTGTCCTTACCCATGGCAGGGGGTGGAACAAGATGAGCTTTAAGGTCCATTCCAACTCAGGTCATTCTGTGATTCCATGAGAATGGTTTTGGGCTGCTGTGCTGTTTGGAAAGTTGCTCATCTTTTTCTATATAAATTCCCAGGGTTTCCTTAGGCCGGGAAGGTGGGTTTGTGCTGCCTGATTTCAATTTTCTTCTGCTTTATAACGACCTCAAAGGCAAAACTGACCTTTCTTTTCCACTTTTTGAACTCTAATACAGTGATTTTGATGGCTTGTTCTTGGCACATGGAACAAACTCCCCATGTAACCCGAGCTAATCCCCGGGGTGAGGATCCTTTGAGATCCTCTGCTCAGCCCTGACAGTTCCCACAGGAAAATGACCCAGGTCAGATATGATTAGTTCATAAAAACCACTCTCTGATGTGAGGAAGGAGGTTAGAAAAAGAACAGTGACCTCAGAAAATCTGCACGAGCTCATAATCATTTATTATAATAATCAGGCTGATTTCAGAGAGGATCAAGACAGATTTTCCTTTATGAATCATGTCATCCTGCTACCAAAATGCAAATGTTGCTACAGCACTGGAAGTGCCCTCAGGGAGTTGCCGCTTTGCTTTTATTATCCTGAGGGTAAGAAGGGATTGAGATGGTTTTCTTATTTTTTTTTTTAACTGAGTGCAGCTGCATGAAAATGTACAAATAAAATATACCAATAGCCTCAGTTTTTACTTTCTCATTTCCCCATTTTGTGGGGAATTGGCTTGATTTTACTACTGAAAAGAACCCCAAAACATATTAATTAATAGTTTAGATTGTGTTTACTCTCTGGCACGCTCCAAAAAAAACTTAAAGAAAATAAAAAATCCTTAATTTCTGCTTGAAAATAGCCAAAACTAGCAGGAAAATGCATTAATTACAGGCAAAAATTCAATTTTTTCCCCTATCCTTTTCTTTCTCCCTGCATGGTTAGAGCAAGGAATTTCCCTTCTTTCCCTGGGGCCTTTCAGAGAAGTGAGCAGAAGTTTTTATTTAAGCTGTCTGTTTTCAGTACATGTGAAACTGTTTGAGGCCTTGGTTGAGGAGAGGAAAGTAAAGTTTAAATGTCTTTACATTCTACTTGAGAATTTCTTATCTGGTTTTTCCTTCTGCTTTTATGTGTATTTTTTTGTGGCAATTGAGACTGAGAAATCTGTCACTGAAAACAGTTAAATGTGTGGTAAATAATATTTGTCACTAGGAAGACTGATTAATAGCAAACCTATTAAAGTACTTATTTTCATCTTTATTATTGTATTTTTTGCTGTCCAGTTTTCCACCCTTTTACTGCTGTGATTCAGATATTTAAACTGGCTGTACATTGATGGTTGGAGTATGGAGCAGTGGTGCCATAACATTTCAGATGAATGATTTAAATCCACTGTGTTTCTTTAGACATCTCTCATTTTACGGACAGCATGAACTGTGCTGGGCACAGGGAATGCTGAGCAAGGAGATGAGAGAGCTGGGAAGGGACAGAGGATGGTAAAAAAACATCATTCACCTAAAACTTGCCATAAATTTGCCTCAGGGTCTGAGGATTCCTTGGCCCATGAAGAGATTTTGTGTATTTTGTCTTTAGAAGAAGACTTGTCAAGTGGTCTTTAGGTGTGTGTCCAACAATCATGGAATCCTGGAATGGTTTGGGTTGGAAGGGACCTTAAAACTCAGGACAAGGTTGCTCCAAGCCCCGTCCAACCTGGCCTTGGACACTTCCAGGGATCCAGGGGCAGCCACAGCTGCTCTGGGCAACCTGTGCCAGGGCCTCCCCACTCTCACAGGGAACAATTCCTTCCCACTATCCCATCTAACCCTGCCCTCTGGCAGTGGGAAGCCATTCCCCAGGCCCTTGGAAATAGTCTCTCTCCATGTTTCTTCTCAGTCTCTTCAGGCCCTGGAAGGACACAATTAGGTCACCCTGAAGCTTCTCTTCTCCAGGCTGAACAACCCCAATTCTTCTCTTTTTACTCTTTAAAGTCGTGAAACCAAAATAACCTGTTTCAATTTATTCATGTTTCTTAATTTCTACCTAATCTCTCGCAGTGGCATGACCCACGTTCAAGGGCTCTTTTCCAAGAACAATTAAGTATCTCTCATTGAAAATGGAAAATCCAGCATGCAGTGGATTGGTTTATGACCTGTTCACCTCTGAAAAATTCTGCCTGAGATCACCAGTGCAGGTTAATTCAGAGGTCCTGCCCCAGCTCTTGATTGCACAGAGCATTTTGGGTATTTGGAGGTTGGAATATGCTCATGGTTTACAGCTCTTAAACCTGCACCTTGCCATAAAACTGCAGCACAGTTTAGGGGAGACCTTAGAGTCATGGAATATCCTGAGCTGGAAGGGACCCACAGGGATCATCCAGTCCAACCCCTGGCCCTGCCCAGACACCCCAACAATCCCACCCTGTCCCTGAGGGCATTGTCCAAACCCTCCTGGAGCTCTGGCAGCCTTGGGGCTGTGCCCACTGCCCTGGGGAGCCTGGTCAGTGCCAACCACCCTCTGGGGGAAGAACCTTTTCCCAAAAAGAAATCTTCATAAAAGCCATCTCCAACCCCCACTTAATGTTTTATTTATGTGGTTATTTGCAACCCTTTGCCCATCACGTTATTAATTTCCATCTCCAAAGTAAACATGATTAGCAGGAAAAGGAAACAAAGCTGGGTTGTGTTTGCATTGCTCAGTCAGCGTCCCTGCAGACTCAGGTAAAATTATGGGGTAAAGACCTGAGAACATAATGAAAAAGTATTTTGACCTGCTCTGTGTTTGGTTGGCTCAAGTTCAGGGATATCTCCATCACAGTCTTGGATTATTTCCATCACAATCCTGGAATATCTCCATCACATTTAATCTGTTGGCAAAGACTTCTGGAAAGGTTGGGCCTCACTTTGTCTGTCCAGGGCAAGGTCACTGAAAGTGTTGCTGTGAAAAGCTGACAAGTCAAACACCGAAGCCCAATTTCCTCCAACTATAAAGTGAGTCTGACCAGAGCTTATATTGTGACCCAGAATGTCTTTGTGAGCTTAAGGTCATCCTTCTAAACCTCCTTTTTCTCCCATGAAAATCAGTTCTTGCAGCAGCAGAACATGCACCCATTTTGCAAAACTTTCAGTACATTAAATATTAATGCAATGGAGCCTATACTGCTGCATGCAAAGCTTTTCAGGAAAGTAAAATAAACCTTCTTTTGCTCTTCTTCCTGTATATTTTAGCCCATGTTTCTCAAATCTTGTTAACTATGAAGCTCTATCAGTCTGGGACAACTGGAGATGGAATTTCTAAAATCATATATTATGGCAGCTGTTGAACTTTAATTCTATTTAATTCCAGTTTTGATTCCCGTTTTTGCCCCCAAAATGTTATTCAAATCACTTATCTTTCCAAGCATTCAGCATTTGTAGGCTTAATTAACCTTCTAAATATATGGGCTTGTGTAGTCAATTAATTTTCCTTTTTCATACTGTCACAGTAAAAAGTGGCCCGGTTCCAAATCCTGTCATTAAATACTTAGGGCCTTGTGTTTTGCATAAAGCCTTTATTTACCTTTTTTTGTGTGTGTGTTACTTTTGAAGTTCAGCAGAGAAGGTTTATTACAGCTCCTTTTTTATCTGTGTCACTGAGGTGGATTACTGCTCCCTGTGAGGTTAATGAACACGTCCAGTTGTGTGGAGAGAAACTGCAGAAGGGGTGATTAAAGTGCAGCCTTCATCCTTTTCGGAATTTCAAAAGAAAATACAGAATGAGCTAGATAAAAACCCTCACACGTGGATATAAATATGGTTTTGAAACCTTTTAAGGGGAGATGAAATCCGTTTCATGATTTTTTGGGGCGTTTCAAGGGTTTATCCCGTGCTCAAAATACAGTGTCGAAAAATACTGTAGGAATTAAGATTTGCTTTTTAAGTGCAACCAGTTTAGGAAAATTAAATAGTTCTGTGTTGGAAATTTGCTTTGGGTCACTGTGCTGGGTGTGAAAGAAGCAGAACACTGATTGCTCCAGGAGAAAAGTGACATAATTAATGTGATTTTTAGTTGGTGAATACTGTGCACAACCTATTCCATGTTCAAAATGATTGGTCCTGCCTAAAGTAGCTCAGTTCCCAACAGCAGGAATAGCTGGTACTCCTAACAAAGAAGGTAAATTTTTGTTAATATATTTAAATTTTAGCATTTCAGTCAATACATTCTCTTTAAGATTTTGTGTGCTCAGATCTTGGTTTGAACAGGTTTTTGACTTTCTACATGAAATTTCATATTTCACTGAGCCTGTAAAGAATCAGAAATATCTTATAAAGCAGTTAGATCCCTGAGTTTTTCCCTGGAAGTGTCCAAGGCCAAACTGGATGGGGCTCTAACCAACCTTCTTGTGGAAGGTGTTCCTGCCTAATGCAGGGGCAGTTGGAACTACAGGATCTTTAATGTCCCTTCCAAACCAAACCATTCTGGGTTTCTATGATTCAGTGACTCACATACTCCCCTTGGTGATTAAGGTTGTATGAAAATGTGATTAACTCAAATATTACAGCTCTGGTTTCTTGTTTTAGGGACAAGGTTTGGTTTCTGCTCTTCCAGTTCTTCAGCCGTCCTTGGGCAAAGGTGGTTTGGCAGCTGTAGGGGATGGTTTGACAGCTGTAGGTGGTGGTTTCACAGTTGTAGGGGATGGTTTGGCAAATCTAGGTGGTGCTTTGGCAGATGTAGGAGGTGCTTTGGCAGTTGTAGGTGACATTTTGGCAGCTGTAGGGGGTGGTTTGGCAGCTGTAGGAGGTGGTTTGGCAAATGTAGGTGGGGGTTTGGCAGATGTAGGTGGTGGTTTCACAGCTGTAGGAGGTGTTTTGGCAGATGTAGATGGTTTCACAGCTGTAGGAGGTGTTTCACAGCTGGAGGTGGTGGTTTGGCAGCTGGAGATGGTGGTTTGGCAGCTGGAGGTGGTGGTTTGGCAGCTGGAGGTGGTGGTTTGGCAGCTGGAGGTGGTGCTCTGGGCATCCCTGACCTGCTGAAGTTCAAGTGTGATGCAGCATTGACTGATAGATTATTTTAGATCATAGCATAGCAGAGATGTCACTAAACTCCTCTACCTGTCTGTAGTGCTGTCACCTCTGAGGGTGTCACAGGGGGGGAAACAGGTTGCCCAGCAGGCAGAATTTTATCCTGCTGGATGTTCAATTATTGTTCATGTGGCTTTATGTCCTCCCACATGCTGTTTGAGGGGACATGTAGTTGTACCAAATGAAAAGCCAGTTAAGGAAGCAGTGTGTGTTTTGTATCTGCAAAACAACCCCTAAGGGAAGAAGAGCAACTAGGCCAGGCTGGGTGGGGCTCTGAGCAACCTGAGCTTATGGAAGGTGCCCCTGCCCCATGGCAAGGGCTTGGAATGAAATGGGCTTTAAGGTCCCTTCCAACCCAAACCATTCTGGGATTCTATTTTGTGATTCTTCTTGTCACTCAAAGCCAAAATGTTCCCTGAGCTTTAATTTCTGGCTGCGTGTGCGTTTGTTTTAACATTGCAAGCTACAGAAGTGGGATAAACCCACTGCCTTTCCCAGGGGCAAGATAAGAACCCCCTCATTTCATTATGGTCATCAGTAGAATTTGGGCCTTTGGGTTTTTCTCATGCTCAGAATCAAAACTGTGCAACGGTAAGGAAGAAACACTGCAGGTGGGAGTAACCACCGAGCCAGCAGAGATGGTGCAGAGTCACCAGAGTACAGAGGGATGTGCCCAGTTGTGTTTGTCTCACCCTGAGATCACCCCCAAGCACAGCCTGTCAGGGGGGTGGTGTCACCTTGCCCCGTGAAATGGGCCTTGCACGTCTGGGATGTGTTTCCTACGGCTTCAAGTTGCACCAGGGGACGTTTAGTTTGAATATTAGGAAAAATTTCTTCGTGGAAAGGGTGGTCAAGCATTGGAACAGGCTGCCCAGGGCAGTGGTGGAGGTCCCCATCCCTGGAGGGATTTAGTAGGTGTGTGGATGTGGCACCTGGGGATATGGGTTAGTGGTGGCCTTGGCAGTGCTGGGGAATGGTCAGACTTGATGATCTCAGAGGGCTTTTCCAGCCTAATGGTTCTGTGATTCTCCATGTGTATCCATATGGGAACAACTGCCATCTCCCTCCCCTTGGCTCTTTAGAGTATGTGCATATTAATACAAACTTTGTTCTCCAGTTCTGCACAACGAGAGCTCGGAATGCCAGACCTGGGAGTGAAACCTCCTGGCAGTACCAAGGCTGTCCCTTTGAATGGTGTAGGGAGAGATGGGAACTTCCAGTAAACAAATATGATCCTGTTGTTACTTTTGCAACATAATAAGTGTCTTCTTCCCCCTTTATAGGAAGTGTTAGAAATTCCAATCCACAGAGAGGAAACTTGGTCTTAATTAGGTTTCTTAATTTGTACCTTAAAATAAATGGCTTGCAGTCTTTAGTAAGCAGCTTTTCTCTGCTTCATGATGTTTTTACACCTATTACCCTCCATTTAAACTGTATCTTTGTTGGACAGTGATTAGAAATTCCTTCCTATGTTCCAGCTGTTGGAGTTTCCCCTCTGCCTCCTCTCCCCCTCCCAGTTGCCTCCCCACGGCCTGTGAAGGCCCAACACTGACACTGTGGTTTTAATTCCAGCTCACAGCTGTAGATGCGGACGAGGGACCCAATGGCCAGATAGTGTATGAAATTTTGGCTGGGGATCAGGGAGACTTCAGCATCAATGAGCGAACAGGCCTTGTCACCATCGCTCCAGGAGTGGTGCTGGCAGTGGGGCGATCCTACGCTCTCACTGTCAAAGCCTCTGACAGTGCTCCTCCTGCACAGAGAAGGTAATGCAGCTTTCCTGAACTCCTTATTCCAGCAGTGCTCAGTGTGGCACCCTCCTGTCTGTCCCTCCACCCTGCAATACAATCCTGTGTCTTCTGTGTGGTGGAAGGAAAAGTATCATGTTAGAACTCTTTCCCTTTTTTGTTCCTTAATTCTATTTGCTTTGTTTCCTTCCCTTCCCCCTTTCCATGATTTCATTTGCTTGTAATAGCCTGGTTTTTTAAGAGTTCCCAACTGTGCTGTCACTGTGCATGTCCATTCGCTGGGAGAAGCTGAGGTGAGGGGACGTCAGGAAGAAAGCAAGTGGGAAGGGAGATGCTGTTTGTTCAGAACGCAGAAAGGACCAGAAATACCCTGGTTGCTGAGCTGGAGACCTTCTCTCCGGGTGTAGCATGTGCAGGGTCACCCAGACTTGGCATGAGGGGGCCATCCTGACCAGCTGTGCCAGTGGTGAGCAGTGCCCCCATTGAGACCTGAATTCCCACCAGCACACGGGAGTCTCCGCTCTGGCACCCGGAGCACCTCCTCTTCCTCCAGCTGATAAAGAAGAGCAGGTTGAAAATTTAGGATGGTTAGGATGGTTCCACTCATGCCCACGGCAGGGAGTGGAAAACACAATCTTTAAGGTCCCTTCCAACCCAAGCCGTTCTGTGATTCTCTAAGTTTAAGAAAGTAAAGGTATTGAGTCCTGCTGACCTGGATCTTTGGAGTTTGTGTTCTAAATATGGCATTTGTGCCCAAATGTCATTTCAGGAAGGTGTGGGGGTGAAAAAAAAATGCCTCTCATGGTCTGGGTCTGGTATTGATAATGTGACAACCTCCCTGTTCCAAAGAGGATGACAGAAAGGAACAGCAGGTTCCACCTTTTAAACCTCCCACAGCCGTGAAGTGCAAACCTTTTCCTCACATGGGGAATGCGAGAGGGAAAGTTAATACAGGTAATGAGTGGGCAGGGACACCTCCCACTAGCCCAGGTTGCTCCAAGCCCTGTCCAACCTGGCCTTGGACACTTCCAGGGATCCAGGGGCAGCCACAGCTTCTCTGGCCTCCCTGCCCTCCCAGGGAACAATTCCTTCCCAATATCCCATCTAACCCTGCCCTCTGGCAGTGGGAAGCCATTCCCCCTTGTGCTGGCACTAAATGCCCTTCTGTTGTGGTGAACAAAAACCATTTTTGCTTTTAGAACTTGATTGAAAATAACTCATCCTGAGCCTTATTTAGCTGTAGCAGAATCAGGAAGAACACGATACAGAACAATATATTTTATTAACTATTCAGCAGTGGAAAGGGGATAAACACACTAAAACCCCAGCTCTTTGGATGTGTCTTCCATACACAGGCAGCAGCTATCCCAAGAAAACAGGCAGCCAGTGCTCAAGGGATGTTTTATCTGCTGATTCATGGTGTCTGTTGATCATCTGCTGATGGTGGTTTTCTTTACTCCATCAATAGAAGTGTGGAACATCAATTCAGGTAGATCAGGGAGATGTGAGGGGATAGTTTAAAACAGACAAGAAGACAGGAGGTAATATATAATAAGGAGGTCATTAGGGAATGTTCAACTCCTGCTGTAATTATCCATCTTCCATGCTGCCTGTGGGAAGCTCGGGATTGCCCCAGACTAGCTGGCAGCCAGGATTTTTGGGCACAGCTGGAGGATTTCTGGGATTCCATGGCATGGGGAGTGGTGGAGCAATGACCATTAAAGGCTTGTTAAGAGTCAGCTTGTACCTAATGTTAACGTGGAGGTGGTGGGTTGGCCTTGGCCAGCTGCTGGACACCTTCTCAGCCATCTCACTATCCCTCCTCAGCAGGATGGGGGAGAAAATAAGGTGGGAAAGCTCTTGGATTGAGATCAGGACAAGCAGGTCACCAATTACTGTCACAGGCAGGACAGACTCGGCAAGAATTGATTTGACTGGTCTAGTGGAAGTTCCAACCCCCACGGCAGGGTGTTGGAACTCCATGAAGGTCCCTTCCAACCCAGACCAGTGTAGGGTTCTATGATTCTATGAACTTATTGCCAGTTACAATGGGGTTTGTTGGTAAGAAATAGAGACAGCTCTCTCCCACCCTTTTTCCCAGGCTCAACTCCAGTCCTTCACCCCAAACTGCTCTGCCTCTGAGTGTCATGGCGGTGGGGAACAGGGGTCACAGGGGTTACAGGCAGTCCACAGCACCCCTTTCTCATTCCATCCTCCCCACACCTTTCTCTTTCCCACCAAGGTCTCCCCATGGGCTGCAGGTGCTCTGCCACCTGGAGCACCTCCTCTTCCTCCTCCTCCTCCTCCTCCTCCTCCCTTCCTCCTCCCTTCCTCCTCCTCAGTACTCACAGAGCTGGATGTGCTCCAAGCTGGAGCTGAGCCGTGAGAGATGGGACACACCAGGCTGGATTTAATCCCTTCCTTGAGGGTTCTGTGTGTGGATGTGCCCCAGGGGACAGAGTTCCTGCAGCCCTTCCCTGTGGGTGGCATTTGTCCTTCTGGACAGGGGACACTGGAGGTTTGTTACGGTGGAGCATGGCCAGAGTGCTGTGGGACAGTCCCCAGCACATCTGTCCCGGTGTTGAAGTGCTCTGCCCAGCTCCCACAGTGACCCAGAGTCACAGAACCTGCTGGGAAAGGGCAGTGGGGAACATCCAGAACAGAGCGGGGACTGTGCTCGGTCAGAATTTTGTAACTTTGTCATTTTAAAGTATTGATCAGTGATGTGTTGCTCCGGTATTAAATGAGCTCCATCAGATCACACAGCAGCTGTTTCAACTCTAACATAGCTGGTAATTCCAGGTAGGACCCTCTAAAACTGCTCTGGAGTTTGCTGGCCCTGCAAGAAGCAGCTCATTGGGTTCATGATTTTCTTTTTTCTACCTTTCCCCACCCCCCTTCAAAAAAATTGGGACAAACCCCTTTGGTTTCTTTCCTGAAGCCCTAAAACATGAGATTTCCCAACTTTGTCAAAGGGCTGGTGTAGGGAAAACCTGCACCTGCAGCACAGCACTCGCTCTCCCAGGGGTTTTGTCCTGGGGTGGGAGTGCTGTTCTAACATCCAGGAGAGAAGGCAGGTGGGATAATGGAGCAAAGAGGCAAGAGAAAAGTGCCTTTAAGCCAGATTTTAAATCACTTTCAACTTCAGGGAGACTTCTGGCTCCTTTTCTCAGACTGGAGCAGTTGAGTAGCAAGTGGGTTCACAGGGTGGTCTGTGGAGGGTCTGCAGTGTCAGTGTCCCCCAGAGCCTTCAGCATTCCCCCTGGAATGCTGTTTGCAGCATATTCAGGGCAGTTGAAGGCTTTGCCAGGTTTCCACAATGGGATTTGTCGTTTCCTGTATTGCCACTGCTCCGGACTGGGCTGGGGTTTCTTGGTGGGACCCACAGTATTGCTGTGTCCTGCCAGAGAGCTGTGTCTGTGGCTTCTCCCAGCATTATCCTCTCTATCCCTCTCTTCCAAGGAAAGGTAGCAAATGGACTGACAGCAGGGAAGCTCCAGGGGTGGATGTTGTGTGTGGCAGGAGCAGTTACCAGCTCAGAATTTGGAATGTCTTATAGAGGACACAGGATCACCAGGGCATCGTGAGCTGTGTTTGTGTGTGGAGTGTGCACTGGTGTCTTGCTGCTCTGTTTTTGAAAGAACACCACTTCGGGCTACTTTGAGGGAAATTATTTAGCTTTTCTTCTTTTAATGGCTTTTCTTTTGATTCGGGGGGGAAAAACACATCCCAAAGCTTTTAAAGAAGCAAAGGGAGGTCGTTAGAGCTGGAGAACACACAGTGTATAAACCAGACTTTGTGGGTCGCTCGTGCTTGTTGATTTATTGATTTTCACTGGCTTGGACTGTGTTTCCCCCCCCCCCCCCCCTTGTGTTGCAGGAGCTCCATCACCACTGTTTACATCGAGGTCCTGCCACCCAACAACCAGAGCCCTCCCCGCTTTCCCCAGCTGATGTACAGCCTGGAAGTGAGTGAGGCCATGAGGATCGGAGCTGTTCTGTTAAACCTGCAGGTACAGATGCTTCCCTCTGCTTCCCTCTGCTTCCCTCTGCTTCCCTCTGCTTCCCTCTGCTTCCCTCTGCTTCCCTGGAGGTGCTGAAGCTTTCACCACCTTCCTTCTGTTTATGCTCTTGCCATGCAGAAGCCAGTCCTTGGATACAGGAGGAAAAAGGGCAGTTTATAGGGATTGAAAATGATTTCATTCTAATCATTGCCCCTTTCACACAGACTGTATAGAAAAAGGGCTTATGTGGCTGTTTCTGTAACTTCTTTTCATGATTTCAGTGTGGAAAAAGGTGCTAGAGGCTGCATTAGGCACTGCCCAGAGAAGCTGTGGCTGCCCCATCCCTGGAAGTGTCCAAGGACAGGTTGGTCAGGGCTTGGAGCAACCTGGGCTAGTGCAAGGTGTCCCTGCCCATGGCAGGAGGTTGGAATAAGGTGGTGTTTAAGGTCCCTTCCAACCCAAACCATTCAGGGATTCTATGATTCTTGTGATAATTATATTAGAAAAAAATCCCACGAGTGGCTGAAATCTTGAAAGGCCTGTGATTTCTTATGTTCAAATCTCTCTTTGCCAGCAAATCAGAGAAGCTTCTGTACCAAATTCCTGTGGAATTTCAGCAAGATTTTTGGCAATTCGCCTTCCTTAGCCTGTCATTTTTGAAAAATGCCTGAATATATTTTTTCCCCTTGGTGTGTGTAACACCCTGCTGTAACAGGCTGGCAGAAAGCAGCCATCCCAGCACTCCCAGACCCGGGATCAGGGCTGGCCTCCTGCACTGGGACCAGGCTGACCTCGTGTGCCAGCTCCTCCAGACAAAAAACCCTTTCCACGTGCCCCCTCCTTACAGGCTGGGCCTGTCTGCTGAAGTGGTTATGTGGGGAGGGGGTTTCCTTTTTTATTTTGTAATTGTGTTGTGCACAAAGAAATTTGATTATCCATCCCATTTCTAATTCACTGTTTATATATTAAATTTGACCCCCACGCTGTATAAACGAGGGATCACCTTCTCTCTGCATTTTGGCAAATTAAAGGATCCTGCAGTTACTTTTTTTGCCAGAAGTGCTTCCTGTGTGCTGGCTCCTCATGGGCTCAGGGCACACACACACAAACATGACCCCCTTGCAGTGGGATCAGGCCAGTTCCAGGACCAGGGAGCTTCCTCCTGCATCCCCATCCTCATGCAGCAGAACCAGACCTTCCCTTGTTGGGTTAATGGTTAATAAATCAGCTTTCTCCTCACTTACTTACTGTTCCCTAAGCCTTTGCTGTGTTGTGTTCTGCCCACACATCTCCAAATCAGCTGTGCAAAATAGGGAGATAAATGACAGCTCTTTACATCCTTTTTTTGGGGGGGGGGGAATCAGGAACTTAATACTACATTCAGTAGTAGTGAAATAAAGTGAAATAAAGGAGCTCTAATTGAGTCACTGATGCAGGTGAATGGGTGAGCTCCTGGTTAAATGGTTTGTTGATGAAAGCTTTGGTTTATTATGGATGGTTAGGCTGATTTAGTCACCTGTGCTGAGGGAGGGTGACTCATTTAGCTCAGTGCTGCAGATTAACTTCTGGCACATCTGTGGTGCCTGCAGGGAGTGCAGAATGGAAGGGCCATGCTGTTCAGGAGCCTTCTCCTCCCTGGTGGGGAGACTCTTGCTTTTGGAAACCCCACAAAGGAACAGGAGCCAGGAGCATGCTGAGAAACAGAAACATTTGTGTTTACTTGACAGGTGCTGGAATATGTGGCTGAGAGCCTGAGGGATCTTTGGAGGCAGAAAAACTATTGGCAGGTTTTAGTATTTAAGGGATTTATACAATTTAAATGTGGTTGGAAAGTGAAGCTCCATGTTAGAATAATTTGCTTCGATGTTACACTAAATCCCAAACAGCCCATCCTGTGCTGGCAGAATGAGGGGACCTCCGGGGCTGTGCCCAGTTCTGGGCCCTCAACAGGAGAGACCCGGAGGGGCTGGAGCGTGTGCAGGGAAGGGAACGGAGCTGGGGAAGGGGCTGGAGCAGCAGAAGAGGCTGAGGGAGCTGGGGGGGCTCAGCCTGGAGAAAAGGAGGCTCAGGGGGGACCTTCTGGCTCTGCAAGTCCCTGACAGGAGGGGGGAGCCGGGGGGGGTCGGGCTCTGCTGCCAGGGAACAAGTGACAGGACAAGAGAGAACGGCCTCCAGCTGTGCCAGGGGAGGCTCAGGTTGGCCAGGAGGAGGAATTTGTTGCTGGAAAGGGTGGTGAGGCCTTGTCAGGGGATGCCCAGGGAGGTTTGGAGTGCCCATCCCTGGAGGTGTCCCAGGAAGGCCTGGCCGTGGCACTCAGTGCTCTGGGCTGGGGGACAAGGTGGGCATCGGGCACAGGGGGGACTTGGTCTGCGAGGTCTTTCCCAACCTTAACAACTGTGATTCCATAATTTTGCGGTTTGGATTCTGTTTCCTTTTCACATGATCCTTAGTGAGGAATGCTGAGGAAATCTGGGAGAGGCAGCCTGTGCCAGGCAGGGCAGGGGGGATGCAGGATGGCCATGCCAGCTCCTGTCCTCCTCGCCGGGATGCTGCTGAGCATTTTGGGGATATAACAGTGGGTATTCTTTTGCCACATGCCAAGATCCCCAGAAATCACAGGTTACTGTGGTTGGGAAAGAGTGAAGTGCCTCAATCTGTTTTAAGAGCTTTGGAAATGCACAGAAGATGTTGAGGTTTACTTATTTTTACGTCAGTATGGATTAATTTTGTATTACCAGTCTGCTGTGCATGGCGTGAGTTCAGCCAGAGAGTTGCTCTTTGTGAAAAATACTGGATTGTTAAATCTCAAATATGCTTGGCTTCAGCTTTTGGGGTTTAATCCAGGACTGGATCTTTTGTAGGGCTGGTGGTCCTGGACCTGGAATGTGGGTGCATCACATAAGAGAGATGGAGAGGGACTTTTTCCAAGGGCGTGTAGTGATACAACAATGGGGAATGGCTTCCCACTGCCAGGGGGCAGGGAAAGATGGGATATTGGGAAGAAATCCTTCCCTGTGAGCGTGGGGAGACCCTGGCACAGGTTGCCCAGAGAAACTGTGGCTGCCCCTGGATCCCTGGAAGTGTCCAAGGCCAGGTTGGACGGGGCTTGGAGCAACCTGGGCTAGTGGAAGGTGTCCCTGCCCATGGCAGGGGGTGGGAAGGGCTGAGCTTTAAGGTCCCTTCCAACCCAAACCATTCAGTGATTTTAAGTTCAAGTGCCTCCTTCTGCATTAAAACACTCCCCTGTGTTAAAGCACTTGTGGCGATTGCATTTCTGTCTTCATCTTTCTTCATTCCCTTCTGTGTAAAACTGGTCAGGACATTTTAAACATTCCTAAACTGGGTATTTAAGCTTGTGAAATCTTGTGCTGTCCTTTCCAGGCAACAGCAAGTTACCAATTAGTCACCTTGGTGTGGGTTTTTTGTGCAATAGCGTCAGGTATTGCCTGTGTTCCCTCTTCACGTGGAACATCACTAAGATCTCAAATATTGAACAAATATGTTCATGTGTACATTTTCACACTGATGTTTCCTTTCATGATTCTTAGCAATAAATTGTTTAGATTGGTGCAGATTAAGAGATTATTATTTTATGACTCTCTCTTAATAATACTTTGTTAGTGCTGCCTACAGGCTTACAAAATCTGGGGAAGAGTGAGCAAAATATTTTAAATATTCCCAAGCTGGCAAATCTGAAGATCTACAAATCATCAGGGTCAATAACAATGCAAATGCAGCTGTTTCAAATTTTCCTTTTAGACTTTAAAATACCTGTTCTAAAAATAAAATTCACTTTCTCCCTGTCCGTTAAAATATTCCATGCTGAGGATGGAAGGTTGTATTTCTTTCTTATGCTGTTATTTATTTTATAATGCGCCCAGTTGATTGTGAGTGGTGTTTTAATTAACAAAATTTGAGATTAATGCAATATTAAACGGTCTCCACAGCATTAATTTGTAAATAAACCTCAGAGTTTATTGCATGCCTGGGAGGCATTTATGGCTTCATGTTCTGCCAGCCATTATTAATTAAAATATGCAAATGGTGTCATTTTTCTGGGAGTCTGCAAAACAAATAGGGCTTGTTACCACGGTCCAGTTCTGTGCTGAACAAGGAGGCAACATGGAATCGTTGTGTACAATTTATGGAGTCACTGTATTCCATTGATCTGGAAAACAGTGGGTATGGATTGCTCTCCTCATTTGCAAGCCCCCAGTGGTTTTCTTATTTCATAATAACCTGCTGTCCTTTGCTTTTAAAGAAAACGGGAGCTTTTCAAAACAACCAATTATCATTTTCTCCCTGATTTTTTAGTGTGTGTTGAATGGAAGGTGGATTTTCCTTGGAGACAAGGAGAAAATGAAATAAACTAGAGCCAGTCCTTTATTTTCTGTCTTTTTGAGAGTCTCCTGACTTCTTGTTGGAATGTAGGCCCCAGTCATAGCTCTGAGACAGCCTGGGATGTGAAGGGAGGGCAGGATGCCCTGCAGATAGAAGGGAATACAAAGGGCCACTAAAGATTTAGGATCTGGGAGAGTCCTCAGGGAGGCCAGCTACTCACATTTTCGGCCTCCAGTAATTGTAGCATTTTGCATTCTTGGCTGACAATTTTTCACTTGTCTTTCCTGAGTCAGATCCTGACTGTTCATATCTTCAGGAGATCCAAATCCCACTCACAGCCACTAAGGTGGTGCCACCTCCCGTCACTCGGTGGATTTTACAAACAAATTTCCTACTCTCTCGTTGCTGTTGTGGATGAAACTATTGATCAGTCCTGGAAGAACTATTTACACCTGTGCAGAACTGAGTCAATACTAAATGTCACCCACTGCTGCCTGACCTTCATTTTTTATGAGTGGTTTTATTCTTGCTTAATCCCACTTTGCATTTGGAGACCGTGTTGTCTGAACTGCTTTGGGAAGGTGGCACAGAAAGCAGCATGAAAAGCCTCTCCATGGCTCAGATGCAATATTGCCCCCACAGCCTCTGCCCTGTTCTCTAGCCCTGTTGTGAAAGATCAGGTTCCTTCCCCATCCTTTTGTTCTTGGCAGAGTTAGCTTTGTGTTACCCATCTCCATATTGTCATCCAGGTCACTTACAGATGATTTGGTTATTTGTGGTTTTCTGGGAATTGAGCTCCACCTGTGATTTCCTGGCTCATCCCCCCATGAAGGATGTACCTTGTGTTGGCCCTTCAGCACCTCTTTCCTCTGAGTTTTCAAAGAAAACCACTAATGGCCTTGAGATTGCTTCAGCCTGGGTTTTCTACAATAGCATGAACTTCATCAGGCTTTAATTTCAGCAGATGATTTAAAGGTGCTCAATTTATGTACAGCTTCTCTGCCTATTCTTTCCTAGTTCTCAGCTGAGATTTTACCCCTTTGTTGTCCCAGTTAATTCCAGCAGTGTCAGCTCTTTGACCTTCTCAACATCATCCCTTCTGCTTGGAAGGTACCACACTCCTCAAGTTTCCTCTGCAGTTTGAACATTCTTTTGTTATCCCTTGCCTTCTTTCCTGTTTCTATTAGTTTTGCCTTGACTTTTTCTGACTCTGTGCCGCTCTGGTTGTTCTTGCTCTTCCTTTGTGCTGGTCACCTTTGTCTGACTTAGCCATTATTTTCTTTATGCTTCCTTTGGCTCAGGCAAGTTGTTTTCTTACTGAATTCCCTGTTCTGCCTGCACTCTGAACTGGTTGGTGCTTCTGGTCTTAATGTTGGGGTGGGTTTGAGTTGGGTTTTTTTCCTTATTTTTCTTGGGTTTTTATCTGACCCAACAGAAGGGGGGAGCCGGGGGGGGTCGGGCTCTGCTGCCAGGGAACAAGGGACAGGAGGAGAGGGAACGGCCTCCAGCTGTGCCAGGGGAGGCTCAGGTTGGCCAGGAGGAGGAATTTGTTGCTGGAAAGGGTGGTGAGGCCTTGTCAGGGGCTGCCCAGGGAGGTTTGGAGTGCCCATCCCTGGAGGTGTCCCAGGAAGGCCTGGCCGTGGCACTCAGTGCTCTGGGCTGGGGGACAAGGTGGGCATCGGGCACAGGGGGGACTCGGTGACCTTGGAGGGCTTTTCCAACCTGAACGATTCTGGGATTCTGTGAAAGGCTTATAAAAAAGATATTAAAAGGGATGGTTGTTGGAAGATGAGAGATACAAAAATACTCTCTTATTACCCTCTTTTCTGTGTCACCCTGTCTCCTAGTAAAGCCTGTCTGCCCTTCTTGGACCTGTTCACTGGCCTTCTTGCAGTTCTCCTTGTTGTTTTTCCTCCAAAAATGTGCTTAATCGCTTTGGGGTTTGAGTGCTAACTGGTTGTAGCTGTGACACAGTCCAGGAGACTGTTTAGTAGAGAGTAATTTCTCTAAAAAGCTCACAATAGTTTTTCCCGTGAAAAGGTTTGTGTATACTTGACAAAACAGTTACAGTTCCATGGCAGATTTATGGCTGGGTTTGGGAACAGATTAGCCAAAGTTTAACAACAAAAGTAGTTTACTCAACGTCTGAAAAGGGTTTTTTTGGTACCCAGTAGGTGCAATATAATTGTTTTGGTGCTGCTAATAGTCATTCTTAAAGGTCTTATCTGAATCTTCATCCCCCAAAAAGCAAATTATCCTGGAGAGTGAGTGCTACAATGTCTACACTGCTGGGTGGAGTATCAGCCAAAGATTGGGATTCTGGTAAACCAATAGAAAGAGGGATCTGGGCAAGAAGTAGAAATGAAGAATAGGAAGAAAGGAAACAAGAAGTTCAGTCTAATCAGTCTGTAGCTGCATAAAGTAAACCTAATTGAATAAGCCTGAATTTCATCTTTGTGCTGCTGTGTGTGTATGTGTGGCATTAATTTGATAATTTGATAATTACTAATTATTAATCCTGTATTCAGGATATTGTCATTCCTCTGTAGCATGAGAGTTCTGATGTGCTACAGATTTATCTTAAGTAGCCCATCTGCAATAACCAGAATTGCCTTAGAAACAGAGATCAGTGTCATCCCTGCAGACATTCCTGAAACCTCAGGGGTTAATTCTCCACTCTATGCACAGAAGGGAAGTAAAGAAAGCTCTGTCACTGACTTAATTTTCTCCCTTTTTTTCCCCTAAAGGCTTTTGATAGGGAGGGTGACCCCATAAGATACCTCATTCAGAATGGAGATCCTCAACAAGTTTTTAATCTCTCTCAAAGGTAAGTGGAAAACCCTTGGAAAACGGACTTGTAACTTTTCAGTCAAGTGAATGTGTGGGCTGAGAGTGAAAGAAAAGGTTTGTAATTACACATCCTCAGCTGCTCCTTACACATAAATGAAGCTCTGTGAGCCTTATTGCACTCTGAAGTTTTTCACAGGGGACTATTTATTTATTTTGAACACTGTAAGTAGGTAAAACTCACTGAAGTGGAAACATTCTATTTAAAAGAGTGACCAGGGATTAATTAAGAACCTTATACCTGTCAGCTCTTGACTAATGACAGGGACAATTTTTGCTTTATTTTCCTGCCTTCTTGCAGCTTAGCCTGTATTAAAAATGCCTTTTGAGCATTGTTTTAAAGCATCTTTTCTTCAGATTGAATACCAGCTTAAATAGAGTGAGAAACAGAGGGTACATAATAAAATTATGAGCACCAGATCTGTCTGTGCCTGTCCCACCACCCCTTTCTTTATTTTATCTATTATTAGCTATTATTTACCTGTTATTAGGTATTATTTACCTACTGGTAGCTATTATTTACACTCCAAAGTATCTTTTTCCTTTGCAGAAGGAAGGGAAGGTGGTGAGTTGACTTCCTGTGGTAATGATGGGACAGAAGTAACCCGGGGCTAGTTTGTGTATAATTGCAAAAGATTGTTCTAGTTTGGGTTGGGGGAGACTTTGTGAACCTAAATACACAAACCTACTGAAACAGGTTTGTATGTTCTAGGGAAGCTCCAGGTGATATGTCTCCCATTCATGGAGAGCCAAATCATTTAGGAAAGAATGTAAAAACCCCTGGAAGATCCCAGGAGATGGTGCTCTCCTCCACCAAGAGTGATGGATGGGCCCTCTAATGATAAAGACTTGTCAGGTGAGGGAAGGGACACCTTGGAGAGGGGAGACTTTCCTTCACTGAGGTGGCCAGGTCGGGCTGCTGGTGTTATCCATAGGTGTTATCCATGGCTTAGGACTGGAGGTTTTGGTGCAGATCAGGGAAGGTGTGTGGTCATCGGCTCAGACGGATTGCTGGGGGTTGTAGCTCCAGCACAGCGTGGATTTGTAGGGATTCCTGCACAAGGGACGTTGGCAACCCTCTCCTTAACACAGAGAAACTCAGTCTGACCTCCTCTGTGACCTTCAGAAGGTGAATAATCTATCCTGGCTCCATGAGAGCTGCTCCGGTGGGGGGGGGTCACACTGTTTGGAAAGCAGCATTTGTTGATTTAGAAGGTGAATTGTCTGACCTGGCTGCAGGAGGGGTGTTCCAAAGGGGTTTCTCGGTGGGTAGTTGTTTCATGTAGTTCGTGCTGTTCACATCGCACCACAAAATTCCTGGTAGTTCTCCATACCAGAGAGACTGAAGAAACATGTGGGAATTCAGGACAGCATCTGGCATGAAGGTACTCTGGAAGTGGGATCCTTGGCAGCTCCTGTGTTGTCCGACTTTGGATGGGGGCAGTGTGGAGGTACCCAGAAGTCAAGTTGTTAAATGTGGCATGTGAATAAATTCCCAGCTGGAAGTCCTCCTCCATCCCCTCCATCTCCATGCTCCAGGACCCTTCCTGGGCAGGCTGACACTCCCACCCTCACAGCCCCCACATGTGTCTGAGCACCACACCGTGAGGTTTGGGGCCCTGAACTGGTGCCTCCTGATAAAAAAGGGGAGCTCTTTAAAGAGTTTTCCCCTTTCTGTTCTCTCGGAAATGGCCTGTGCAAAGTTTCCTACAACCTTTTTTTCTGTTTTTTGTTTCCTGGCTGCTGGAATGCCTTGAGAGGAGATGAAAGGAGGATTAATATCAAACAAAGCACAGAGTTAATGTGAGTGGCATATTAAGGCTACAGGAATTCACCTCAATTTTAGACACTTTAAGGCTGAGACCATGAACATGATTCTTTCTCTGCCTTTTTCTCCTCTGAATGATTTTGTTGCATCCTGGAGCGTGGCAGTGAACCCCTGTGTAATTCCACCAGGAGTACTGAATACTACCAGTTTTACATCTACTACTACTAAACCTTTTTTTCTCCTCAGTCTGAAGGTTGCGAGGTGGTTTTGTTCCTCCTTCTTTAGCATTCCAACCTGAGCACCATCTGTAGGAATTCCCTACCTCCTCATGTTCCCCAGGGAAAGCAGGGATTGAAAGCTGGGGTGGTAGAGGAATGTGGGTATGTCTAAACCCTGGAGGAAAACACAGGATATTTTGAATTTAGCCTGGCTTTTGGATGATGTTCATCTGTGGTAACAGAGAGACAAGAGAGTGTAATTTTTCAAGCAGTAGGAAGGAGAAGATAAAAATGGTGATATGATAGTGCAGAAATATTGGGGAAATGTAAGTGATTTATGCAGCTCGAGGTCAGTGTTAATAAAGCAGGATTTGGTGTCAGTGTTTTATTCTTAGCTCCATTTTGGTATTTTTTTAAAATTAATAATTTACCACTTAAGTGGTTTATGTTTTATTTACTGTTCCTTCCCCATAAAAAGAAATTGTTTGTATTTTATTGCAGTGTCTTGAACAAACACTGAAAAGTATATATTCAATCTATTATGATAACTAATTGATTTGCCTTCTCGTGGGCTGTCTGTATGCAAAGCTAAGAATTTACCCTCGGTCTAATTAAAGTCTTAATAGTCTAATCAAATTATGATTAGTCTAATTATGACACTAGTGCAAGAAGCTAAAACTACAAATATAAGAATGTTTTAGTACGTGTATATTAGTAGATATAAAATATGTCTCAAGTACTTTATGTATATATGTAATTTTTAAATGGATATTCATATATATACATATACATGTATTTTAATAATATAGAGCTATATATTTATTTATAATAAGTATAGCTGTATATTTTTATTAATATATATGGCTTTTTATAAAAATATATTTTATCTATGTATTTTTATATACACTATATCATAATGTATATAGTAGATATATTCATATATTACTTTTATATATTATAAAATACTTCTATATTTTATTAAAAAGCCACATATATAAAATATATATGGCTTTTTATAAATATATGTATATGTGTGTATATATATGTGTGTATATATATATATATATATACACACACAACAGACAGGCCTGAGAGAGTTTATATATATATACACATATAAAATATATTATATATAGTATATATATATAAAATATATATTATGTAGTGTGTATCTATATTGTATATCTAATATGTATACAATATTTATTATATATACATATATTACTATTATATGTAATGTTAAATAAATATATACAAATAATATGTAAATATTTACAAATTTATATATTCTATATATTATATTTTTTATGTATATTTTAAATATATTTAGGAAAATATTTAACATTGTATTTAGTACTATATTTTAATATATTATTTATTATATAATATGATATATACAATATATAAGTTTACACATCTGTATATATTTACAAATTTTTATATTTTATATATTTATATACAGACACAAACTTTCTCAGGTGTGTCCCTTGCTTGGGTGTTACACTTTCCCTTTCCCTCTGGGGAGTCATTTTCCCTGATGAAGGGATATCTCTGGGATCTGAGGGATCTCTGCTGAACCCTCAGCACCTGAAATCCTGCCCTGGAAGGAGGAGGATGCTGGTTCCATTCTCCTCCCTGCAGGATCCAAGGCCTGGCAGCTCCTTATTTACTGGGTTACAAACCCATGCACAATATCCACCTCCCCTCTGGATTTTACCAACCTCCAGGGAAGTATTTTAGGGCCAGTGAAGCTTTTCCTTTTTGGGTGAAGCCAACCGGGACATGAGCCCATGTTTTTACCGTATAACCATGAGGCAAATTGAACGGAGCATCTCCTGGAATGTTATTTTCTTTGATTTCTGAGCTTGGATATTATTTTACCTCCCAACCTTTCAATCCTAGGGGAGAATTATCCTCCCACTCACGTTTTCCACCAATTTCTGTTATATTTTTTTGGAAGAAATAGCTCAGCAGTAAGTGTTGCTATTTGTCTCTGTTGGAAGAAGTCTTGGCCTGGAACCAGTTCACTGAATCTTCTCTGAGAATGAGAAATCAGAGCAGAAACTCTGCAGGAATTTATAGTCTAGGGAAAAACCATCATTAGATACAGGTGTTACACATCCTAACATCCTGGAGAAGTTCAGCTAATGAGACCTCCTGCTTTGGGGGGACTTTGAGCTTTGCTTTGGTTTTTAACTTGTTTTAATAAAACCTCTTTCTGTACGAGTAGCTGTGGAGGTTCCGGGTCACGAACGTCAGATGTGGGTACAAAAAATGCAGTTTATAGCTGTGCCTCACCAATGCTTGTGTCTGAGAGATCCACTGAAAATGGCCTAACACATGGAAAGTCACAGCATCCCCAGATTCCAGCTGGTGTGGATTTTGTGCCGCGAACTCGTGTGCTCTTATGCTTTTCTTCAGATGTTTTAAGCTCAACATGACATGTTTGATGGAGTCCCATGGGAGAAGCTGCTTAGCCGTGGAACAGAGGACAAGTCATCCTGGATCTGTGTTTAACTGTCACCCTGGATCCATGCTTTTTGGGGCACAGTAGTTAAATAGCCCATGGATTTAAGAGAGGAGTCAGTTTGTTACACGCTCGCCCAGGTTCCAGTAGACACAAAATCCTGTAACTGAAATGTGGAGCTTTGGTGGTGGTCAGGGCCATACCTCTGGTACCAGCTCAGTTAAGCAGAGTTTAGCTTGCTCAGACAAGATTGTCCAGACAATACCTTCCCTATCCTTCCTAATATACCAGTAATGAGTCCATAGTGGGATCTTGCCTCTCTGGGTGCTTTCAGACCTCTACAGGAGGAAATCAGATCATCCTAGAGAAAAAAACAGCACTGTGTGTGGCTTCCAAATAACCTTTCTTTTAGTGTCCTTTTAAAATGGGTGTCAATAATCACAATATCCTGATTCCTTGGAAGTGTCCAAGGCCAGGTTGGACGGGGCTTGGAGCAACCTGGGCTAGTGGAAGGTGTCCCTGCCCATGGCAGGGGCTGGAGTGAGATGGGCTTTAAGGTCTTTCCATGATTCTATAAGTCATTTTCCTCAACATTTGTTCCTATGGGAATATTTTATTACTAGGGACTTGGGTATCTCTGTGCAAAGAGCATTAGCTCATTGCAGCACTTACTCTGAAGTTACACAGTGTGTAAGTTTGTAGCCTTTCCCTATAAAACGCTGAGTAGGCTGATGCTTAAGTCTGTGTGTGTTGTATTCCCAGAGTTTACTGCTCAATCCTGCTGGATATCAGAACTCCTCAGTGATTAATAGCCTGCTCATTATTCTCTCTTCTCATGTATTGCAGCAGTAATAGTAATCATTAAATAAATATTTATTTAATAAATAAATAGATTAATAAAGTGCAGCAGTAACAAATAGAGGTCCTGTGTTCAGTGCAGCTCTTTTTGTAGTCATCTGTAGATCACTAGTTGTTAAATTAAATTAATATATCAATAAATGTTAAATAAATTAAAAAGTAGGTTGTTATTTTAATGCTAAATTGTCCAAGTGGAAAACATTAACAACCGGCTCATGGATTTTTATCAGCCTTTACCTACATAAAGCCTAAAGGGAAACCTCGGTGTGGCACAAAGTGGTGGAGCAAAAGCACCTGTAGATCTCTGTCAGCTGATGTAGTGACATGTTGTGGGTTTGTTTTATTACAGTTCTGGGCTTCTGGCCCTGGGAAAACCCTTGGACAGGGAAAGCACCGACCGCTACATCCTGATTGTCACGGCCTCGGACGGCAGACCCGACGGGGTGAGTGTCCCGGGAAAGCTGAGGGGAGCGGGCTGTTCTGCTGGGCACTGGGGTGTGGGATGACTGGAGTGCCTGTGAGGTGGGTCTTGACCAAATACATGTGTAATCTGCAGCGATTTTCCTTGATCTCCGAAAGGTTTGTGTGGGTAAAGCCTGTGTGTCACTGAGGAACGGCCTTTGGTCATGAAACAAAGAGTTCAGGGACCATCCAAAGGAGGGAGATGAAGATGGGGAAGGGCACTGGAGGGTGTTGCCAGTGCATCACTGGCCATCTGGAGGTTGTTCTGTCATCAAGGGGCAGTTTTTCTCAGCCAACAGATCCCTGCTGCTCAACAGGAAGTAAAATTCCATAGTTTTGCTTCTTTTCCTGAAGATTCCTGAAGATGGGGTCTAGAGGGGAAGCCGTGTGAGGAGCCTGAGGGCACTTGGTGTGTTCAGCTGGAGCAGAGGAGACTGAGGGGAGACCTCACTGCAGTTCCAACTGCCTGGGCAGGGGCAGAGGAGGGGCAGGGACTGAGCTCTGCTCTGGGGGGACCAGGGACAGGACCCAGGGAATGGCTGGAGCTGTGCCAGGGCAGGGTCAGGTTGGATCTCAGGCAAAGGTTCTTCCCCCAGAGGGTGGTTGGGCACTGCCCAGGCTCCCCAGGGCAGTGGGCACAGCCCCAAGGCTACCAGAGCTCCAGGAGGGTTTGGATGATCCTCTGGGGCACAGGGGGTGACTCTGGGGGATGGTCCTGTGCGGGGCCAGGAGTTGGACTGGATGATCCTTAGGGATCCCTTCCAACTCAGCACATTCTGTGGTCTGTGATTTTGCTGCTTCTTTGTGTTATTCTTCAGGAAGAGCCAGCACAGTTGAGGTTTTGTGTATTCAGAAATGTTCATCCTCTAAATATTTCTTCTCCGTGCTGTTAAAGACCTTATTATTTTTTTTCTGTCTTGTGCTTTTTTCCCTATTTTAGCTTCAGCTCACAAGGTTTGCCTTCCTGCTCAGTATTTACTCATAATTTTTTTTTTTTTCCCAAGCAAATGTTGGGAGAGTTTAGAACCTTTCTACAATTTTGTGGCAATATGGAGTAATTATAGGAGAGCCTGCACCTTTTCCGTTAAAAATCTGGTTATACTTATCTTTGGAAATCTGTTAGTTGTGAATTACTCTCCATTTCTGAGAGCTGTGAATTCAGTTGTTTTGATCTCAAACTTCCAGCTGTGAAATCTGAAGATGTAAATAAAAGATCTTCATGTTGTTTCAGGCTGTCTTACACTCCTTAAATACTCTCTGGGGTATAAAAAAGGCAACTGAAAAGATTCTTCCTCTTCCTTTCGTCTGTGGATTTGTTTGCTTTGCCCTGGGATTAACTGGACATCTGAATGTTAAAATTAATCAGGAGATAACAACTGGTTTTTTAACAGAAATCCAGTCAGTCATGGTGAGATGGTTACAGAAAATAGTTGTGTATGGGGTGAGAAGTGACTTTGAAAATCAGCTTTGTAAAACCCACCAAAAAAAAAGCCATGGAGGGTTCCATTAATGTTGTCTCTGAACTATGCCAGGGTTGAATACTTACTCTGACAACATCATCCACTTAAAAAATCCACTCCCTTGCTAAGTCATTATCTCCTTTCCTCCCTCTATACCATTGGCAGGGGCTGCCCAGGGAGGTTTGGAGTGCCCATCCCTGGAGGTGTCCCAGGAAGGCCTGGCCGTGGCACTCAGTGCTCTGGGCTGGGGGACAAGGTGGGCATCGGGCACAGGGGGGACTCCATGGGCTGGGAGCAATTTTCCAACCTGACTGATTCTGGGATTCTATGCCAGATATTTCTCCCTAGAGTTTTGTACCTGCCTGGTGTGGTGTTTGTTGTTCTCTGGGTGAAATGTGGTCACATTTTCTGGTTTGGGCGTGTTCTCTGTTGCTGCGCTTTGGAGTCTTTATCACCATGTCTTACCTGGCTGTAGCTGTTTTGTTCTGTTGTGGTACTTTCTGTCAGTGGTGGGGCACCTTTCTTCTTAAAGTAGTCCAGCAATACGACTTATCTGCCTGCTTGTGCCCCCAAAGCTTGTGGTGGAACCAAAGGGGGAAAAGCTGGGCTTGCCAGAATCCCAAACGGGGCTGGATGAGCTTCTTGGCTTTTATTTTACACATAAATGGATGAAACAGGGCAGCTTAACCAAGCCATTAAATCTCCATGCCATTTCCATGCCAGGAAACAGTGGGTTTGACTAATTTGCCAGGCTTCCTTGTGTCTTTGCACAATTTCCTTGATTTGCAGCTCTTTTGGACGTGCTCCCTGCTGTCTGACAGCTCCTTGCTGGCTGGTACCCTGCCAAGTGTTCTGAGGACAGGGATGCTGGTTTCAACAAGTCACTGTGATTTCAGGGAGGAACTAGTTTTTATCAGGAAGCAACAGTGTCTCTTTAAAAAGAAAAATTGAAAAAAATCCTACAATTGCAAAACTCCTGCTTCCCAAGCTTTGTTCACCCGCTGCTTGTCATCCAGCTTTGCTTGCTCTGAACAATCCCATTAGTGCCTACAGAAAACGGGGGATCTGATTGAATGACTTGTTTCAGTTTCCCTTAAAATCACAAAATTAATTCCCCAGGCAGGTACAATGTAATTTAAATCACATTAACATATTTTAGCTAGCAGCATATCCAACCTGATCCCTTTCCATCCAACACTGCGCTGTTTGAAACCAGCTATTAGAGTCAAATATACTCCAAGTGAGCTTTTGTATTCTGTACAGCTTTTGCTGGATTTGCTTGTTTCTTTAAAATTTGAAAGGCATTCAAAGGGAAAAGACTTTATTAGTGTGTGTAGGGTTTTTGTTGTTATTGTTGTCAGGAAAAATACAATGAAAGGTTCAGGAGTTGAGATAAGGATGGGGAAAAATCACTCCCACCCTCCAGTGTGGGTCCCTTCCATGGGGTCAGTCTTTCAGAAATAGGCTCCAGTGTGGCTCCCTTCCATGGGGTTGGTCCCTCAGGAACAGGCTGCTCCAGTGTGGGTCCCTTCCATGGGGTCAGTCCATCAGGAACTGCTCCAGTGTGGGTCCGTTCCATGGGATCAGTCCTTCAGGAACAGGCTGCTCCAGTGTGGGTCCCTTCCATGGGATCAGTCCCTCAGGAACTGCTCCAGTGTGGGTCCTTTCCATGGGATCAGTCCTTCAGGAACTGGTCCTGTGTGGGTCCCTTCTATGGGATCAGTCCTTCAGGAACTGCTCCAGTGTGGGTCCTTTTCATGGGATCAGTCCCTCAGGAACTGCTCCAGTGTGGGTCCTTTCCATGGGGTCAGTCCCTCAGGAACAGGCTGCTCCAGTGTGGGTCCCTTCTATGGGATCAGTCCTTCAGGAACTGCTCCTGTGTGGGTCCCTTCCATGGGGTCAGTCCCTCAGGAACAGGCTCCAGTGTGGGTCCTTTTCATGGACACAGTCACACCCTTCTTTTCAGGCATCCCCCTGCTCCAGTGTGGACTCCTCCAGGGGCTGCAGGGGGTCTCTGATCCATCACAGACCCCCATGGGCTGCAGGGGCACAGCTGCCTCCCCAAAGGCTGCAGGGGAACCTCAGCTCTGGCTCCTGCAGCACCTCCTGCCCCTCCTTCCCCACTGCCCTGGGAGTGTGCAAGTCTTTTTTTTCCTTCCTGAATCTCTCTCTGTCCCTGTAGTTCCCAGCTACCAGAACCTTGCCTCACAAGCCCAATCCATAAGAACTTTCCTCTTCATTTGCAACATGGAAATGTGGCGCTGGTACATTTTTGTGGCTTGGTTTTAGGAACAGCAGTCGTAGGATCACAGGATAAATTTGGGTTGCACGGGATCTCAAGAGGTGACATTCCTCCAGCACTGCCAGCTGTGGTTGCACCACCAATGTAATGGGAGCAGGGCATTGAATACAAAGTTTTCAAGTATAAAGATGCATAAAAGCCATGTCAATACTCTTACAAGGAGGGAAAAATGAAATGTTTTTATTGATGTTTCATACTTAACTGAGTAAGTTCAGTCTTTGTAAATTCATCCAGTGATTTTGCTTCAGAAGTTGTGACCGGCACTCCAAACATTTCAACATCAATAATAACTTTCAGATAAACTCTGAACAAAGACTTTTAGCCCTTATGACATGAAACCATTAATCAGCTCATTAATTTTGAAATATTAGTGTATAAAATATTGCATTTTAGATGGAATACCCCAGCTGGGAGATGCTGCTCCGCTTTGAAATTGTTGGTGCTTTCGGAAAGAAATTTATCCCACGCTGCTTTGAAAGCTTCTCTCTCAAGGTGGTGACTCTCCTGCCTGTTCAACATTGTTCTCATAAAACTAGGAGTGTTTTCCTTCATGGAGATAAGCAAGGCTTGTTTGGCATCTCCAGCCCTGACACAGTCTTCTTTGGCCCAGGGAACCGTGCCAAGATAGATCTTTCTTTCCATCCTGGTATCTCCAGGAATTTGGAGGACAGCAGACACTTCCCACACAAGCTCATGTTTCTGCTTGGGAAGCAGCACCAGCCCCAGTCCCCTGGGGAGCAGCGTTTCTTCGGAGTGCCTTTCCCATAATCCTGGAGGTACAAATCCCTCAATCGTTAAGGTTGGAAAAGACCTCCAGGGTCGTCAGTACCAACCATCAACACAGCACCACAACCGTGTTCACCACTAAAACATGTCCCCAGGGGCCACAGCCACACGTTTTTTGGACACTTCCAGGTATGGTGACTCCACCACTTCCCTGGGCAGCCCCTTCCAATACTTTACAATTCTTTCTGTGAAGAAATTTTTCCTAATATCCAACCTAAACCTCCCCTGGTGCAACTTGAGGCCACTTCCTCTCGTACTGGAGAAGACAACTCCTCATTACCTTTCTAAACCCACCAGTTACTGGATTCCTGATCTTTTAAGGACTGGACTGCCTCAACCAAGGCAGGCCAGCACTGTGTGCCTGCTGTAAAATCCATGGGATGTTGGACTAGTCCACAGGATACAATAAGATATCGGCCATCCTTTTGATCCCTGATGTTCTCTAGGGAAACCTAACTCTTCACCATCATCATCACCCTCATCATCATCACCACCTATGAAGTCTGGTGAGCACACTTTTGCATTTGAAGCTCATAGTCTCACACCCTTTTTTGTTGATGTTGTTTTTTAATGGCATTTTTTTCCTGTTCCTCTTTCCGTGCCATTAACTGAGGGTCTAAGAGAGGTTGAACAGTGTTGCTGTGGCACTGAGTTAGTTGAGGTTTCTATATTCTAAGCCCCAAGGGTTATTTAACTGCCTGATGATGTGTGGTGACAGTCACGTTGACACCTTTTGACTTTGGGGGACTGCAAATTCCATCAAAATTAATACAGACTTTCACTGAGTACAGCTTTCCATGGAGTGCTGTGGCCTGTTCCATCACTCTGCCCTGCCTTATAATGCTCTTGATGGCTTACAATGCTCAGCTATGCTTCCCAAATTATTGTTGTTCTGAGTTATAACCTGGAGCATTAACAGGCTTGTGGGTTTTCCTGGGGAAACATGACCTCCCACCCATCACTGTTACCAACCTGACACAGCAATTAAGGAGGCATTAATTGAGTAGTCAGGAAAATATTTTTATTCCCCTGGTAATGAGCAGTTAGTTGTAGATGGGCAGAATGACATGGGAATGAAAAAACAGCTCTGAAATTGTTTTCACTGAGTGTGGTGTGTTTGGATGTGATTTCAAGGCAACAATTCCTGTCTTCGCGTTCCAGAGGGAGGCATTTGAATAAATCTGCGTGGCTTTTGTTAGAGGGAAGAAAAAACCTTCTGTGCTCTTTATATTTGGCTTGTGTGAGTGTGTGTGTGTGTGAGTTCATTTATCCAGGTGAAACAGGAAGCTCTATTTTATTCTCAGTGTGGATTGTGTGATTTGAGCGGGATTCAAACTTCCAAGTACAAATGTCCAGTCCTGAAAACGTTCACCCGGCACTTCAGCAACGTGTTCCTGCCCAAGTCTTGGCAAAGCAGAGCAGCTCAGTGCCAAGTTGATAAAGGCGTTTGGGAGTTAGGAATTAAGTATTCTTGAGAGTTGTCAGTCATCCAGGGTTGTTCCCAACCTTCCTTTCTAAAGTGGCTGAAGAATGTCCCTGGTCACGGTCGCTTTGGGCTACTCAGGAATTACTGGCAGGGCTTCAGATTCCTTTTTAAGTCTTAGGAGACTCACCCATCAGGCCTCTACACTCCATTGGAAGTCCAGGAGAAGCTGTTGTCCCCCCAGCTGTCCAGGACACGGTCCAAGGTTCACTGCCTGGGGAAGATCAGAGGTGATCTGGCTCTGGGAGGGTTTCTCTGAAAGCCCCGAGTCCCAGATCTGCCCCCGTGAATCCACTGGGCCCACTCCTTCTGCAACGAGGAAATGGGAATAACAGTAGCACTTCAGACCCCAGGACTAATTTGGGGCCATTTAAAAAAACCTGAAAACCATATTCCCGGCTACAGGATGCAGAAGTCTGGTATTCCCAGAAGGCCATGGGAAGAAGCAACAGATGAAAACTAGTGGGAACCACAGGGAACTCAGGGAACCTAAAGAGGCCTTATTTTCTTCCTGTGAGGGTGGGGAGGCCCTGGCACAGGTTGCCCAGAGAAGCTGTGGCTGCCCCTGGATCCCTGCAAGTGTCCAAGGCCAGGCTGGACAGGGCTTGGAGCAACCTGGGCTAGTGGAAGGTGTCCCTGCCCGTGGCAGGGGGTGGAATGGGATGAGCTTTAAGGTCCCTTCCAGCCCAGGCCATTCTGTGATTGTATTATTTCAGTTGTGGTTCATCTTGTAAGTCAGACTTGAGTATTTGAGCCATCTTAAGATCGTTAATAATTCAGAGCATCTTTCTCCCATGACACTGGAATTAATTACCTTTCTTAGAGCAAACAGGTAGCACTAGATCAAGGTAATTTAAACAAAGATTTACTTCTTGAATGGCATACAGAGAATTAATTAATTACAGCAAATTTTCTGTTACTCCTTGAAATATTACCTGTCTCTGCTCCACACCAGTTCCATTATGTAGCAAGAAGAAATCACACATGCCTCTCAGGAAATACTGAACTGAGATTTTGCCTATAAAAAAGCTTGGATTGCAAAAGACTTCTACTTGAGTGACCCTTTTGTAATCAGTAAAACAAGCCTACCCAAAAAATAATATCTATGTAGCCTGTTTATTCTGGGCCACTTTAATACTACCTTAACATATTAAGTAAATATAATTAAAGAGAAACACTTCCTATTGCTGTTTTCCTGCCAAGTTATGGATTTTGTATGAGAAAGCCATAAAAATTTCAGCTGATCTATAAATTTCAGTGTGCACAAGAATTTGTCCAGCCAGATTTCCTCCTCTTTGAGAGAAGGCTTTTTCTCCCTGTATCAGCTCTTTTATTACGGCAAGATTTAGGAGACTCCCACACTTCCAGTGTTTGTGCAGCTTAGCATGGGTAATATTCCCCATAAAGGCTTTGATTTCATATGCTAAAAGGGAAGGGGTGAATTGAGTAATGCTCATAAAGCAATGGGTTGATCACAGTTTGCAGTTAGAGATTTTGAGCAGATTGTCATTCCATTCTGAAAGATGAACTTTTAATTCTTTTGGGGTAAGAAACAGATCTGCACCAAGGATTGTTGAAGCATTTTGTATCCCAAAATAAATACTGTCCCATTAAGGGAAGGCTCAGGGGGGACCTTCTGGCTCTGCAAGTCCCTGACAGGAGGGGGGAGCCGGGGGGGGTCGGGCTCTGCTGCCAGGGAACAAGGGACAGGAGGAGAGGGAACGGCCTCAGGCTGTGCCAGGGGAGGCTCAGGTTGGCCAGGAGGAGGAATTTCTTGCTGGAAAGGGTGGTCAGGCATTGGAAGAGGCTGCCCAGGGCAGTGATTGAGTCCCCTTCCCTGGAAGTGTTCCAAAAGCACTTGGATGCAGAGTGTGGATACGTGTGGATGTGGTTTAGTGGTGGTGCTGCACTGATGATCTTGGAGGTCTTTTCCAAGCTAAACCATTCTGTGTGTTTGTCAAGGATGTACACGAGTTTCTCTTCCTTTCCCCCTGAAGTTCTCATTTTTCCATTCCCTTTCTGGATGTGTGAGGTTTTAGTTTTGGGGGCTTTCCTTTGGGGCTTTATCTTTGTGTTATTTTTGTGTGTTTGACAGCTTTTCTCTTTGCTCCACAGACTTTTCCTGATCTTTTCTCATTCAGCCTTATCTTGTCTCTTCAAGCCTCAGTCTCTGCTCTATTTCTTTGCAGTCCAGCTGGCCATTTCTTCTGTATAACTTGGAGAGCTGTAGGGAGGTGGTAGATACTGCTTTTTGAGTTCTCGTGCCCTACACTGGAAGGAAAGAAAATCTAAAAATAGTCATAGAATCACTGGTTCTGTGGTCATTCAGGTATAGTTTTGTTGAGTTGAATATAGGTAAGTCCTGATATGTATATCAGAAGCATTATTTACTGTTTGGTTGGGGTTTTTTTATTAGATAAGGTCTTTACCTCCCTCAGATTTTATTATTTGCAAACTAGTTCTGTCTCGAGATGAGTGTTTGTCTTAGAGTTTGTCCAGATTAATAAACTTGCTCGACATCAGAGCTGAGAATGTTTCCTCTCCCAAGGCATAGAATGCTCTCATCAATTCCCAGCTTCAATTTAAATGACAGGGTACAAATAAAGAATAAAGTGGAATTTCCTTCATATTTCCCATCCATAACATTTATCAGGGCCTGGCGTGCTCAGGACACAAAGGTATTTGTGCAAGCAATGTAAATGTTACAGTTATTGCTTAGGGAAGAATTATATATGTAAGAACTATTTCAGGGGCCCTAAGAAAGCTATAAATTGCTGCTGTTCATCTTTTATTTGAGTTATGCTTATTATAAAAGAGAATTAAACAGAGTTTGCTTCAGTAATGAATGGGAAGTACCCGATATGGGTCTGGGCTGGTTTTTTCCCTGGGTGAATTTCCAGTAGTAGCTTCAGGACTCCTTTCCAAACCCTGCTTGACAAATCTGCTGAAGAAATGCCTCATTTTAAACCAGCAAAAGCAGTTTTTTAGCCTTGCTGTGTTTCCATGGGGAGCATCCATTCGATGGATGCACAAAACCAAGTTATGAATTACGTGTCTGTCATTGCCTTCGGGAACCACTCAAGTTTCTTTAAAGACTTTTAGTGGTATTCAAACATATGTGAAGAGCTTTTTTTTTTTGCTGCTTCACTGTCTTTGAGCATCCTCTATGAAACTCTGCAACTTTTCATGATTCTTTAAGATACTTGTGAAACTCTTCATTTTCTGAGCCTACAGGAAAGATGGAGAGAGACTCTTTATAAGGGCCTGGAGTGAAGGGATGAGAGGGAATGGCTTCCCACTGCCAGAGGGCAGGGATGGATGGGATATTGGGAAGGAATTGTTCCCTTTGAGGGTGGGGAGGCCCTGGCACAGGTTGCCCAGAGAAGCTGTGGCTGCCCCTGGATCCCTGCAAGTGTCCAAGGCCAGGTTGGATGGGGCTTGGAGCAACCTGGGCTAGTGGGAGGTGTCCCTGCCCATGGCAGGGGGTGGAATGGGATGAGCTTTAAGGTCCCTTCTATCCCAAACTATTCTATGATTCTGTGGAACAACCAAAACAGCATCTACACAGTCAAGGGGACGAATAAAAGATTCCAGCCCTGACTGATTTGCTTCAACCATCTTTTCTTGAAGCATCATCTTTTTCTCTGTTCATTTCCCCCCAAGCTTTGCGAGGCAAAATCTGCTTCCTGCTGCTGGGAATTCTAAGCACTGAGTTCATTTTCCTCTGCCACGTTCAGGAGACCTTGCAGAGGTGCAAAGACCAGAGCCAGAGCGGACAGTAACCTTGTAGGGGTGTGGGATGCAGGTCCCAGGTGTGGCACAGCACTTGAAGTATGAGAACCAGTGACCCATTCCCTCACTCCCTGTGGTCCTTCCCACCTGTTGCCTAGTGCCAAACATTTCCTTGGCTGCTGTAAGAAGGTGACTTTCTCCATTATTCCCAGGATGGATGATCATGTTGTTAGCAACACTGCTCCGTTCTGCAGTTCTGAATAAGCCTCTGTAATTAATTCCAGTTGTCTAATAAAGGCTATTTCAGAGCAGGGCTGAGACTGTGGTTTGCACAGAGCTCAGGCAAATCTTTGGAGCCATCTAATGGGGATATAAAAATGTGGAATTTAGTCAATAACCTTGGCTTGTAGCAGTTTGTGATGTTAGTGGCAGAACTGCTACTCTGTGCATCCCAGAGACACACAGGTAGCCAAGGGACTCCCATTTCATGTTAAAGGTTGGCATTTCAACCTTTCAACAAATGTTTCCTGTATTCAGGTGAAAAAGCAAGATTTTTGGGTATTCCCATGGTCTTTCTCAGTTCAGAGTCTGGTGTTGCTGCTTTAAAAGAAGGGAACCCAGGGGCACTGCTGCTCACCCAGAGTTTGCTTTGAGTGCTCCTCGTGATTTCATCCACTTTTGATCATTTGCTAAATTGTGGCTAATAAAAAAGGAAGATTATTTGAAATGTTCACCTGATTACAGTGAATTCTGAATTCACTGAATTCATCCACATCTGATAGTTTTCTAAACTGTAAATTTCTAAACTATAAACAAGGGATTATTTGAAACATTGATCTTTTGACAGGATCTTGTTTTAGTACCCCTGCAAGTTTAGGAAGAAGAACATTTTGTAAGATTTTGGGAACTAATTTTCCTTTTTGGCATCTCAATGAAGTATTTTTTTTCCCTTGCAAAATATTATTTCTTTACAAAAATCTTACTCCTTAAATTCATCAGTGGAAGTTTGACTTGACACTCAGTGACAAGAGGAGCAGTGGCCTGGCTGTGTTGGCTGGCAGGTAAAGGAAGTGCTTAAGATGAGTAAAGTATTGCCATCAATGTGAAAAATACTAAAAATTCTTATCTGTGAGTTGGGAAACAATTCCAAATATCTCTTCTCCTCCCTCCTTGTGTCTCTTCTTGTGAAATCCTCACAGAAGAGAAGACAGGCTGCAAATGCTCAGCCACAGCCCCTTTAAATTACCTTGAATGAAAAGAAATGTTTTCCAAATGGGAATTCCTGTCTCAAGCCCTGGTTTTTTAACACCACCTTTGTCTGAGTTTATTAAATGTGAGACTGTTTGTTACCCTGAGTTCTGTGGAATCATGTTATCCTTGGAAAATTCCATTTACATTCAGCGTGCATTGCACATCAGAGCAAATGTTCTGGAGCGTGTTTTGTGATGACAGTGATGCATAAAGTGCATTTCCCTTATAGAAATTGAACGTGGGAATGGCACTTTCTGAAGCAATTAGCAAATAAGTGAGCCTGAGCAAATAGAAGCAGCCAGCCTGAAAGGATCCTTGTGTTTGCTCAGTTCCAAATCCTCTGGATTCATTACTTTGGCAGTAGTAAGGGGTTGTCGTGTGCTGCTTCTGTGAGTTCGTGGGACACGGGGCAAACACAGCAGCCGGATTTAGAGCTGTGAAAAGAGGCAGCTCATTCCAGCCGGGCTGCTTTCCAGGGCTGAGGATCTGGGAGGTGAAGGAGATTGGCCTTTTACAGGATTCCTCCTGCAGAAAGTTATTGGATTGAACCGGCAGCGGAGGAAGGAAAGCAGGACTGAATGCTGCTAAACTGGGATGATGTTGGGAAGGAATTGTTCCCTGGGAGGGTGGGGAGGCCCTGGCACAGGTTGCCCAGAGAAGCTGTGGCTGCCCCTGGATGCCTGGAAGTGTCCAGGGCCGGGTTGGACGGGGCTTGGAGCAACCTGGGCTGGTGGGAGGTGTCCCTGCCCATGGCAGGGGTGGGACTGGATGAATTTTAAGGTCCCTTCCAACCCAAACCCTTCTGTGCTTCTCTGATTTTATTAAGAGAGTGAGGGCATTAGTTGTCCTTTGCAGGTGCTTTTCCCACATGGCAGATACAAGGAGATTTCTTCTTAATAAAAGTTGGATTATATTCTGCATTAATTGTGGGCAGTTACTGTGGGGGTGTATGTGACACTGCTTGGGGTTCATTCTGGGGGGAGGTACAGCACCAGAAGATGCTACTTTCCATTCAGATGTGTTGAGGGCTTTTTGGTTCTGTTTAGGTGTTGGTTTGTTTGGGTTTTTTTGTGTGAAACCATTGAGGTGTCACTCTCAGCCAGGTTGGTCAGTCTTGTACCTAAAGCAAGGGACTTTTTCTGGGGTTACACCTCCACTGTGTAATTGCTGTGACTGTAATGTCCTAAACATTTCATGGAATCCCAGAATCCCTGAGGTTGGAAAAGCCCTCCAAGGTCACCGAGTCCCCCCTGTGCCCGATGCCCACCTTGTCCCCCAGCCCAGAGCACTGAGTGCCACGGCCAGGCCTTCCTGGGACACCTCCAGGGATGGGCCCTCCAAACCTCCCTGGGCAGCCCCTGCCAAGGCCTCACCACCCTTTCCATGGAGAAATTCCTCCTCCTGGCCAACCTGAGCCTCTCCTGTCAGAGCTGGAGGCCGTTCCCTCTCCTCCTGTCCCTTGTTCCCTGGCAGCAGAGCCCGACCCCCCCCGGCTCCCCCCTCCTGTCAGGGACTTGCAGAGCCAGAAGGTCCCCCCTGAGCCTCCTTTTCTCCAGGCTGAGCCCCCCCAGCTCCCTCAGCTCCTCCTGCTGCTCCAGCCCCTTCCCCAGCTCCGTTCCCTTCCCTGCACATGCTCCAGCCCCTCCGGGTCTCTCCTGCCATAAGGGGCCCAAATTTCCCCCAGTGTAGCTTGATGCAAAGCAGATCCATATCCAAAGGCATTTAAACCCAGGAAAACTGATTTAAGACACTGTGTTGGGTGAATTGATTTAAAATTCAATAATGTATCAATGACAACAATGTATTAAATACAACAATGGGGGGGATTGTGTCTGGGACTCTCAGTGTGTGGGAGAAGTGAAAAAGGATGTGACTCAAGCTGTGAAGATCCACAAGCAAAGTATTTCCCTCTCCAGCTGTGTTTGATTGGGATAGAAAAATTTCCACAGGAGCACAGACACGTTTTGTGGACGTTTTATGTGTGTAAAAGACAGTTAATTAGGCTGTTCCCACGAGGCACCTCTCTGGCTGCTAAAATTGGTGTGGTGGGGCATAAAGCACATCAGTGTGGGGTGGGGGAAGGAGGGTGCAGGAGGATGAGACAAGATGATTGTGCCACCTCAGGGTCTGACTGATCCGCTCAGCTCATCATCACAGGAGCATATTTGGATTGATAAAGTCACTAATTTCTTTCAAAATTTATTGTTCTGGCAAATTTTGATTTTTCTGGAATTTTTGGGGGGGATTGGAAGCTCCTTAAGTCCTTTAGATGAGGTGTAAGAATAAAGGTATCTGATGTCCTTTGTTTAATATATTATTCAATCTCAAGCCTTTTTTGTCTGATAAGAATGGAAAGATTAAAAGAAATTCTTCAAATTAATGCTGCTTCCTCTGTCACAAATTGATCATCTGTTTACCTGTGATTCTGTACTGGTCAGGTCTAATAAATAACAATAATTTTTTCACCTGAGAAACTGTAAAAGAGATAATTTGTTCATAGTGTTATTTTTCTCCTTAGACCTCAACTGCTACTGTCAATATAGTGGTGACAGATGTGAATGACAACGGACCAGTTTTTGACATGTTTCTACCCAAAAACCTCTCTGTGCAGGAGGAGGAAGCCAATGCTTTTGTTGGTCAAGTTAGGGTAAGTCATTTAAATCGTTTATTTTATTACCCAAACTGTCCAGACAGTTAGGAAAGAGCATGAAATAATTGTGCCTCAGGCAAAATCCCACCAAAATGTCAAAAGTTTAAATGCAAACTGTCCATTTTCAGATGTATTTGTGGTAACAAAGTCATGTTTTGAGCTTTAAAATATAGAACTGTGCTTTAAAATACGGAATTGATTGTTTTCTTTGCTATGTTTAATAGCTGAAAACACTTTTTCATGTAAAAATAACACATTAAAACCCTGGGGTTTTTTTAAGAAATGCCACTGTAAAAACTCACTTGTCACAGATTTCCAGTGTTAAAACATTGTTCTCATGTTTTTAAACTCTTACTGGTTTCTTTTTAAATAATTTCCTACCATAAAGAACAAGTGACACCCAGCTATAGGAAATTGTCACACATATGGAACATTTTAAGGCCATTAAGGTGAAAACCAGTTAAAACCTTGACTGAAATAATTGATTACCTGCTGTAAAAATAGATGTTGCTTGGGGGTATTGCTAATTTGAGGGATTTGAAGCTGTGTAAATTTTTATAACACCTGTGAGTCTTGTGAACTCCTGGCTGCAGATTCAGTCACTTGAAGCAAACATTGCTTTTTTTTTGGGGGGGGCAAAGTCATTTTTTTCCAGCATCAGGTGCAAGAAGAAAGTGTGAAGGAGTTGTTTCTGTGGGGTTTTGATGCCCAGTAGTTGAATGTAATGTTTTATATCTATGTAATGTAATGTTTATATCTATGTAATGTAATGTTTTATATCTGCTTAACACTGAGGTTGGATGCAGCATGAGCTGTAGGTAAAAGATGAATTTGAAAGCAAAGTTTTTTTAGGAATTTAAGTGAAAAATCTACCTTTTTTTTTTTTCTTTTTCTGTAGTAGCAGCCATATAAATAGAAAATGGGAGCTCCTTAACTCGTACCTTCAGGAAGAACAGGACATTTTGAGTACCATGGGAACCATCTTGGGTAGCATATATCCATAATGAGCATGGGTTTTTTCCCAATTTGTATTATTTAATAAGACATCAGAGACTGGTCTGAAGCCTGGGACATGGGGAATTTAGGATCCCTCACTGCAATTAAATCAGGTTTCACAAATTGTTGAGTTATTGCTTTGGTTTTTGGCATTGCCTTCGTGTGTGGTGGTTTTTCATTTTGCCTGCTAAAATGCACGGGTGTAACAGTTCAAATCAGTACCAAATATCTTTAAAATCCATTTTGGGTTGTGCTGGGGGCCCTCAAGGCTCAATCATCCTCTCAAACACAAGGGTGGATGTATATTTAGCTTCGATGGAACTATAAAATATAACAACTTATCGGCACAGAACCTCTCTGTCTTCTAAATTAGTGGGATTTCTGAGTTGTGTTGAAGTGAAAATATTTCCTGAAGCCTTGGGATCTCTTGTTCCCAGTTGTGGTGTGACAAAAACTGGTTCTACCATTTCCAGTCATGGTTAACACCAGTCTCTTGGCAGAGAAAGCTTTCTCTTTATAGCACAAATACTGGATGTCGTTCCTGTTGTTTCATGTTCACAAATGCAAATCAATGTAGAAATATCCTTTGGAAAAACCGTTCCATGGTACAGAAAAGAGAGATTTGGGCATTTGGAATTTTTTTTCTGGCTTCAGCGAGGTTGTTGAAATAATGTTGGTGTGTGTTTCGGTGTAGCTGTGTTGTTTGAGGATATTCCTCTTTAAAAACTGAAATAGCTTTTGGTGTGTTGTGCTTCGCTGTACAGTAGAACCACGGCGGGTATGGGAGAGGTTTCTGTGGGAATACAGTTTGTATAGAAGCTTTAATGTGGTTAAAATATACATAAAGGCCTATCTGAGGTGAGAATAGCCTGGTAAAAGAACATGAACTTGTTGTGATGTGTGTTTTCCCTCCCAAGAATCAACCCACTGACTACCAAGCTTTTCAGAATGTCTTTTACTACATTTATTTCAAACAGAAACCTGAAATCCTCCAGAACAAGAGTGACATAGATGATTAAAAAAAAAAAACAAACAGGTTTTTGGAGTGTCCCTTTCCCTTTGGAATGTCGTTGTCCCGTTTTGCACAGGGAAAAACAGAGCAAAAGATTTTTCCCTTCAGATCCCAGAAGATCTGGCCCTGCTGCTCCTTGAGGCAGAGGACCTGATGGTGAAGGATATGGAAAAGGTGCTCAGCCACTTTGGTCCCTCAGGATCTTTTACACGTGGGGTTTGGTGTCAGGATCATCACCTGCCTGAGCTCAGATGGGGTTGGGTTGGGAGGGACTTCAAGCTCATCCCACCCCCTGCCATGGGCAGGGACACCTTCCACTGGCCTAGGTTGCTCCAAGCCCCGTCCAGCCTGTCCTTGGACACTACCAGGGATGGGGCTATAAACAATTTGGGGTATAAAACAATTAGTTTGGACACTCCCATTAATAATTTACCACAGACAAGAGTTTTCTGTGCCCTGCTTTGTTTTGAGTGGGAAAGTTGGACTTCAAAGGGGATTCCCATAAGGGCTTAGGTGGCATCTGGGAGGTTGTTTCCCAAGGAGATGTAGAACAAGGGCAGTGAAAGATTTCCTGTGGGAGAGGGGAGGGTTTGTTCCTGCAGTCAGGCAGGATCCACACTCCGGAGTGCTCTCACTCTCCAGCACTCCAACAGCTCTGTCTGCCAGTGGAGTTCAGTTCCTGAAGGCACTGGCACAGGAGTTCTGCCTGTGGGGGGGTTGTGGAGCAGACTGAGGATTAAAAGAACAAAAACCAGGCTGGCAGTGGAGGAGATGTCTTTCCAATCCCTTTTATTTTGCACTGCCTTGTCTAAATTGGGGCAGTCAGGGGTGGATTGGATTCCCTGCTGCTCCCTCACGTCTGATCCCGGGGATGCCCCGAAAGGCAGCGGGAGAATTGCTGCATGAAGGTCTCTACAAAGGAGCAAGGGGAAGCAAAAAGCTGCAAATGGGAAACTTGACAGTGAAATTCAGGCAATTCATTGAGTCTAAAACATGCTGAAGGCAGGGCATTGGAATGATTTGCCTTGTGCAGTGCTCTGTTATCAATACCAGGGGCATGGGAGGGAAAGCATGGAATGACATAAATGTCATGAAGGGATCAATGTATCGACTGCAAAATCTGCTGGCAGGTTCACAGTCCTGATCAGGGAAAACGAGCCCCAAGTAGTTTGTTGCAGACTCAAAGTGCAGTCTCTGGTTAAAGAGGAAGCTGTTGAGCTCATGGGGCCCAGGAGAGGGAAGACATCACTGGACTGAAGGTTCTATTCATTTATTTTTTAATATATATCTCGAGATCCCTTCACTCCCCCCTATCATTTGTTTGTTGATGGTGTATTTTTGTGATCAGCACTGTTTGAAATCTCCAACTTGAATGTGTTGGTATCAAGGGGAGACAGCGCTGGGGAAGGAAATTAGAAGGAAAATAGAGATAAAGAGTTATGTGGTGGTGGGGAAACCACTCCTTAATCAGATGCTCAAGTATCACTGACCTTAGATCATCCCTGAGATGGAGACTGTATAAATACATTGCAGTACTGAGAGCAGTTTGCAGTGTGTGTGATACCTCTGTCACCTGCTTCTTTTTAAAGGATGAAAAAAATGCTTAAAGGAAGTTGCTCTTTAGAAGTGGAGCTATTCTACCTCCTGGAAAAGGGTTTTGGAGGCCGTTCTTTGATTGTACTGCACAATGGAAATATTTTGCTCTTCTTTTGACATAATAAATGTGAAATCATACCTGTGGTAGAAATCCAATAGCCCAGAGCAAAGTCAGGCAAAACTAAGACAAAACTAAGTGGGTGAGACAGAGATATCCTGTCTGGCACCAGTCTACTGATCCTAGACATTGCTTTTTAATGGGAAAGAAGTATTTTAAATGCCTTGGGTAAAGAAGCAAACTCACTCTTGAATGCTGATGAAAGGTAATTATGTCACCAATTTCCTTGCAGAGCTGTCTGTCTGTGGGTATCAGTGAATTGTGACAAGTTCTTTTTTGACAGAGGGCTGGAGCAGCTCTGCTGGGAGGAAAGGCTGGGAGAGTTGGGATTGTTCAGCCTGGAGAGGAGAAGCTTTGGGATGGGTGAATTGTGGCCTTCCAGGGCCTGAAGGGGATGACAAGAAACAGGGAGAGAGACTATTTACAGGGCCTGGAGTGACAGGACAAGGGGGAATGGCTTCAAACTGACTGAGAGTAGGTTTAGATGGGATATTGGGAAGGAATTCCTCCCTATGAGGGAGGTGAGGCCCTGGCACAGGTTGCCCAGAGAAGCTGTGGCTGCCCCTGGATCCCTGGAAGTGTCCAAGGCCAGGTTGGACGGGGCCTGAAGCAACCTGGGCTAGTGGGAGGTGTCCCTGCCCATGGCAGGGGGTGGGCTGGGATGGTCTTTAAGATCCCTTCCAACCCAAACCATTTCTGTGATTCAATTTTTATTTAAATTCACAAGGCTCAGGATTTACAGCCCAGTTTAAATTTCACAGATGTTGGTGAGGCTTGTTGTGTTGGGCTAAATGACCTCTGGAGACCCCTCACAACTCATTGATTCTGTCTTTCTATAGGCAGGAAATCTTCTTCCAGTGCTGGTGAAGTATTACTGCCCATGCCCATGGCAGGGAGCTTGGAATGAGATGATCTTTAAGGTCCCTTCCATGTAACATTACAAGATCTTGGGAAGAAGTCCAGAAAGGAATCCCACTTTACTCAAATCACTGCATTTTGAATTCATGTAATATATGTAAAAACAATATAAATCAGAATCCATAAAAATCTAATCAGAACCTAAAATCAGAGAATCATAACGTGGCAGATGGACCACAACCAGAGAAAGTTCAGACTTAGGTTCTTGTAAGTGGTTGATCCTTTGGATAGAACCTTTGTGGTATCATTTTCTTCCATGTTTACTAAGAAAGCTGCCTACAGGTTAGGTTAGATAGGACTTAAGGACTTTAATAGGACTTTGAGCACCATCTCCCATAAGATCCTCATAGAGATGATGGTGACATAGAGATTTTCATGTGCTTCTAGTTGGCTTTTCATTTGGTTCTTAACAGGCAAATTCCTGCTGCCTCTTAAAAAGTTTCAATTCCGAGCCTGTGGCATGAGAGGAAATAGATGTGGACATAGATTTGTGCTACTTATTTCTGTTTTAGATCACCAGTGCTGGACAGCATCATCTTCTTTCTGCTGAAACCCAAGGGGCTGTGTTATTCCTGAAGGATATTTTGCAGCCCTGCTCTACCATGGGTCCCTGAACTTAAGTCAGCTTAAGGCACAGATCAAATAGGTTAAAGAAGCTCCTTGCCATTGGTAAATGAATTTCAAAAGCTGTGCTCTTGTCTTCCCTGTTCCCAATATCTCTTACATTTGTGTATTAATTTCCATCTTTACCTTCCCAGTGATACCATTCCTGCTTCAGTGCAGTGAATTATTGATCCTTGTTATCAGACCAGTTGCACAGCCGTGGCAGTTGCTTGTGGAGAGTCCAGGGATTTTTGAATGAAAGGAGTCCTTGTTTTTGTCTCCTGACACCTTGCCTTTCAGGGTGCTTTTAAGCCCTTTTATCTCTTTCAGCCTGATGCTGTAATAAACCTTCTGAATCAGTGGTTTCATGTCTGAGCTCCAGGAGGGTTTGGACAACGCTCTCGGGGACAGGGTGGGATTGTTTGGGTGTCCTGGGCAGGGCCGGGAGCTGGACTGGATGATCCCTGTGGGTCCCTTCCAGCTCAGGATATTCTAGGATAATACAGGCCCATTTAGGATTTTGATGCCTGATTCCCATCCCTGGAAGTGTCCAAGGCCAGGTTGGATGTGGCTTGGAGCAACCTGGGCTAGTGGAAGGTGTCCCTGGCAGGGGATGGAATGAGATGGGCTTTAAGGCCCCTTCCAACCCAACCCCAAATTTCCTTATAATACCTGTCAAGTGTCTTTTTTTCTACTATTCAGACCTCTTGTCTTTGCTATCTGTAATTAATGTAAGAAAACTAATTCCCTTTAAGTTTTCTTCTGTGAACAAGAGAGATGACAGAATGCAACCAAGAGCATTAGAAGAGTCTGACTGGTGAGATAAGTACTTTTAAATCCAAGGGTTGACTGTTCTGTTCCAGCTTGGATTCTAATTCTAATATTCTTTAAGTAGGTGGGCTTAGGAGGAGAGCCAGCAGTCAAGAGAAATTCCAAAAATAACTTTCAAATGGATTAACATATTAGAGAAATCTTTGGGAGCCCAGCTAAATGTGGAGATTTCCAGCAATATATTTCATCTGTGATTTAGAAAGTTTTGTTTGGTGAGGGTTTTTTTTTTTTGTTGTTTTGGCTTTGCATTGTACACGCATTGGTTTCGTCTCTGAATTGCCAAAGAACATGCTCATCAAAAAAGCAAAAATTCCAATCATCCTTCAAGTAAACCCAAGTCTCTAAAGTTAGGCTTTGGTTGTGTGCCAGACTGAAAGAAGCTTGTCTGTTTTTAAGTGTTAAAATGTGATTAACTTTTGTAGGAGGTTCACCAGCCCATTAAATCATGAATTTGCAGCCATGAGGTTTTTGATTTTCATTTATTTTAATTTATATTTGCTCGTAGCATTTAACTGCTCTTACTGTGTAGTTTCATTATGAGTCTCATTTAATTGGTTTGGGAAGTAACCCTCCAGATGCTCTGGAATTAGCATTGACTGGGAAAGTAATCATCAAAGGTTCTTCTGGCTTGTCCAAGGGCTAAAAATGTGTCAGTGTTTGAAAAATTACAGGGTGTTACCTTTATCCTACTCCGAGTATAGTGAAGGATAAGTTGGTATGACTTGGGAATTCAGCAGGATACGGAAGTTCCTGGAGGATATCCCCAAAACCTGTAGTATTTTTCCAAAGGGTGTGTGTGGAAGGCAACAGTTTGTTCTCTCCAGGAAGTGGGAGTTGCCTTGACATTTCGAGAGAGCCAAAATCTGGGAATCCCAGATAGGTTTGTGTTGGAAGGAACCTTAAATCTCATCTCATTCCAACCCCACTGCCGTGAACTGGGCCACCTCCCCCTGCACCAGGTGGAATGTGAGGGTGGCAGATCACTGAATTTGCCCCCTGCTAGAACCATGTCCAATTTTATTTTGTGTTCTTTCTATCATCTCTCCTCATTGGGTGCAGGCCAGTAATTCAGGATATTTGAGATTTATCCCACAGTGTAACCAAGCCTCTGGCTCCTGCAGTGCACCATTAAGTTTTGTGTTGGTACCTCCTCATCTTTTGCTTTGCTCAGAGCACATAATGAACTAAATAGAGAAGGGAAAGTCTGTATAAAATCAGGCAAAAAGGAATGAAAGAAAGGAAAAGCCTGTCTGAAGTTTAGGCAAGAGGAAAATCCAAACTTTTGTGGATGACTGATGTTCCTTCCTTAAAATATTCATAAATAAATACCGAGAGGTCAAGAACATTTCAAATATTTGTGGCCTCTTGCTGCACTTGGGAGATGTTAATTTAGTCCTGTGGGCACAAACAGGAATATCCCTGCAAAACAAGTACAAAATCCAATTTAACACTCCCACCCACACTTGATTTGCTGTTTGACACAAATGAAGGGCTTGGGAATATTTCCAGCCCATAATAATAAACCCATTAAACCCTCAATAATAACCCTATTAAACCCATAGTAATAAAAAAATCATGTTATCAGCCATGCAAACAGTAATTCTCACCAACACATCATTTGGATCCTCCAGCACAATTCCCATCCCTCCCTGGAGCTGTGATGTTTGCTGGAATACTGGGAAGCTGGGGGAGATCAGGAGCTTCTGTTGGGTTGGGAGGGGATGGCAGGGAACTTCTGTCCCTCAGGAAGGGAAATTTAACCTGGAGGAAGTTGGTTTGGTGCTAAAGTGGTCCCTGAGAAGTGTTTCAACTTGGGGATTCCCATTGTGTTCCCTCAGCTGTGTAGGAATAACAACCCACTGCCTTATTTTGCTGTTCTCCAGCTCTAACAGTCCAAGCCCAAATCCTCAATTAACCTGCCTAAATCCTGTTCCCCATCATGAGCAAGAGTTGTGGGTATTAGTGGAAGATTTCCTTTGAAAAGAATGATAATGATATAATTAATATTGTTGACATTAAAGCCCTTGTCATTATATTGCAGAGTTAATGATCCTTCAAGAGGCATTTTGGTAATTCAGATCTCCCAGAACTGTGTTTTCAAGCTGTTTCAGACAGAGGAAGATAATTTGCTACCCTGGAATAATGTTGCTTTATATTCTTAGGAATATCCTAGGAATGTTGAAGCAGAGTTGGTAACACAAATTTCAATTTACCACAACAGGTAAAGGCTGTCACCTTGGAGATGAGGGTGTCTCTAAAAAATATGGGATGAATTTCCTGGGAAATAAAGTAGCAATTTATTTGGGTTTTATGAAGCAGTACTTTGTAAGTTAATGATGGAAATGAGAGTTGTCATGTGGATCTGAGGAGTTACTGGAAGAAGAGCAGTAGTTGCTCTGGCTCTGCAGAGGAACGTGGTGTTCCTAATTCTGAATAAACATTATGAGATGTATCCTGGGCTGCATCAAAAGGAACGTGGCAGCAGGTCCAGGGAGGTGACTCTCCCCCTCTGCTCTGCCCTGGTGAGGCCCCACCTGGGTCACTGTGCACAGTTCTGGTGTCCCAGCATCACAAGGACATGGAATTGTTGGAGCAAGTCCAGAGGAGGCCACCAAGTTGCTGAGGGGACTGGAGCACCTCCCCTGTGGAGACAGGCTGGGAGAGCTGGGAATGTTCAGCCTGGAGAGGAGAAGGTTGTGTGGAGACCTCACAGCACCTTCCAGGGTCTGAAGGGGCTACAGGGAAGCTGGAGAGGGGCTGTTCATTGGGAACTGGAGGGACAGGATGAGGGGGAATGGGTTCCCACTGCCAGAGGGCAGGGTTAGATGGGATATTGGGAAGAAACTCTTCCCTGTAAGGGCAGGGGGGCCCTGACCAAGGTTGCCCAGAGAAGCTGTGGCTGCCCCTAGATCCCTGGAAGTGTCCAAGGCCAGGTTGGATGGGGCTTGGAGCAACCTGGGCTAGTGGAAGGTGTCCCTGCCCATGGCAGGGGGTGGAACAAGGAGATCTTTAACATCCCTTCAACCCAAACCATTCAGGGATTCTATGATTCTGTGGGATGGGAGAGGTGGAAACGGACACCTCACCTTTCTGTGTCTCTTGCAGCACTGGCAAGAAGGGCCAGTCAGTAAGGGATTGTTTTATTTTCTTTTTTTAAGTGTAATTTATGCTCCCGCAGATGTTCTTAATTGAAAAAAAAAAAAAAAAAAAACAACATTTACCTTAAACTTAGGTAAAACAGGCTCCTCTATCCTGACAAATGTCCCTTTTGGTTTTTGGCCACACTGGCTGAAGGGAATTTATGAGCTCTTCAGTTGGGTAACTCTGGGGCAGTAAATTGCCCTGTCAGGCTGCTTGGACCAGTTTCCCTCAGAGCAGAGGGAAACCTCTGAGCATGCAGGGGGATGTTTCCAAATTATTCTTTTTCCCAGCAGAGCAAAATCAGCTTAGTTCCCTCTCCCCATTTCCCAGGGATTGCGTGTGATTGCAGGTGGTGGAACACCAGAATGCCTGGCAGGTCCTGGGGGGACTGTGCTGGACCCTCAGATGTTGCAGGGGTGCTCCTGTGATGGCTGAGGGTGCCCCAGGCTCCTTCGTGCTCTGGGAATCACTAAGGTTGGAAAAGACCTCCAAGGTCACCAAGTCCAACCTTTGGCCAAATCCCACCATGCACACTAAATATCATCACTTCTGCCTCTAAAGGCACTGGAACTTTCCTTCCCTTTGCCAGCTGTGGGGATGAAGGGAAGGAGGAGTTGGGTTAGGACTGGATGCCACAAAAAAATCTTGTAGCAGAAATGAGTCAGTTTGTTCTGCAGTTGTCAGGTGTTCACATCCCACTGTGGAGAGGGAAGAGTAAGTGATCCTCTCTGGAAACATGGATTATCACTTGTGCTGCCCCCAACTTTGACAGCTTTGGCTTATTGCAGGGGAGGAAACGTGCTCTGTGCATGGCCTGCACACACAGGAGATCAGGAGTGGAGGGGATTCAGTGGGGCTGCACTGTGGGGAATAGAAAAAAACCCAGCCAATTTTGGACTCAGTGCTTTCCCTGATACTTCTTTTTACTCCTAATGGACCTTAGCTAATAGAAGAAATTACTAAGGTTATTTGTGTAGCCCAGAGAAAAATAACATCTGTGATTTGTATGTCGTGGGTAGAGCTGAAAACTGCCACGGAAACTGGTTTGTGGAGAGGCCCCAGAGCTGACATCCTGTCCTTCCTCCCAGCAGAGAGATTTTGAGAGAAAGCATTGACTGGAAAAGTCAGGAGCAGATGCCAAAACATCAGGGAGGGATTCTTGGTCTGAACATGTGTTGTGCTGTGGCCCAGCTTGACAAACCAGATGCTTGTGAAGCCAAGCCCTCGGATAATCCTAATGCTGGAGGATCTTCAGGTGGTGTCTGAGGGGAATTTTTGTTTGACACTGTTTGATTTGGGTGTTTCAGCGCTGCCCAAATCATTCTGGACTATGTCCTTAGATGGAGGATGGATGCAGACAGCTGGAATGGACACATTAGTTAGAATTTGGCTTTTCCCTTAACACATTTTGTCACATCCAGTGATGTTTTAATCGCCGCTCTCTGAAGAACTACTTAGTTTTCTACAGTTTGCTCATCGTGTTCTTCAAAACCAAAGGTTACCATGTTTCATCCTTGTTCCTCTACTCTCAGAAGAGGCCAGTCATTGCAGCAGAAAACTGTTTAGGTTTGTTCAGTTGGTGTCTCTGTTCTCACACACTGAACCTCCAATTTCGGTGGCAGCCAATTAATTCATGACTGTCCTTATAGGGATGGACATAATTCATATATGCTTTTCCAAGAGCTCCCAGGTTCAAATGCTGACCTGGTTTTTTTCCTCCTCTTAATTAAATTATGGTGTGATGAATAAGGTTATGTAAATGAAACAAAGGGCATCCTGTGAGCAAGGCATTCTCATTTATTTGCCTTTATAAATGACATCTGGGATGATCATGAGAGATTTGCATGTTTTGTTTTCAGAACAGTTGTCAGGAAGTTTCCCCGAATGTTTCATTCCGGTGGAAGTGTTCATTGTAAGACTTGGTAATGAAACCTTTTATCTTGTGGAAATCAATTAAAAGTTAATTAAAATTGTTAATAAGAAAAAGATTACTGTGCTTCTTCCCTGTACTACATCCATGTGCTAAGCAGGGGTGGCTGTGACTTCATCCTGACTGCTCTGTGGATAATTGTCCTTTTAATTGACATCTGTCAGTGGATGGTTGGATCTGCTTAGTTTCCAATCAGTTCTATTTCCTCCATAGAAATAACTGATCCAGACAAAAAAACAACCAAACAAACAAACAAAACCCCACAGGAAACTCCAAAAGTAATCTGAAATACTCCTATAATTGGAAACCAGGAGAACAAATTCTCATGAGACAACATTTTTGTATTAGGTTTATTTGGAAGTAGGGTGCCCTAAAGAAGCACCTCTGAGCAGCCACACAAGCAGTGGTGCTCTGTAGAGCCCTTCCCCAGGTTACCTGCTTTCCCTGGGGGAGCTGTGTTGAGTATGTGCATTAAAACATGGTTCTTCTGCTGTTCCTCCAGGCTACAGATGCAGATGCTGGAGTCAATGGGCAGGTCCATTACAGCCTGGCAAACTTCAACAACCTGTTCAGGATCACGTCCAATGGCAGCATTTACACAGCAGTGAAGCTCAACAGAGAAGTGAGGGACTACTACGAGCTCATCGTTGAGGCCACAGACGGAGCTGCGGATCCCCGTCGCTCCACGCTCACCTTGGCCATCAAGGTGCTGGATATTGATGACAACAGTCCTGTGTTTACCAACGCTTCCTACACCGTCTACGTGCCAGAAAATCTACCCCCAGGCACTGTCTTCCTGAAGATAGAGGTGAGGAAGTTACGGAGTGAAGAAGATGTTGTGTGATTGATTTAACTTGGCAGTGAGAGTGCAGGCGGAGATTGGGAACTGCAGTGTGGGGGAAGTCTTTTTGCCCAGAGAAGCTGTGGCTACCCCATCCCTGGAAGTGTCCAAGGCCAGGTTAGACTGGGCTTGGAGCAACCTGGGCTAGTGGAAAGCGTCCCTGCCCACGGCAGGGAGTGGAATGAGATGGTCTTTTGAAGGTCCCTTCCAACGCAAACAGTTCTGGGATTCCTTGATTCTCTCCCTGGTAGTGGCTGATAGCAGGTGTTCCAGGGAAGAGAACAAGACCAGGCTCATCTTCCATTGCCTCTTTCCCTGAATATTGTCCTTGTCTCCTGTGGCAGGTACCTCTGGCTTTTAGACCCTTCAGTGAATTTGATTCCTTGTGTCTGTGTACATCGAATACAATTAGAGCAATATAACAAAACTGCACTTGTTTGCAGCAGTTTTCTTTTATATATCCTTTAAACCTAGTAGGGGTGTTTTGTGAAAAAGGGCTTTGTTTGGTTTCAAGTCCCTTTGTTTTCCTGCAGGCGAAGGATGTTGATCTGGGCTCGGACGTGAACTATCGGATCCGCACGGAGGAGGCACGACAGTATTTTGCACTGAACAGGCACACGGGCGAGTTGTCCCTGCTGAAATCCTTGGATTATGAGTCATTCTCTGACACAGAAGCCACCTTCACCTTCCTGGTGGAAGCCTTCGACAGCAAGGGCACGATGCCTCCTGGGCTGGCCACCGTCACCGTGAGGGTCAAGGTGAGAGCAGCCACTGCTCACTCAAGAGCATCCTTTCCTGGGGGGTACAAAACACTCTCACAGTCGTCCCAGGAACACCAGAACAACATTAGTGTCTCTGCTGCTCTGCTTTTCACTTGGACAAAGCTACTTTTTCTGCCAGCAGCTTGTTCAGTTAAACTCGCATTTTATAACAGTTATAATTACTTTTCTGTGTGCAATTATGTAGTTAAATATTGGATCACAGGTTTATGAGCTACAAGGAAGACCTGACACATATATAAACATTTTGTCCTTCAGAATCCCCAAAAGGCTGAAACCAGCCCCTAATCTGCAAAAATGACCCAGTCATGTTTCAGGTGCAGCTCTGTCTCTCAGTCAAGTCCTTTTGAGCAGATGCTTGATTTTTGTGAGCTTGGGGAGAGAAGACAGTTTAATTACTTGTAGTTTAGCTAAGGAGCAAAAATTGTAACAGGACCAAAAGCACAGCTCAGAAATGCAAACTCCATCTCCAGCAACTTCAGTGTAAATCCAAGTCTGTGGAAAGAATTCAGCATTTATGAATCAATCTGGGGTTCAGCTTCCTGTGTATCTGCAGGTGCTGTGAACTGCCATATGGTTTTGACTAATTCTGTTTGTCAGTCTCTACTGAGCTCAGAATTATTTTAGGGAAAGTAAATGTCTCAAATTATTTGGTGACAATGCAGGAAGGCTTCTGTGATAGTTCTCTGTCTGCAATATTTCTCAGTTCTGAGATGCAGGTCACCCGTTCCCTAAAAATGCGTGCTCTTCCCTGGCAGGTTCCAAGTCAGTCACAGAAATCAAAGCTTTTACCATCATTCCCTGAGGCTTTTCTGTTGGACTTTTAAGGAGGAAGTTGCTCAAACTTCCTTTTTTTCCTATAAGAAGCCTTTTCCCAGCACACTGAGTTTTTGAAAGAATAAAATGTTTCAGTTGGTTTGGGTGGGTTTGGTGGGTATTTTTAAAGGCACCTGTTTTCAAATAGGATTGTGTTCAGAGCAAGTTGTTGTCTGTGTCATAGGGCTGATGGACAAAGATGAAGGGATCGAGTGTCCCCTCAGCAGGTTTGCAGGTGACACCGAGCTGGGGGTGCAGTGACACACCTGAAGGACGGGGCCATCCAGGGGGACCTGGACAAGCTCGAGCAGCGGCCCCTGGGAATCTCAGGAGGTTTAACAAGGCCAAGTGCTGGTGCTGCCCCTGGGTCAGGAGAACCCCTGGGATCAATCCAGGCTGGGGATGAGCAGATGGAGCAGCCCAGGCAGAAGGCCCTGGGGGTGCTGGTGGGGCAGAGGCTGGACCTGCCCCGGCCCAGAAACCCCCCGTGCCCTGGGCTGATCCCCCAGCGTGGGCAGCAGGGCAGGGGGGGATTCTGCCCCTCTGCCCCTCAGGGGAGACCCTCCTGCAGAGCTGCTCCAGCCCTGGGAACAGCCCAGCAAGGACATGGAGCTGCTGGAGCCAGTCCAGAGGAGGCCCCAAGAGGATCCGAGGGCTGGAGCAGCTCTGCTGGGAGGAAAGGCTGGGAGAGTTGGGATTGTTCAGCCTGGAGAGGAGAAGCTCTGGGGTGACCTAATTGTGACCTTCTGGGGCCTGAAGGGGATGACAAGAAAGATGGAGAGAGACTATTTATAAGAGCCTGGAGTGCCAGGACAAGGGGGAATGGCTTCAAACTGACAGAGTAGGTTTAGATGGGATATTGGGAAAGAATTGTTCCCTGTGAGGGTGGGGAGGCCCTGTCCCAGGTTGCCCAGAGAAGCTGTGGCTGCCCCTGGATCCTTGGAAGTGTCCAAGGCCAGGTTGGACGGGGCTTGGAGCAACCTGGGCTAGTGGGAGGTGTCCCTGCCCATGGCAGGGGTGGAACAAGATGAGCTTTGAGGTCCCTTCCAACCCAGACCATTCTGATTCTGTGACTGTGGTTGATTGTTTTCATTAGTAGTGGGGTTCAGGGAGGAAATCCAGTTCAGCTCTGTGGCCTCAGTAACAGCAGCTTGTGCGCTCTCAGAGCAGGTGGTGTGGGAATAGGGAATTTAAGAAGGGGATTACTAGGATCAAAAAACTGGTTCTTGCTCTCCTGGAAACTCTTCCCACACATGATCAACAAAAAGATTCTTTTGAAAGGCAAGGGAGAAGCTGGAACACCGGGATGGAGGTGGGAGTAATGATTTCAGCAGTAAAAGGTTTTAGACTGGGAACAGAACAGGCTTGGGACAGAGGACAAGCAGCTGATCTTTTAAATGAGAAAGAAAATAAATCAAAGTATTAAGTGAGTGTTGTCAGGTGACAGGCTGACTTTTGCAACAGATGAGTGGACATAATTAAATATTACATATACTGCCGAGATGAAGATGTTACCTCGTTTCCAGACTGCCAGTGACAGGTAGGACAGTGGTATTTTGAGTGGCAGTTGAGAGGACTTGTGAAAAAAAACAGCTTTAATATCTCCTTTTGTTGGGCAGATGTCATTAATGTGTCAGGTGGTAGAAATTATGAACCTTGGTCACAAGAGATGTCTGGCATAGAAAGGGTGGTTTAATTGGAGCTTATAGATGAACTTCCCAGATCCAAAATTTACAGAGGTGGGGAAGAAGGTGGAGATTGCAGTCCAGACCCTGTTCTGTCCCTGTGTGAGATGTGATGCATCCACAAGAGGACACCTTGTGTCACCTGGCTGATCCAGGTGACAGAGTAGCAGGGGGGAGTGCAGAGTCTTGGAAGCCAAGTGAAAGCAATTACAGACCACCCATTCCCTCTCACTCAGCTCATCTCTGGCTCCAGGACCAGGAACTGGATGTGTCTCCTCTTAGCAGTACCTGTGTTTTCACTTCATTTAGAAGCTGGTATTTGATTAATTATTTCATCACATTGTTTGAGACCCCAGATAGGGAATAAACCAAGTGCAGATGCACTGTAGGCTCCGACATAAAAGCCATGCAGTCTTTAATAACACAGAACTGGACTAGAGGAAAGCAGAAGCAAGAATTAAAGCAGTTGTGGGGCCAAGTAGGGAACTTGTGTCACCATTACAGATTCAGCCCCTCTAGTCCTCAGAACATTATTTGTATTATTACTGAGGTCTCCAAGTCCTCTTGGGCTTCCACTGTTCTGTTCACATTTGTCATGTTTCAGAGCCCAGCTCTTTACCCAAAGCACTGTAATTTTTCCTGTGTAATAGGATTCTGTTAACCAACTGTGGACATCTGATGGTGTCATATATCATTTATGGGATATCAGACAGAAAGAGCAGCACACCCATAATCACCCTGCTGTTTGTGGCCAGAGGAGGGGGGAGACACACTGGGATATTCTTCAGACTCCCACTTTCAGCCTTTGGCGTGACAACTTACAAATATTTTGTATTAACCTTCCCTGAACTAGATCGAGGCACAGATTGCAGAGCAGAACAAACACTGCAGGAGAAATAACTTCATCTGGTCCTAGTATTGAAACACAGAACAAACTGGAGAGTTGGGCTGATTCCAAAGGGATGAGGTTCAACCAGGCCAAGGGCCGGGTCCTGCACTTTGGGCACAACAACCCCCTGCAGCCCCACGGGCTGGGGACAGTGGCTGGAGAGCAGCCAGGCAGGAAGGGAGCTGGGAGTGGGGATGGACAGGAAGCTGAACAGGAACCAGTGTGCCCAGGTGGCCAAGAGGGCCAATGGATCCTGGCCTGGATCAGGAACGGTGTGGCAGCAGGAGCAGGGAAGTGATTCTTCCCCTGTACTCAGCACTGGTGAGGCCACCCCTGGAGTGCTGTGTCCAGCTCTGGGCCCTCAGCTCAGGAAGGACATGGAGGGGCTGGAGCAGGTGCAGAGAACAGCAACAAGGCTGGGGAAGGGACTGGAGCACAAGTGCTGTGAGGAGAGGCTGAGGGAGCTGGGGCTGTTCAGCCTGGAGAAGAGGAGGCTCAGGGGAGACCTCCTCACTCTCTGCAACTCCCTGCCAGGAGGGGGGAGCCAGGTGGGGATCGGGCTCTGCTCCCAGGAACCAGCAGTAGGACAAGAGGGCTGGGTCTTCAGCTGTGCCAGGGGAGGTTTAGGTTGGATATTGGGAAGAAATTCTTTCCAAAGAGAGTGCTCAGCCATTGGAATGGGCTGCCCAGGGAAGTGGTGGATTCTCCATCCCTGGAGGTGTTTAAGGACAGACTGGATGTGGCATTAGTGCCATGGGCTGGGAAGTACAATGGGGTTGGATCAAGGGTTGGTCCTGATGATCTTGGCTGATTCTATGATTCTCTGATTCTATGATTCTGTTATTGGCCTCTGCTGCAGCCAAATGGCTCCTTGCATTGTCTGGATGTCTCAGGACTCTGTTCTCAGAGAAAGCCAAAGGTAAAACAGTGAATTCATAGAAGCATTTTGATTGGAAAAGACCTCTAAGACCATGGAGTCAAACCATTATCCAGCACCACTGTGTTCACCACTAAACTGTGCTCCCAAGTGCCCCGTCCACACGTCTTTTGAACACTTCCAGGGATGGGGACTCCACCACTGCCCTGGGCAGCCCCTTCCAATGCTTGGCCACCCTTCTAGTGAAGAAATATTTGCTAATATCCAACCTGAACCTACACTACGCAACTCAAGGGCAGTGTAGGTTGCTCCTGTCCCTTGTTCCCTGGGAGCAGAGCCCGATCCCACTGACTCCAGCCTCCTGTCAGGGAGTTGCAGAGAGCAATAATTGTTGCATCCATTCTAATATTGCCAAGGAGGAACAGTATAAATGGCATTAATTTCTTCTTGCCACCTCAAACAGACTGAAATTTCTCTTTTTTTCCCCAGTTCTCAGATTCCTTTGGCTGCTTCCATAACTTTTCCCCTTGACTGGAGGCAGCAGCAAGTCCCAGTGTGTCTGGGAGGGCTGAATCACTTGCTCTGAGTTGCCACACGGACACACGTCCCCTCCCAATACAACTGATTCCCAGTGTTAGGAAAGGCAAAATCATGGCAGTTCAAATGGTGTGCCTGTTGTTAGGATTTAGCTTTTGGAAACACTGTGGTAATAGGGCTTAAGAACCAGGACCAACCTCTTCCCAGTGTGTGTTGCTCTTTAGTGAATAATGTGTTCCTAAACACATATTATAAGTATTTCTGTATCTTGGGGCCTCTGAGGTACCTGCATATTTTATGCTGTGTCCTCCTCTTAATATTACCAGCGTTATTTTTGTATTACTTTGTCTCTTCCTTGTTATAATTGCCTTTTCTTCTCCTTCTGTGTTCCAGGATTGGCTTGCTCTTTAGTTTTTCAAGGGGAATGTGGAGTGCAATGAAGCCATTGCCTCAGGTTAAGGATTCCAAGTGATAGAGCAACAAGAATAGATAAAACCAGACCTCTCGTTTTCTAGCAATGCCATACTACAAGACTGCCCTCAAATGAGGGCTGGAGGAGTGGGCAGAGAGGTGACTGAGAACCAGCTGAACAGCAGATCCCAGGGGGTCCCAATCACTGGCACAGGGTCTGGTTGGAGGCCTGTCACTGGGGGTGTCCCCAGGGTTCAGAGCTGGGCACTGGGGGGCACCAGGAAGAGCGTTGGCAGCAGGGCAGGGAGGGGATCCTGCCCCTCTGGCCAGCCCTGGGCAGGCACATCTGCAGGGCTGGGCCCAGCTCGGGCTCCTCAGCACAGCAGGGCCAGGGAGCTCCTGGAGCGGGGCCAGCGCAGGCTGCGGAGATGCCCAAGGGATGGAGCAGCTCTGGGAGCAGCAAAGGCTGAGGGAGCTGGGGCTGTTCAGCCTCCAGAGCAGAGCCTGAGAGGGGCCCTCAGCCATGTCTGGAGGGGCTGCAGGGAGGGGGCAGAGGATGGAGCAGGCTCTGCTCGGGGGGGCCCAGCAATGGCCCAGGAGGAACGGGCAGGAACTGATGGCCAGGAAGTTGCAGCTGGACAGGAGGAAGAACTTGTTGGTTGGGCAGTGCCCCAGCCCTGAAGAGAGAGCAGAGAGGGGGTGGAGTGTCCTCCCTGGGGCTATTCCAGAGCTGTCTGGACACACTCCTGTGCCCTGTGCTCTGGGCTGGCCCTGCTGGAGCAGGGAGGTGGCACCAGATCCCCACTGTGGTCCCTTCCAGCCTGACCCATCCTGGGACTCCTGCTGTGACATAATCCCAGTTATCAACATTCTGCAATGTATTTCCAGATCTAGTTATCACTAGGAGAGGATGGGAGAAGAGGGATGCACAGGTCAGCATTAGGAATAGGGAGGGACACTTTGGTTCAAACCCTGCTCCACCAGGTGTGTAAATATGTGCAGTGCCACTGCTTTCTCCTCCTGCAGGAATTTAACCTGAAATTCAGTTAATTCATGTTTCCAAGAGCAGGTGAGCAGTGATACATCACTGCTCCTTTATGTGAGATTTCATTCCAAAAAAAATGGAGAATTTCTGCCAGAACTTACATAGACCGTGAAGGACACATGGAAGATAAAAGACATTAGTGAACCAGTTAAGGTCAAACACATGTTTTGACATGTTTCTAGTGTTTCTAAAATAGAATTTGTTATATTTTTTCATTAAATTTCCACCCATGAAGTTAATCCTGCTTTCTAACACGTAACAAACATCTTTTCCCATTTAAAGAACAGCAGAGCAATCCAGCACAGCAGCAGCACAAAACTTACAGGGAGGTTAAAAAAAGGATCTGTATTACCTCCAAAATTTATCTCATTTGTAGTGGAATTAATGGAATAACAACCATGGTGTTGGTCTGCGGTGCCTGTAAACAGATTTATTTCTTTTCTTCCATCTCAACTGATCAGTTCAATCATCTGACAGTCATTTATTGCCTCGTATATTCCATCATGAATATTATCCCCTAATTTATATGATGAGCTATTTTAGGGCTTGCTGAGCACTGAATGTGAAAGAGATGCATTCAGACCATGTGAGGTGTAACAAGGTTCTGTTTTGGATGTCTTCAGACAAGAATCCTGTGTAAAGCAGCACCAATCAAAGACAGAATTCAAGGGGCCACTTCATACTTTTTGTCCTATCGTCACAAAGATTTTGAACTTGAAAATATGAAGGTGTGTGTTAGTTCTGAGAGGCCAAGAAAATAAGGACAGATGGGAAGAAACTGGGAAGGCACTTCTTGATACTCTGATATCTGGTGAAATCAGGTATTTCAGGGAGTCATAGAGTGGTTTGAGTTGGGAGGGACCTTAAAGCTCAGCCATTCCCACCCCCTGCCATGGGCAGGGACACCTCCCACTAGCCCAAGTTGCTCCAAGCCCAGTCCAACCTGCCCTTGGACACTTCCAGGGATCCAGGGGCAGCCACAGCTTCTCTGGGCAACCTGTGCCAGGGTGTCATGGTATGGAAGCCATTTAAGGGAAGAGGAAAAGATAATTTTCTCATACAGGAAATAGAGTTGAATAACATTTGATTTCCATTCAGAAAAAAAATAAACTCTCCTGTGAGAGAGTTGTTTTCTGAAGTCACAGCTCAGATTTTCAATGGTTTCCATGCTGGGTCTGTCACTCCACATCCAGAGGCTTTGCTTCTGAAGAACTTTAAAACTTATTTTCATGCTATCATTTCTAATAGCATAGGGAATTTGCATTTTAATATTTAATAGGCAATTCTTGCTGTTCTGACTAAGGTGCTTATTATGAAGGCTTTACTTCCCACTTCCACAGAATCCCAGGATGGGTCAGGCTGGAAGGGACCACAGTGGGGATCTGGTCCCACCTCCCTGCTCCAGAGCACAGGGCACAGGAATGTGTCCAGACAGCTCTGGAATAGCCCCAGGGAGGACACTCCACCCCCTCTCTGCTCTCTCTTCAGGGCTGGGGCACTGCCCAGCCAACAAGTTCTTCCTCCTGTCCAGCTGGAACTTCCTGGCCATCAGTTCCTGCCCGTTCCTCTTGTCTTACTTCCTGTTTTTTTGTGGGTTTTTTTTCATGAACTGGCATTTAACAGATGGGGAAACTGAAAACTAATGGGAGAGATTAATGGGAAATTAAGGGGAGAGATTGGTGTCTGGGGTCTGTCCAGGGAGTGCAGCCTGGAGCAAAAGAGGAAGGGGCTGAAAACTGGTGTCCTGTGGCATCACTGGAGCAGGACTCAAATGGGATCCTGGGCCCAGGGCAGGTGTTGGGGCTCCAGGTGAGGCTGGTCCAGGCTGTTAAGGGCTGGACCTTAAGACCATGAAATCTTGTAGCTTTTAGGGGGTTTTCATTGTCCTTATTTAGTAAGAAAATACCTTGGATTTTTGTTTTTTTAAATAAGGTGTTGAATGACAACTTCCTGTGGTTAAAGAACACACCAGAGGAGTTGGGATTTTCAAGCACACAAACCACCCCTTCGCTTTCCCCAAAAGAGAGTTTCCCACTTATAGTAGAGGAATGTGAAATATGCCCTTGGAAGCCCCCACACAGCAGGGAATTATTAAACACCTGGAGGCAGCTCAGGTGGGAAGGCACCAGCTCTGGGAATGTGCACATGGACTGAAGTGGCAGATGTTCAAAACCAAAAATGACAGCGGGAAATTACAGATCCAGATCTGGAGCTGTGGGAAAAGACTGGGGAATTTCCGTGTGTGACACGAAGGAAACCTTTTCACTTTCTCCCTTTGTGGGATTGAACATGAGTGGAAGAGGAGATGGCTTGAAAAGTACATTTCTTTTCCTATTTATTAGACTTCTCATAAAAGCCAGCAGACTGCAAAAGGAGCTGGAAAGGCTTAATGTGCATTTATTAGCTCAGACACTGGTTTTTATAGCAATGGAATACTGATTTCCACTTTGACTAGAAACCTTGGTATCAGCACAGTCCTAAAGTTGTAGGAAAAACACATGGATGTAGTTACAAAGGTTTCCTGTGAGTATTTACGCTGCAAAAATTATAGCATTTAAGAAGCTGACAAACTTAAGAAGTGATTTTTCTTTTTCCAACAGGTCAGAAATAGGAGACTCAAACATTTCCTGAGACTTTTAGGATTTTTTCATGGAATCATGGGATGGTTGGGGCTGGAAGGGACCTTAGAGATCATCTAGTTTATGGTCATTTCTGCTTAACAGTTGAGGAGAGAGGCAAGAGGAAAGGGAAGCTTTGGGGTAAATGATGTTTTCCCAAATGGGCACCTTTGCACAGGTTGGTGATGGTAAAAATCACCTGAACGGTGGGATTCTCTTAATGTTCTGGATAAATCAACAGGAGTGTGGGTTTGGTGTTCTTTGAGAGGAATTTGTCCCTCTGGAACTGTTCAGCAGATAAACAATTCTATTTTGCTGTTGCAGAATTACAGCTATTTTAATAAATAATCAAGCCTTGAGTAGAACTAGGGCCCAACCTACAAAAAAAAGGCAGGAATTTAAAAATCACACTGATTTTAGAAGCTGCTAAAGAACCCCTCAAAACCTGGATGAGTAGATGTAGAAAAGTATAACCCTGTTTTAGCAAGAAGGAAATCAGTGAGGGTGAACCAGGTTGTTTTTTGGGGGATCTTGGGAAGGAGAGGCTTCATTCCCATTTGGAAGGGCTGCCATCTAGTGCACTGCAGGTGCTGGCAGGAGGTTTAACAGGGTTCCTTTGGATAAAAGGGCATTTGCACTAGTTATTAGGCCTGAGATAGCTATAGAGACATACACATAAATATACATATGTATATATATGCATATATATATGTACAGACACACACACATATATATACATATATATATATCAAATATATTGGAGTATCACCCAGAGTTGCTTCTGTCGGTGTGGAGGCTAAAAACAAACTCCAGCTTTTACTCTTTCATTTGCCTCTTATAAAACAAGATTTCTACCAAACCACTTCTTCAAATTAAAGTTTGTTCTTATTTAGAAAGTCTTCAGGTTCGTGGTAATATTCAAATCAGACGAGTCTGTCACTCAGGTAACATTATTAATAATATTAATTATTACTAACAAACGTGAGTTATTAATTGGAAGGTGTAACCTGGCCTAGTGGGAGGTGTCCCTGCCCATGGCAGGGGGTGGAATGAGATGGGCTTTAAGGTCCCTTCCAGCCCAAAGCGTTGTATGATTCCATGTAACAGCTGTAGGCAGAGATTTGAATCCAAGGTGTGTGTTTCCAGAGCAGGGAATGAGAAGGAAGAGGGAATTACTTCACCCAGGCATTAAAAGCTTACATTCTTAACTTAGCATAAAAGGCCTCCCTGTGTCCTCATAAATCAAAAATATCTGAATGTCCCTGAAGTCCTCCGAAGCTTCCAAGTCCATTTTATGCTGAGAATGCTGTGCTGGAGGGATTTTTCTTCTGCTTTAGCTCTGGATTGCCCTCCCCACATGTCCAGGAGCACCTGGTTTAGTATTAGTGCATTACAGCAAGTGACTGGCTTAATGATTTTTAAATTACATATTGATTTCCCCCTTAATACCTTTCCTCCCCCCTGCTTTGTTTCCCCTCTCTGGCATTCCGTGGTGACAGTCTCAGTTCACAACATTTTTGTTCAGCATTTTAATACTCTTTGCAGAGAGGTCAGTATTTGTTCTCCTACCAACCTTTTTGCCAAATAACAACCCTTTAAATCTTGGGAATGAGCTGTTCCCTCTTCAGAGCGTAAGGAAAGTGCTTGGGAAGGGGGATCATTCACACAGCTGACTAACAAATGAGTTGGCATCAAGAATATGTCTTAGTTTGCTTTTGGAGGTGCTGATGTGGATTCTCAAGACCAGCAGAATTTGAGCATCTCTCCCATCCCGGGCTTGATCCTTGATCTTTGGGCAAGGGAGGGAAGTCAGGGTGTGTCGTGGCCTGTTTGGTGTGTTGCCCTGTGTGAACATGGTGAAACAAAACCAAAGAAGGGGCAGATAAAGAGCATCTGTGGTGGGGAGACAGCTTTGGGGGTGTTATGCTTTGACTTTCCCTCTGTTTTGTAAATAAATATGTATTAAAAATGTAATAAATCAACAGTTAGATAAGCAGTGACACAAAGGCTGGTTTATATCTATCTCTAAGTATTTGGCTGCTCTTACCTGACTGTCAGAATACACAGCCCAGGTGTTTGAAAGGGAGATATATGGAGAATCCATTACCTAGATTTCCCATTTACATAGTTTGGTGCGTGTCTGAGGGTTAACAGGAGCCTGGATTTAAGTGGATAGGAGCCTGGATTTATGTGGCTGAAGCAGTGAACTGTGGAAGGTTGTAAGATGCTGCAGTTTGGCCACAGGAGCACGGGGAGGATTGTGCCTCAGATTTAAAAGGTGATTTCATGACTTCTTACCACCACTTTGGGGAAGGTTTACTACCCTATTCCTTAACCTGTGCTTAGGGATGGCACTGGTGCTGCATCCATTTCAGTGCCAAGGCAGGTTTAGAGGTGTTTTAAGCAAAAGCCATGAGGTGTAGAGTGAACTTCAGTTATTAACCCGTGCAAATGTCTTTGGTGGTTGTAACAGAAGCCCAGTACTTGCTCCAAGTGTTATATTTTTGCCCCAAAGTCTTCCTGTGATGAAAACCTGAAAACTGTGTCTCTGCACCTGTCCACCATGAAGTCCACTTTGATGGCAAAAATTGGATTGGAGATCTTGGAGAGAGATTATTTCCAAGGGCCTGGAGGGACAGGACAAGGGGGAATGGCTTCAAACCAACAGAGAAGGTTTAGATGGGATATTGGGAAGAAACTCTTCCCTGGGAGGGTGGGGAGGCCCTGGCACAGGTTGCCCAGAGAAGCTGTGGCTGCCCCTGGATCCCTGGAAGTGTCCAAGGCCAGGTTGGACGGGGCTTGGAGCAACCTGGGCTAGTGGGAGGTATCCCTGCCCGTGGCAGGGGATGGGGTGAGATGAGCTTTAAGGTCCCTTCCAACCCAAACCATTCCGTGATTCTTTGACTACAGGGGCACAGGATTTGGGGTGAAATGGAGTGGATCTTGACCTCTTGAGCTACTCACAGAACATACCATGTGCTTTCTTTCTATACTCTAAGAAAATCAGATTTGGGCTGTGTTCCATCCTCAGTGATGGTGCTTTGTGCCCAAAAATCAGTAGTTTCTTTTCGTGACCTTTTTGGTACCTTAAGTGCCCATAATATGTAAAAAGGAATTATACCAGTTGAAGGAGATGATAATATAAGAATTTCTCCTTCTCACCTCTGAAACCAGACTTTATTAGAATAAAAAAAGCATTACAGCCAAAAAACTCCCATTTCCATGTCATCTGCAATGTTTCACATGTTAAGCCTTCTGCCTGCAAAAATTCCCTTTGTGCTTCCAGCACTTACTCCTCGTGGACATTTGGGATGAGCACGGGAGATCCTGGTCTCTCTGAGGGGCACTTACTGCAGCTGCATAGCAGAGACCTGGGATGGTTCTTCTGGGGAGCTTTTATTTTGTTAAAAGTGGAAACGTTTAAGCTCAAACTCTGCTATAAAAAGAATTAGTGGCTGCTTTAGGATTCTGGAGAGATGAGCCAGGAAGAAAAGCACGTGAGGCTCTTCTGGGTAGTTATGACTGAGGCATTTAGTGCCTGTTGGGTCGTCTCAGTTAAGTTTTATGCATGACTGTGCCTCATAAATGTTGTCTTAGAGGAAGGATAAGTTAGAGAGGCAGAAGACTTTCTGTGTCCTACTTTATGCTTTGCTTTGTATTCCTTTGTATTTGGTACTGATCTGTGTATCTTGAAAAAATAGGTGTGTTAAGCAGGATGACTTCCTCATTTTCACTAGCAGAGGATGTAGTGTATCATCTAGCAACAGGATTATGCTTCCCAATACCTCAAGTCACCAATTTTCAGGCTCTAAGGCCCACATAAAGGTATTCAAAGATAACAAAAGCATCCCAGGGTGAATTTCCCCACCCCCAGGGAGCAAAAAGCAGAGGGTGACCTCTTGTTCTTGGCCCAAGAAAAAGGATGGCTGTGGGTTTGCAGGTGCACAGAGAGGGGTGGATCCAAAACACAGGGATAAATACAGATAAAAGGCTGTATTTCAGAAACTTCACCTGCTCCAGGGAGGTAATTCTAAGCGTGCAAATCATGGGAGCAAGACACAAAAAACCCGAAGTTATCATGAGAGTGTTATTGGGTCGTTATCCCCGATGGAGAATTCATGGAATCCCAGACTGGTTTGGGTTGGAAGAGACCTTAAAGCTCATTTTATCCCACCCCCTGCCATGGGCAGGGACACCTCCCACCTCCCAGCGTTGCTCCACGTTGCTCCAAGCCCTGTCCAACCTGGCCTTGGACACTTCTTGCAGTGGGAATGGTCTGTATGGTGTCAGTTCCTTTGCCACAAAAACATATTGCTCCAGAGTGAATTTTCTGGGAGCAGAATGGAGCAAAGCTTCTTTCCCAAACACCATGTCCCTTTGAAGAGTCGGGAGAAACAAGATTGATTATGTAAACTAGACCTGGGTATTAAATTCTCAGATGAAGTAAGTTATTTTCTCACAAACAGGTCAAGAAACGAAAATTATAAGATCCAATGCCTGTAATTCTGTGCAGGAATGCTCGTGTTTGAATTTGGATGTTTTTCAAAAATGTTTTCATTTGAATGCTCTCCTAGTTAAATTGCCTGGGAGTGGCTTTTTAATGTAATGATCCAGTTGTCTTTGAAAATCTGAAACTCGGAGAAAAGGCTTTTCCAGTGCCTTTTGAAGACTTGGATCACAGACCTTTCACCAAACACAAGGCATGAATTTTTCGGGCATTTATTACCTGGATTTCTGACGGCCATTTTTGACATGCAGCTGTTCATTATGCTGTTGTACCCTCTGATGAGGTCTGGGTGAATGTTCTAAAGGACTGTGTAATATAATGTTTAGCCAGTATCAGCACACTGAATTTGCAGTGTGCAGAGCTCTGACAACAGGTCAGAGCATCGTTGCAGGAACTTTGTGTACCTGGAGTCACAGATTTTTAATAACCTGTGACGCTGGTTGAGCTCCAGGGTCAACTCGTCACTGAGAGCCACGAGCATCCAACAGTGGCATCTCCTGTGGTGCCAGCCTGGGCATTCCCACATGGCCTGGGGTTTGGATGAGGGTGCATCTGTCCCACAGGGATGTGCCCATGGATGTCTATATACACATATAGCTGTGCACACGTCTATAGGGGGGAAAATACAGTGAAATTGGGTCTTCGAAGCTTCTTGTCATCATGATACACATCAGTCCAAAGAGCACCAGCCTGGGCTCTCCTGGGGTGTGGATGCTAATCTGACATTCTATTTCCTCTTGATTTATTGCATATTGGAGGTAACCAACACCATCAAACAACAGCAGCTTGTTCCTTTTGGAACATGAGCAGAGCCCACTGCTGGAGGAGCAGGTGGGGTGGAATTCTCTCTTCTGTTCACTTGTGAGACTGTGTTTTCCTGCAGAATTTCCTTCAGTTGAGCTCTGACAGAAATATTTCTGGTGAATCTTTGGCTCCTTCCCCTTGGGTGCCAGTTTTGTGTGCTGGCAGTGGCACTGGGAGAGCCTGGGAATGGCAGATTTCCCGAGGAGGGAGTGGGGAGAGTTCGACAAAACCACTTGTGAATGCGTCTGTAATTTTGTTTGAACTTCAGAACTAAACTCTTGATTGTGTTTTGCAGGATATGAATGATCACTTGTCAATTGTGTTTTGCAGGATATGAATGATTACTCACCAGTGTTCAGCCAGAAGCTCTACAGGGGGATGGTTGCTCCCGATGCCATCAAGGGCACCGTTATCACCACGGTTTCAGCTGAGGATCAGGATCCCCCGGTAAGCAAAAAGGGCCTGTTAATACCCTACACCCAGGAGGGGAAAAACTTCAGCTCTCCTTAGTGCCTGTACTTTCATCCACCAAGATGATGATGAGGAGTTTCAGAGGAGCAACTCCCACATTTGCTCTGTGTCAACCTCTCCTTTGTCGTCCTGGACAGAGGCTGCGTTTACAAGGCCGGTTCCTGAAGCTGGAAAATCACTGATAAAGCTCCCAGGGAGATTTTTGGAAAGCTCTCTATCCGACTTCACAGCGTAGATGAATAAGGGAATAAGCAGGAAGGGAGGATGTGCCTGTCCTTAGGACAGTTCTGCAGCTCAAAGATGAAACAAACCACAGCTTTGTAAGGTTGTCGCTGTCTTGATTTCACAGTCACCGAGCATTTCCAGTCTGAGCCACCCAGGGCTGTGTGGAACACACACCTCACCAACCAGCCCGTTCCACGTGCAGGATTTGAGCCCAGGGCACTCATTTTGGGGATAAAGTTTGTTTCTGTCACTGGCTTTTGTTGCTGTTCCCTGGTGGAGCTGTGGATTGACAGGACTGGGCACACATTCCTGACTTGTTGGCTGTTCTGAAGGGGAATAGCAATCCTTGGAATCAGAGGGTGATGAACATCAGTGACCAGATGATCCACTGAGGACAAGAAAAGCCAAAGCTGTTCTGCCAGCCAGGTTTAATTTTTAATTGCTAGTGTTTGGCATATTAAGGAGAATAAGCCTGAGGGAGAATGTGCCATGCACATTAAAAGCTGGTGGCAGTGCTCTGACATAAATCAGCTAAATATGCTCTGTGGTGAGTTCTTTGCCACCCAGGGGCAGGAATGCCAGAGCAGAGTTTCTGGAAGGACAGCCCTGCTACCCCAAACACACGGAGGCAGCAAATTCCCTGCAGGTCATCCCTGTCAGTGGGGGATTCCTCACCTGGGAGGCACTTGAGGTTGTTTAGAACAGCTGAAGATCTGGAGTATTGTTTGTTTAAAGTGTAGGAAAGCCAGTAACATCATCAAGTAGGCAATTAATAGTGGCTAATTAATAGTAGTTAGCAATTAATAGTGCTACAGGGTATTTAAGGCCAGGCAGCAGAGGACAGAGGCAGTAAGGGAGCAGTAAACAAAAAATACTGGGCAGAGGGGTCCCTTGATGGCCAGTCTTGGACCATTTTGGTGGTGGTGCCTGACTTTGAGGGGAGAAAACAGAAAGGTGATGGAGTTTCCTGCTCTCCTTCCTCCGTATCCTGTTTTGTTCATCTTAGAATTGTAGAACCACAGAATGGTTTTGGTCAGAAGGGACCTTAAAGCTCATCTGGGTCTACCCCCTGCCATGAGCAGGGACACCTTCCACTAGCCCAGGTTGCTCCAAGCCCTGGCCAACCTGGTCAGTCTTGGTAGGAAAAGCCTTTCCATGGGATGCTAAGGGGCCTGTGCTCCCTTTCTCTCCACTGGTGGAAGGATTAAACCTTTAGCTCTATTTCCATGTAAAATATCCTCGCTCCAGGGAAGGAGGTTGGCCAGAGTTCCTGACAAACTTGAGGTGTATCTGCAGGTGTTGGGAGTCTTAAAAGCCTGGAAGTTGCTATAAAGGTGACAAGCTGCAGCACCTGTGAGGATTTGCTGTGGCTGCCCCATCCCTGGAAGTGTCCAAGGCCAGGTTGGACGGGGCTTGGAGCAACCTGGGCTAGTGGGAGGTGTCCCTGCCCATGGCAGGGGTGGGACCGGCCTTGGACACTTCAGGGATGGGGATTTGCTCTTGGCAAGTTTATCCAACTGTCCTGTGAGAAAATCCTGCGGAAAAGGATGTTAAGGATCAATAAAACCAGGCAAGAAGATGAATTTCTAGGCCATGGAAATTACAACATAAGTGGGGATAGAAAGTAAATAGTTGTTCTTTGGGGTTAGGAAGCTGGTTTTAAGTTGGTTTTTTTGTGCAGCTTTTATTTAACATTATCTGTTGCTTTACAACAAGAGATTTTGGGTTCTATTTGCCCATTCTGATAGAAGCTCCATTTTAAAATCCTTGGATTTAACATGTCTAAATTTTGAAGACTGAGTTCTTGGAGGAAACAAAATATTCTGAAATGGATGAATGTATATTTATAATTCTTAGTCCTGTGCAATCAGCATTTTCAATACAAAGTTACTTCGCTTTTTCATTTTAAACCTCTTTCCTCTTCTATATTTCTCTCACTATCACATGAACACTTGTTGCATTTGTTTGAGTTTTATGAAGATTTAAAAACGAAGCTGCCCTGAAGCATTTAATGAAAGCAATAGCCATAAAAGTCAGCCAGCTATGGAGGAAAGCTTTTAAAGCAGGTTTTCAGAGGGTTTTTTATTTCAAACTAATGGCTGATAGTTTTGTCTCTCATCTTTTTTATTTTAAAAGTAAGAATTATCGGGCATAAACAGCTTTGTTTCTTTTTCTGCCTGAGCCAACCTGTTTAGATGCTTTGTGCTCCTGGAAAATCTGTTTATTTGGAGCTGGCTTTGACATTAAATGGTGTCACAAAGTATTTGATATGAACTCACCAGAAATTGGTTTTAAAAACACACAGCCTTTCTCTGTTCACCAAAGGACCTTCCTCTAAACTTGCCTTAAGGGATAGAATATTTTTAGCTATCATCAATATTTTACTTCTGTGGTTTGGGTTTTTTTTAACCTATTGGAATCTTATTTGCAGAGCACTAATACATCTATTTTATCAGTTCAGGAAAAGAAATAGTTGTCTATTAAAAAAATAATTGTGGCTTTAAAGCACACCTGATTATCAGGGCAGGTCTAATAAGAGCCTCACTAATTTGAGGTATCCAAGCCTGATTTTTTTCACTCGTTATTTTGCAAGCAATGTAATTTATTCCCATATCCACATTAAACTCAGCCCAGGATAAAAATCCAGCCAGATTTTTCCATCATCTGCAATAAAAGCTTTTCAGAACTAATCAGCTCTTCAGAGACTCCCACTGTCTTAGTAAATCCCAGCTTGGCTCCTCATTGTCAAATTAACATGGATGCTGTGAGAATCCAAGTGGAAATGCTCAGCACCTGCACGGGATTGCTCTGCAGCCAAGGCAAATCAGAATTTTCCAAGAGCAGAAGAGCAGGTTTGGGGTAAGAAGGACGTGGGAATGTTGTCAGTGGAGGTTGGCTCTTCATTTCAAACAAGCAAATAGTAATTTAGGTGAAAGATAAGAGGGTGAAAAACACCTGGGATGTAATTTCCTGTGTGGATTTCCTAAATTATTTAGAAACCTACTGCATATGGAGGTGTGGAAGTGTCACAATGACTATGATGTGCTTTCAGGAAGTCAGAAGGGGTGAGAGCCAGGTTTTACTCTTCAATTGCTCTTAAATTAATCTTTACTCTTAAATTAATCCAACAATTAATCCTCATTTATTGGAGCTGTAGATGAAAAGTTCTCTTGGTTTTATTTAAAACAACTCCCCCCATCAAATCTCCCATTGTTTGCAACTGTGTATCTTCCATGTCTGAATGAGTATCTGAGGGAACAAATGAGTGTCTGAGGATGAAGAGGTGTGATTTTTTTTTTATTTAATTGGTGCCTAAAACCTTGAGCCATCATTAGAATGCAACTGTTGATAATAGGATTGGTTTGTTTGAAAAAAACACCCATGGATTTCTGGTTATTATTAACACTTAAAACAGAAATAATCTGTGCTGGATTCAAATGTTTCCTGGTAGGTATTTTGTTGTTTTTATTTTGACCTGTGGATTTCAAAGTGGTCAAAAACTCTTGGCCTGAAGGCATAAGAGACCTCTGATAGTTATTCCTTCAGGTCCTTGCTGAAATGTCAATTAAAACATAGAAACCAATGCTTTTCACTAAAGGCCAGAGCAAGATTTGCAGGGCTGTCTTTGAGAAATGTCAGTCTAAATTCTTACCAGTTACTTACACTTTCTCCTTTCTTTTCCATTTTTAATTTACCTTTTATTTGCAGTGACTGAGAATATAAAATATCTTTCAGAAGATACTTTTCCATTTGTTGTAAGAACTCGAATTTGAGGTGCAATTCTGCTCTTTGAAATCTGGTCAGTTTTGCTTGACCTGTTTTCCTGAAATGTGGTAAATCAACAGATTGTCCTTTCAACCCAAACCAGTCTGTGGTTCTGTGATTTTTTTTTTTTCCACTGTGAACTTCTTGCCTTCTGTCCTGGAAGAGCTCCTTTGACCCTCTTTGAGTTTGATTTCCCCAGCACAACTCTTTTGTGTTGAAGTCAGAAATGGTGAGAGGTGCCAGCAAGTGTGAGATGAGAGGGGTGACTTTACAGGGGCTTTGTGTGCCTGGGAAGCCACTAAAATGCTGCATTTTTGATGATGCTGGAATGGTGCTTCTAGATCTAGAAAGATGCTAGAAATGCATCCTGTAGGAAAATCATAGAATCCCTGAATGGTTTGGGTTGGTTAATGATCACCCAGTCCCACCCCTGCCATGGGCAGGGACACCTTCCACCAGCCCAGGTTGCTCCAAGCCCCGTCCAACCTGGTCTTGGACACTTGCAGGGATCCAGGGGCAGCCACAGCTTCTGTGGGCAACCTGTGCCAGGGCCTCCCCACCCTCACAGCCAACAATTCCTTCCCAATATCCAACCTAAATTTCCCCTCTGTCAGTTTGAAGCCATTCCCCCTTGCCTGTCACCCCAGTTCCAATGAACAGCCCCTCTCCTATTTCCCTGTAGCCCCTTCAGACCCTGGAAGGTGCTGTGAGGTCTCCACACAACCTTCTCCTCTCCAGGCTGAACATTCCCAGCTCTCCCAGCCTGTCTCCACAGGGGAGGTGCTCCAGCCCCCTCAGCAACTTGGTGGCCTCCTCTGGACTTGCTCCAACAATTCCATGTCCTTGTGATGCTGGGACATCAGAACTGTGCACAGTGACCCAGGTGGGGCCTCACCAGGGCAGAGCAGAGGGGGAGAGTCACCTTGTGAAAATACTGATTTTGAAGTACTCCTTTCCTTTACTGGCACAAATGTGTGCAGATCTGGTTTCTCCTGGATATTTTCAAGTCTTTACAGGGACAGGTCCCTGGACTCCCCACAGCCTGGACAAAGGCAGTACCTGACTCACTCACTTCACTCTGACTTTTCACACTCTCCAGCATCCCCAGGCAGCACCTATTGCCAGTCATCTCTTTTTTGAGCAAATCCACATCCTTTGGAGCTGAAGAAATCTGAAGCCTTGTCCTAGGGTTGGATAAATCCCTTGGAGACAAGGAGAATTTCCTTCCTGGTGAACATGCAATACCTTGCTGAAGTGGTGTGGTAATGAGCGATGCCAGATGGTTCTGACTGTGTTCTCAAAGCTCTTAACCCTCCAAATATTTGGACAGGAGAGCACCAGGAGCTGTTTGATGGCTGCTCAGTTTGCTTGCTTTGTTTATCAGAGGCGATTCCCAGGATTGACATAACGAGGGGTGTTTGCTTTTCCTGTATAGGCCTTTTTTTTTGTGTGTGGTTTATCAGTGTAAAAGCTGGAATATTTCTGCCCTGGGCTCCGTAGTCTGATTGTTTTTATTTGAAATGTTAATTTAAACAGATGCAGAACACTAATTTTAATGAGCAACCAGCTTCCAGAGCTCCAGAACATCCAATTTAATGGTTTATCCATTCTCTTACCACCTCATGAGGTTTTTCTTCAATGGAGCCCTTTTGTCAAATTGAGAATAATTGTCCTTATTGTGTTACAGGCACCCACTAAATATAAGACGCTGATAGATATTTAATTAGAGATTTCACAGAATTTTAATTGGAGGCAAAAGCATTTTCAGGCAGTCCAGAACTTCATCTTCTAAAAGTTCTTACTGCTGGATTTCATAGAGTCTGCTGGAGACTTGGATGTGGGACACATGCTCCAAATTCCATGAGTTCTTCAAGTCATTTTATCTCAAGGCTTTAGAGGGTCACGTTCTTTTTGTGTTCAGCTTGTGAGAGTTTAAGAATTCAGAATTTCCAGCTTTAGTAAGTCAGAATTTCAGGCCTTTTTGCTGAGTTCCCTACTAAGGAATAAAACCCACTCACAACCCAGAGCTGGGGTAAGACCCACCAAAGTCATCCCGCTGCTCTCATCTGCCCCATCTCTCATGGGGACTTTGAGCATGTTACAAAACTTGTACCTTTTGGGTTTAGCATCACTTCCCAACTTTTTTCCTAGAATTAACTTTACAAAATCTGCTTTATTGAACTCTGCTTTATGCAAATCACTCAGATTTGTTTTGAAGTCTGTGGATGGAGCCAATTTATTACTCTCCTCACGAGGTTCACGTTTTATCTGTAATAGCCTCAGAAGTTTTTTGACTTCAGTCAGACAGAGGCATTGAGTACAGAGAGACTTGGTAGACAGCTCTGTTTTCATTATGCTGCCATCCCATAATTGGACTTTATTCAGGGAATGAAATCCACATCACTGACCAGAGACACATCCGGGATCTTCACCAGCTGACTGCAAATGAGTGAAAGTGAAAATCATTTTTTCCCCATTCTTTGCTGGGCCAAGTCATTCTGGTTTCGTATGTGTTATCCATTTGAACCCTGGAATCACAGAATGGTTGGGGTTGGAAGGGACCTTAATGATCATCCAGTGCCACCCCCTGCCATGGGCAGGGACACCTCCCACTAGCCCAGGTTGCTCCAAGCCCCGTCCAACCTGGCCTTGGACACTTCCAGGCATCCAGGGGCAGCCACAGCTGCTCTGGGCAACCTGTGCCAGGGCCTCCCGACCCTCACAGGGAACAATTCCTTCCCAATCTCCCATCTAACCCTCCCCTCTGGCAGTGGGAAGCCATTCCCTCTTGTCCTGTCCCTCCACCCCTTGTCCCAAGTCCCCTTCCAGCTCTCCTGGAGCCCCTTTAGGCCCTGGAAGGGGCTCTCAGGTCTCCCTGGATCCTTCTCTTCTCCAGGTGAACACCTCCAGCTGTCCCAGCCTGGCTCCAGAGCAGAGGGGCTCCAACCTTCCTGTCCTGGAGAGTGGAAGTAGCGATTCCTGGCTTCCTCTTGAGTTGCTTGCAGAAATTCACCTGAAAACACCCAGAAATTGTTGTGTTTCACTTTCTCTTTTTTTTTTTCCTCCCTTTATTGGATTACAATTTCTCTGCAACCTCTCTGTGCCTGTTGGGAGTTATCTGGGCAGTGCACATGTGCTTCATCCATGGCCCCTTTCCCAGGAGCAGCCTCTTCATCGAACCTAAATATTGGGGCCCTGCTTGTCCCTGTCAAGCTGGACCACAAATGAATGTTGTTTCCCCAGAGCAAATGGAAACTTATGGAATAACAAACCATAAAAGAAATAATTGAAGTTAGATGAGCTTTTTTAAAGTGTTGTGTCTTGAACTCTCAGGGAAACTTTGCTTTAAGAGAATGAACATGGTTCCTGCCAAGTACAATCCTTGCTTCGTGGTTTATTTGGGAATAGGATCTGCTCTATTCAAGTTTTGCTGCAGACATAATAATGTATCTAAATTAATTTAGAGCAGAGGCAAAAGATGATTAATATTTCAGATAATTAAAACTTGCTTCTAAAGAGATTTCCCTGGGAAATCTCTCTGGAGATTGTTCTAATTACATCGGTGCCAAAATACCGTAAATAAAAAATAAATCCCAGTTTTGTTATTTTTCAGCAATGGCAGGGGCAAAGTGTACTTGATAGTCAGAGCAGGAACAATAACCTGATGAGAGTTTTGTTTATTTAATACCAAATTACCCAAGGTGTGCAGGTTTAATGATGATGAGAGCTCTTAGTCTTCCAAGCCAATGTGAGGGCCATTACTCTGAGACCAAATAGACTGGATTTCAGCAGGTAATTTGCTCTTAATTACAACGTTGAAGAAAATGACTGAAGCAGAGAATGCCAGCAGGAAAGTTGATAATGGCCTCTGTTATGCTGTGATCTTGGGAATTTCTCACATTTCCAAGGATTTGCACTCTTAGCACTCGTGGGCCTGTGAAGTTCTTTTAACTGTTAACGTGACCTTCCGTGTGTTACTTTGCTGAACACCCAAACACGTCAGGCAGACCCAGGTCTGGATGATTAAAGGTGCTGATTCTGCCTGTCAGTGAAAGGAGGGAGTTTGGATTTTTGCCTGTGGGTGCCCCTGGGAGAGTCCAGACCCTGATGTCCCCCAGTCTGTCAGTCAGTGTCTCATAAGGAGACCCTTCACCGACAGATTCCCAAGCTCAGAGAGTACCTCGATCACCCTTTTAGGGGGGCTCAACAGAGCCAAGACCCCTCAGTGGGCCCTGCCAAGGCCTGCAGGGACTCCCCTGAGCAGTTCAGGGAATAACCCTCTTTATTGACACAGACTGGGACAGGTTAGTGAGGATGGAAGGTTGTCGGGGAGAGTTTCTAACTGCAAAAATAGGTTTTAAAGCAATCTACTGGTACGGAGATTAAGCCAGGACAAGCTCTGACACAAAGCAGTCTACTCACGTGCCATGGGCTGAGCACAAACACAAGCTCTAGTCCTAAAAGCAGCATTTAGGGTATAATTCTCACCCAAGGTGTCCCTATGGAAGATGGGCTCAGCCCCTTGACTGACCCCAGCAGTTATGGTGGAGTCTTCTCCCAGTTTCCCCCTCTCCCCAACTTACTTTTATACTCTTTTCTTTATGTTTGGGTGGAGTTTGAGTGGCTCTAGTCATAAATACCTTTTATTTCTGATTGGGATATTTAATGGGAGGGGGGTGGTCATAGCTTGGTACCTGAGAGGGGGTGTGATATGGTTGTTTACTTCAGCAGCAGAACACCTTGATTCCCTTGGCAGACAGGTGCTGTGTGGTCTCAGTACCACAATATTCCCCCATTCTGCTGGAATTTCAATGGAGGAGGCCACAGAGTTTGTTCCTCTCTCCATCTGTTCCTCTGAGCAGATGTTTATCATTGGATTGGGAAGCAGGTCAACCTCAGTCCATCCAGGGAGCTGCAGCTGCTTTTTACCCTGGAATTCTGAATCTCCTCTAGATTTAATCCTATCCGTAATTCTGAAAAACTTTGTCTGGGCTGGAGTTCCTTGGAGGGCTCCAAGAGGCAACAGTCAAAGGATTTTAGTTAGATCAGCAAAATGTCGATAGGATTTCGTGAGCTTAAAGCACTTTGGAGCCATTTCTGTTGCTGTTTACAAAAGGAAATGCCCTGGTTCCTTGTAGTTAGTAGCTGACATGGAATATATTCTGGATAACAACAAAGCTGCTTTGTAGCACATTATTGAATACAGATGAAAATCACTAATTCTCCACTAATGAAACCGTGGGCTCTGATGTTTTGGCTGTTTAAATCCATTGTAAAGGTCGAAACCCAATCTGAGATCCAGACTCTGAGGCATTAAGAACATGAAATCGTGGCAATGATAGGACATGAGTTTCTAAGTGCTGTTGTGAATCTACTCCCCAATGTATTTAGCAAATAACTTAGTTTGAGTCCTGTAAAATGTCCCAAGTGTCTGCAGGACACACAGACTTTGGGCTGCTGAAAAATTGTTCTTCAGACATTGGTGTGTGAAGAGAATCAGGGGAAGGACTGATGTCGTGGGGGGAGTCTCTTCTAAACCAGGATGAAGAAGCAGATGAAATGTTCTACAAGTAGCTGAGAAAAGTCTCACTATTGCAAGTCCTTGTTCTCTTTGGGACTTCCACTTACCAGATGTCTGCTGGAAATACAACACGGAAGAGAGAAAACGCTCCAGGGGGTTCCTGGGGGTGTGGAAGGAAAAGGGCCAAAGCCATGTTAGAACCTCTCTGGCTACTGCCATAAAGGACAGTAAAAAGTGTTTCTGTATCAGCAACAGGAAGAGGGCTAAGGGGATTCTCCATCATGTATTGGGTACCAGCAGATCCAGGGCAGTGCCCATCCCTGTGCTGGGCACAGTGGGACACCTCCAGGGCTGTGTCCAGTAACATGAGAGAGACCCAGAGGGGCTGGAGCGTGTGCAGGGAAGGGAACGGAGCTGGGGAAGGGGCTGGAGCAGCAGGAGGGGCTGAGGGAGCTGGGGGGGCTCAGCCTGGAGAAAAGGAGGCTCAGGGGGGACCTTCTGGCTCTGCAAGTCCCTGACAGGAGGGGGGAGCCGGGGGGGGTCGGGCTCTGCTGCCAGGGAACAAGGGACAGGAGGAGAGGGAACGGCCTCCAGCTCTGACAGGAGAGGTTTATATTGGATATTAGGGAAAATTTCTTCACAGGAAGGGTTGTCAAGGCCTAGCACAAGCTGGTCAGGGAAGTAGTGGAGTCCCATCCCTGGAAGTGCTCAGAATTTCCCCACCACCTGGGGCTGGTGGGCTTGGCAGGGCTGGGCTAGTGGTTGGACTCAATGACCTTAAAGGTTTTTCCAGCCTTATGACTCTGAGGTGCCTGGAGGATGACTGCTGGAATGGGATCATTGGAATATAATGGATACCTTAAGAAACTACATTTTTCTCAATAAGTGGCGGTTTTCTTTAGGCAGGTAGTGTTAAAACAGTTAAATCAGAAAATGCTCTGTTACTGATCTGAAAAGTTCATCCATTGTACCCTCTGACAACGCTGCTTCTGATTCCCGTTTGGATTTGGTGTTTCAGACAGTTTGTGACACACTCATGGGCTGCCTCTGCTTGTTCCTTGTCACTGAAACAGGGTCTGAAGAGTGAGGAGGGTTCGTTACAGGGCTACTTAAAATTCGTTTGCAAAACTGCAGTTTCTGTTATTCCTGTTAAGTTTCATGAACTTCCAATGAGTTTTGTAACACGTTAAATCATTTGTGAAAGGTATTTTAGGCAACCTTAAGCTCTACCCATCTTCTGTTTAACAATTTCAGTTGTTATAAGACAGACACTGTTTCTGTGTTTAAGTGGGCGGAGGCTTCAGGTCTTTTCTCTCCGAACCTCTGGTTATTTTTATTTTTCTTGCTGGAAAATTTAAGGTCTTTTGGGGGGAGACAGAGGATCGCTCGGTAAGTTATGAGGAAGACAAACAGAAGTTTTATTAGTGATGGTCTTAAAAACGTTGCATTTTAACCCTTGAGTGATTTCATGAGTTGTGTCAAAACACAGGAATGCTGCAGCTGCCTTGTTTTTGCCTTCCAGGGCACACCAGCGAGTCGGGTCCGGTACAAAGTGGATGTTGTCCAATTCCCTTACAGTGCCAGCATTTTTGACGTGGAGGAAAACTCAGGACGTGTCGTGACCCGAGTGAACCTCAATGAGGAGCCCAGCACAGTGTTCAAGGTACAGACTGGTGTCATTGTAGTGCCTGGAAATACTCCCTGCATTTCCTTTCCCCTTCATGTTTCTCCTCTTTTTCCTTGGATCACACAGAAAGATCACGGGATCATCACAGATCATCAAGTCCAACCTTCAGTTGGCTGAAGATGTGAAATTTCAATTTTGTTTGTTCCTTGATTTCATTTTGTTTTGTTTTTTTTTTCTCCTGGCATGTGTTTTGTGCCATTCTGACTTCAGGAATGTCTTGAATGGATGTGGTTGCACTGATTAGGAGGGAAGGAGGAACAGGGAAACAGCTAAGGGAACACTCATTTTTCCAAAGTTCGTTTTCATCAGGGCCGTCTGAATAGAAATTTTGGGAGAACTTTGTAAGAATAGCAAGATATCCTTTAAAGAAAGCTACTGCACAGTTGGATAGTTTGGGAGTTCCTGTTCACAAGGGCTTAAATGCAAAAATATTGACTTTAAGGAGCCTTAAATTCCTATTGTGTTGTTACTGACCCTGAAGAGTCTGGAGTGTAGTTAGTGTGGAGTAAGGTATGATTTGAATCAAAGTCATTGGGACAGATCTCCCCTCTAAGATCCTTCAGTGTAGGGTGTAGTTAAAAATGAAAATAGATTTGTGTCAGTAGGCAAAAAAAATACTATCTTTGATATCCTGGCTTTATATGTAATTCCCAGCTTTGGAACTGCCAGCCTTCCCTGTGGTCATTAAGGTGTGGTTTGTTTCTTCCTCCAGTTGTTTATTTTTGAAATGAGGATTAAAGTGAGGTTTATTTGTACGCTTTTCCATTGCAAGGAATAAAGCTGTCCACTGTTTTCCACTCCTGAGTGTCCCATCAAGCACTGCCTGAGCTGGAGCAGCCTCCTACTGCTGTCCCTGCCTGAGCACCTTAGGACAGTGCTGATGTTTCCTCAGTTTCTAACTACCAGAGGAAATCTCAGGGGGGAAGAGGATTATCTCTTGGCTAACATCACCAGAGTGTCACTCCTCTGTGGCTGCACTTCTTATTTTTACTTCTCAGGACCTATTTTGGAGCTGTTTGCCAAAGCTGAGATCCATCCCAGGTGAGGTGCACGTGGACACAGAGCACCATTTCTATAAATGGTGAATTTAGCAGAGCATTATTTTACAGAAAATATGGGTCCTTAGGGAAGAAGCATAGGAAAGACTCCAGAAATGAGTGACGAGAAGACTTGGAGTTGCTATTTGCATCTTGACCATTGGGCTTGTGTCTGCTGCTGAATCCTCTGGGAATTTTTCCAATCCCTGTTCAGCATCCTGATACTCTCTGTAACTATGGTATCTTGCAGTGGTGAGTTCCCAGTACGTTGACTGGGGGGAAAAAAAAACCTGTCTTCTTTTCTTTTAAGCTGTCTCATCACTGAGCTGTTGTGGGAATAGCTTGGACTGGCAGGAACGAGTCGAAAACGCTCTGCTGGAGTGAGGCACTGACCTGCTCCACCGAGTGATCTCTGGAAATAAGGACAAATTTAGGCAGAGGAAACTGCAAAACTGTCCATTGCTTCAACTTCAGTGGGCTGGTGTCACATCCATTTACTGGCAGATCTCATATCTTGGTGTGAAAGCTGAAAACAAGTGAACCTGTGTGTCCCAGCAGATAAGCACAGAGCAAAGATCAAGAAAGCAAAATAGTTCTAATAGGCCTCCCTTAGAAGAAGCTCATTTGGTCTTTTCCATGTTTTTGCATACAGAGGAGCTCTTTCCTAAAGAGGGTATTTTCTGGGGGGAGTTGGGGAGAGTAATGTTCATTTTTTGTTTTGCTCTAAGCCTTCGGTTCTAGATATTGATGTCAGCACCACAGAATTCTTACCCAGCCCTTTCTCTGTTTGTTTTCTTGGGAGTTATGGACTCACAGAATCATTTGGGTTGGAAAAGAGCTCCACAACCATGGAGTGCCCCCTGTGCCCGATGCCCACCTTGTCCCCCAGCCCAGAGCACTGAGTGCCACGGCCAGGCCTTCCTGGGACACCTCCAGGGCTGGGCACTCCAAACCTCCCTGGGCAGCCCCTGCCAAGGCCTCACCACCCTTTCCAGCAACAAATTCCTCCTCCTGGCCAACCTGAGCCTCCCCTGGCACAGCTGGAGGCCGTTCCCTCTCCTCCTGTCCCTTGTTCCCTGGCAGCAGAGCCCGACCCCCCCCGGCTCCCCCCTCCTGTCAGGGACTTGCAGAGCCAGAAGGTCCCCCCTGAGCCTCCTTTTCTCCAGGCTGAGTCCCCCCAGCTCCCTCAGCCGCTCCTGCTGCTCCAGCCCCTTCCCCAGCTCCGTTCCCTTCCCTGCACACGCTCCAGCCCCTCCGGGTCTCTCCTGTTGAGGGCCCAGCACTGGGCACAGCCCTCGTGGTCCCTCAGCAGTGCCCAGCCACTGTCACCAGCACCCCCAGGGCCTTTCCCACCAGGCACTTTCCATCCCCTTTGCCAAAACTTGTATAAGTGGTTTTTCTATAAAAAATTGCCTAAACATGGACCTCTCTACACCATGAAATTTGAAATTGCTTCTGGAGTTCTGAATAAGGGCTTTCATTAGATGTGAAAGGAACCCCCTGAGAAATGTCCTTGAAGCTGGCTATGTGTTTTGGAGAGTATTTGTGGAAGACAGTTTTATTTGGATTCCAATTTACTGTGTTCCTGTAAATCTTCTAGCAGAGGGTTCAACCTGTGGGCGCTGTCACCTGTTTCCCCCGTGTTTTGTTCTTACACAAGTTATGATTTGCAGTGAAAGAAAATCTCAGCCAATTTGTTAGACCCTGAAAGTGCTGGTGTTGCTGCAGGTCAACGTGAAAAATGTCCTTGTCTCTGCTCAGGGAGTGGTTTTCTCTGTTGTCAACAGCTGGTGGTCATTGCATATGATGACGGGGACCCGGTGAAGTTCAACACCACGACGGTAGAAATTGCTGTGCTGCAGCCCTCGGTCATCCCACGCTTCACACAGGATGAATACAGGTAAAGCACTTATTCATTTATTCACTGCTATTTTGTAGGTCCTCTTGAATGCTGGGCTATGAAAACACTGTGGTCTTAACAGGTTGTCTCCAGCTGGAAAGATCTGGGCTGTAGGTGACAAGGATCGTGAGGGAAGGCTTGCTCGAAATGATGCTCTCAGAAGGTGCTGAACATGTCAGTCCTTTGGATAAACATGTCGGTCACTGGGATAAACAACAAATGTTGAGCCTTGGAATTGTGACTGGGATCACCAGGGCTCGTGGTTAATTTTCCTCCGGCCTCTTGGAGCGTGTTTTGATCGTCTGCACCATTTGTGTGTCAGACTCGACCTCTTCGACGTTAGAAGTGCAGATGATGATTACTCTTATTACAGAGGATGAGTTGATAAAGTTTACCCTCTGACAATTTAATATCTTCAACTTTAGTGTCTTAAAATTGAGTAAAAAACGACCAAAAAAAATGGGGCACAGGCTGATTAGTTTGTTAAGTTCCGTTACAGAGAATGTGTTTATTAATTTGACATCTGTATAATGATATGAAGTGATAAATTTGACATCCGTAGAATAATAGGGAGTGAGGGATAGGGTCCTTGCAACCAGCCTCAGGATATCAAGGAGTTGCACTGTGTGCTCAGGATGCCAATGTTGTGACACAATCAGCATCGGAATATATTGGGCTTTGTACAGATATTTTCAAGTCCAAGGAAATGAGAACCCAGAAATTGAATGTAAATGATCTTCACAAGGCCCTAATGAGGGGCTTGCTCAGCTATTTTAAGGAGTTCAGACAAAAATTCATGATATACATTCTGTTTATCCTCATCATTAGAGCATTAGTGTTTTGAAGCCATAATTTTAAGAAATGAAAAATAGCAAAATACTGCCAGACCTCTCCTAATTTCGTATTTAATCCTGAAACAAACACAGAATCCAAAGGAACAGTGCAAAATGATAAACTTTGCATTTGATTATAATCCTTTGCTGAAGGACTTTTCGAGAGAGAGATTATTCCTGTTGTTCCCTATAATTTACTGGGGATGTTCAGAGGTATGAAGTGTAATTTAGGTAATGCAGCAAATACAAATGTGTCCATTGTGACTGTAATTTCAAACCTGTCAGGGCGTGGAGGTTGCTGCTGGAGCAAACTTGCTGTTGGAGCAAGTCCAGAGGAGGCCACCAAGTTGCTGAGGGGGCTGGAGCACCTCCCCTGTGGAGACAGGCTGGGAGAGCTGGGAATGTTCAGCCTGGAGAGGAGAAGGTTGTGTGGAGACCTCACAGCACCTTCCAGGGTCTGAAGGAGTCACAAGGAAGCCAGAGAGGGGCTGTTCATTGGGAACTGGAGTGACAGGACAAGGGGGAATGGGTTCAAACTGACAGAGGGGAAATTTAGGTTGGATATATGAAGGAATTGTTGGCTGTGAGGGTGGGAGGCCCTGGCACAGGTTGCCCAGAGAAGCTGTGGCTGCCCCTGGATCCCTGGGAGTGTCCAAGGCCAGGTTGGAGCAACCTGGGCTAGTGGAAGGTGTCCCTGAGCTTTAAGATCCCTTCCAATCCAAAGCATTCTCAGATTCCTGAGCTCCAGTTTTATCCCAGGAGGTGGGAATGTTATTTCAGTACATTTAAAAACCCTTGCAGTAAGAAGTGTCTTGTATCCCTTACTACCCTTAGATGACAACTGAGTAACCCATGGTGTCTTTTCCTCCTTGTGAACTCCTCAGGATTAGCTGAACAGCCTCGTTTCTCTTTCCAAAGGAATAGCAGTGCTGCATTCCTGGGAAATTCTTCCACGTGCACTGTCTTAAAAAACCACTTTTGGGGGCAGCAAAGGCAGTTACTTGTTTTCTTCAATGTCAGAAATGACGTGGAAACAACCCCAGAACTTTCTGGTTCAGCTCTGAGACCCTCTCAAACATTCTGGAGAGGGACTAGTGTTGAATCCTGAGGTTTTCAGGAATTGTCACACTCTGCAGACTGCGCTTTGTGTTTGGTTTCTTGACAAGTGATTCAAACTGGGACTGGCAGGTTTCACAGTGCCTTATTTTTCAGTTGACATAGGATATCTTTAGGGTAAATGACAGCAAAATGATAAACTGTTGGATGTGGATGCTCAAATTTCTGAAGGATTGAGAATTAGTGACTTTAGAGTGGATTAGAATTGATCTTTGCTTGTTTAATTATCATAATCTGGATGATTCCAGCATTGTTTTTGGAGCTGTTTTACAAACTTCCTTTCTGTGTATTTAGGAAAAGGTCACAGTTGAACAGTTTGACAGAGCAAAGCTGCAGCATGTATTACAAAATCAGAAATAAATACAAAATACAGGAGAGAGGGACCAGATGGCCTGAGCAAAAAGGGAGATAAAAGTGCCACTCTGCCTTGAGCTGTTGGTCTGGCAGCTCTGAGCTCTGCCAGAAGTACAGCAGCCCACTGGGGCTCTGCTTGCAGCCCTCTTCATACCAAGGGAGGCTTTGATTGATATTATCCCTATCTTAAAGTGCAGTCAGAGATTTGTGTTTATTCACTCTGCATTATTGCATAACTTGGGGCAAATTAATGAGTCTCTTTTCCCCCCACCTTCTCTGTTTGGATTGTAAATTATACTGGAGACTTCTGGATGCTGCTGTGCTGTACATATCAAACAGGAAAGGGCAGCTGAGGCTATGAGAGCCAGAAAATACAGAGTGGAGCAGTTGTTTTATGACGAGGGAGTGATAAAATGCAGCTCCTTCCTAAGGACTGTGAGAGATGGACCTCAAAGGACATCGCAGAGGGATCAGCTGAACCAGTCAGCTCTTCTGGTGGGGACTGGAAGCTGAAGGCCAAGCAGGCTTTGGGACATCCCTCCTCTTAGAAACAGAGGAGCATCAGTGGGGACCTTCTGACTCTGCAAGTCCCTGACAGGAGCGGGGAGCTGGGGGAATTGGGCTCTGCTCCCAGGGAACAAGGGACAGGAGGAGAGGGAACAGCCTCCAGCTGTGCCAGGGGAGGCTCAGGTTGGATATTAGGGAAAATTTCTTCAGTGACAGGGTAGTCAGGCATTGGACCAGACTGCTCAAGGCAATGGTGGAGCCACCATCGCTGGAGGTGTTCAGAAGAGGTGTGGATGTGGCACTGGGGGGATTCCGGGATTCTCTGCAGGATCTGGTCCAGCAGCTTGAGGAGATGGCACCCCAGGGGCTCCCAGGCCATTAGCCTAGTTAATGAGGGCCAGATGATCCATCCATGCCTAGTGCTCCTAGGGAACTGTCTTCTGGGAACATGGATCCACTGCAGCTCCCACAGATGTCTCTCCAGCACCCCCTTGGCCAAGAGCCTCCCTGCCCTTACCACATTCCGGCTGGTGCTGCAGGCCATCCCTGTGCTCCAGCCTGGATCTTCCTCTGGATCCAAGGACTTTAACTGCATTAGCAGTGTGGACCCTTGTCTGTCCTTCTCTTGGATATTAAAGGTGACTTTGGAGAGCTGACAGCAGCAGTGCCTGATAAATAAAGTGTTTTCCAAGCCAAGCATTGTTCCACAAAAACGCAAAGTGTGAAGAAAACAGGCAAAAATCCAAAAGAATCAAAGTGCTGCAACGTGTGGACATTTAATTGGAGAAGGCTGGTCCACCCTTAGCCCACTTGACCTTTCAGCTGCAGGGAAGGACGTTGCTGATGCTGCTCCTCTCCCCACATCTCCCGCAGGGTGGTTGGCGCTCAGTCGGATTCTGCTGCTTTTCCAAAGCACTGATGGCACAGGGAGGAACCAGCGCCCAAAGGGATGCATGGGGTGCTTGTCAGCAGTGGGCAAAGACACTTCCACCCTCTCCAGCTGCTGTGACAGCCTGGAGAACAAGGACACAGCAGGGTGATGAGGGCAGGGATGCCAGAATAAGGCATGGGAGAGTTTGTGCATCGCTGCACAAACAGGCTGAGATAAATCCCACCATTTATTCAGATTTTTGATGCTGGCTGATCTCATTCTGTTTTCTGCTTCTCTGCAAAGACAGTCATAGAATCCCAGCAAGGTTTGGGTTGGAAGGGACCTTAAAGCCTTAAGGACTATCTTGTTCCACTCCCTGCCATGGTTCCCCCTTCCACCATCCCAGGTTGCTCCAAGCCCCATCCAGCCTGGCCTTGGACACTTCCAAGGATGAGACAGCCACAGCCTCTCTGGGTAACATAATAAAAAGGTCAATAACCAAATAAACCAAGTAAATCCCTTGCTTGGGAAAATCAAACCCCTGATTTTGAGTGCCCCTTTCTTAAGCTGTTATTTCTCTTGTCCCATTGGCTCTACCCAGATCACCTCTGGACTGAACTTCAGAGCAAGGAATTGAGCCAGAAGAAGTTTCCATTTCTTCCCAACAACTAATGGCAACACTTTCATTTCTTAATTAACAGCTATTAATTAGTAGCACTACAAAGCAGTTGAAGACCAGATGTGAAACCTCAGAAGAATATAGATTTTTTTTTTTTAGCAAGCCTGTCCTCTTTATGAGCACGTTCTCATTTTTAAAAAGTAAAAGTTCAAAGGGATTTGGGATCTTTTTGCTGTTTTGGTAATTAGTAAATACCACATCCTCTACAACTGGAAGGTCATTGCTAATAGGAATGTGCTGCTGGAGCAGGGAATGAAACGTTAACCAAGAGCAGCGTCATTGCTTCCTAATTATTGCCTGTGGGCACATTAAACAGGTGTTCAGCCATTGCAGAGCAGGAAAAAAGGAAAATACTGGAAACTTACAGCTTCTGTTAGTGTTGCATTATAGGTCCCCAACCTGCTGGAAAAGATGTGTCCAGTTGTACAGTGATCTGAAGTTTTATGGGGAAATGTGTGAGCCTGGGAATTCGAGGCTATTACTCGCTGTAAATGTAGTGTGGAATTTTATTTCTCTACCAGTAGCAACACTCTGCTGTGAAAATGTGTTCTGCCCAAAAAGTGAGATTTTGGGACATGTGGGCTTCTCTCTCCCTCAGTGGAAGAGACACTGTGATGTTTTCCACCTAATTAAATCCTTCTGTATTGCAGGCAAATGCCATCCAAGCAAATAGTCACGTGTCCTAGGATTTCATGAAACAAACTTATGGAGCTGCAGCAGGAATCAAATGGAAGTGTTTTACTCCAAGAGACTCCTCCCAGTTCTTTGGTTTATTGCTGTCCAGTCTTATTCTCGTATTCTCGTTGGGAAACAGGGAATGGAGAATCCTGTGTAATGACAGTGAGGGGATGGGGAGCATTCCATGGTTGGAATCTGTCTCATCTGGTTTAATGATGGTAAATTTGTACCATCCATTTGGGTCATCCTTTTCCCAGGATACCCAAGTCTGCCCAGTGCTTCTCCTAAATGGAATTTACATTTTATCAATGAAAGACCACTGGCAACCTTTTTCATGAAGCATTTCTGAGGTGTAGGAGTAAAAATAGTCAGTGTTTTCCTCCAACTGAAGCCTCCAACATATATTTTTAATTTGCTTCTCATGACAATTTGGCTTCAGGAATAGATGTGTGATTTTGCTTTTGGAATCGCTGGTTTGTGGTGATTTTCTCCTGGCACTTACTTGGTTTGTTATAAAAAAGTTAAAAAAGCACTCTTTAACATGTGGTTGTGTAAGAAAATTAAATTATTTCTACAGCAAATGCTGGAGCATGAGTTGCCATTGAAAAATTAGGGAGCAAGATAATTAATGTGTAGTAGAAGTACAACCCTTTTTTCCCCCAGTTTTCCTTGGTTTAGCACTTCTGCGTTGCATTTTATTCAAATCTTCTGCTTTTTTTTTTAACCAAATGAAGAGGAAAGTCTAATTTTATGATTAATTTTTCAATGAAATATTGTGGTGAGATGGTACCTGGTGAGAGCAGAGGAGGAGAGCAGAGGGGGCAGGGCTGGGCAGGGAACGTGCCTCGCTGTGCTGGGTGAGGACGAGGGTCAGAGCTCTCAACATGGTGTTGCAGTTAATGAAACATAGAAATAAGTTGCTCTGGGGACGTGGGAATGGGATAGAAATAATCCATCATAATAGAATTAAACCCTCTTGGTGTATTAGGAGGCAGTCTTGGAATTTATCCCGTCAGTCTGACCAGTTCCAGGAGTGAATGTTGTGCTTGGTGGGAATTTTTTCCCCCCTTTTTCACCTCTGCAGTAATTCTGACAGAAATATTCCTGTCTTCAAATCCTCAGCTTTAATGCAGGAAGATTGGTGGGATAACAGGAACACGTTCTGCCTGATGTCAGGGTTCATGAGAACAAAATTTGACACTGGGTTTAAAAAGCAATAGGTTATGACAGGGGTTCACTGGAGCAATGTCCAGACTCCTCTGTCATCTGTTCCAGAGATAAATGCCATGGAAAGGTCAGAGTGTCTCCAACCACTCCAAGAACTGAGACAGAAAAGGAGGGTATTAAGTCCAGTAAGGAATATGTGGTCCTTTTCAGGAAACTTTGAAGCCAAACTGCTTTAAAAGTACATCTAATTAAGAAGAAAATATTCTTTTCCAGAAAAAAAAATAAAATAATCACTGTCTCTAACAAACTGTTGAGACAGTTACAGTTGCACCTCTAGGAACCCAAATATTTGATAAATTGATTGAAAATACCCTCAGTGTTAATCAAGTTGAGGTGAGAATCCGAACAGTGTCATTGAACAACAGTAAAACTTTAGTTCTGACCTATGCTTATGGACCTCCATCAATTAAAATATAAATATATATAAAAATGCATTAAAATATGCTATAAAAACATATATATAAAATATAAAGTCCACAAACAGAGTTGACTGAAGTGTCTAATATGGAGTCCATACACATCACGCTATTAAACTTCACTGCTAAGCCAATTTTCCAAATTATTATTGGGTTTGCTGCCTTTAAATTTAATTTTTTATTAAATCTCCTGTTCATGCTTTGGGAGATAGACAAGTTTCATGGTGAATTTGCAGCATATTGGATCTCAGGCAAATTGAAAAATGGCTGCGAGTCTGACGTGTTCAGCAAAGGGAAAAAGAAGAGAGGAAAAGCTAAAATTTCACTTCAGACACTTTAAATAGTTAAACCCTGCAATGTATTTGACATTTGAGGCCCCCCTCCCCCCCCCCCCCCCCGATCAAGAGACAGGTAATTGAGATGGAGCAAATTAAAAAATATATTATTATTTTAAAAATTTGTATCTATTTTTTACATGAATAATGACTTCATTTTAATCCTGTTCTCCTGGTTTGGGGTTGCTTTGGTTTTTTTCTGAGGGGCAAACCCAAAGAAATATTGATAGGGGTCTCTCCTGGGCTCCATCCCATCCTGGATGCTGACGAGACACCACCATTTACTATTCCTGTAGAAACATTAAAGGGGCTCAACCAACCCAAAATCCACATCACTGGGATGGTTATGGAAAAACACCGTGGGAATGAATGGAAGGTTGGTCTAGGAACAGATTTAATCATGGTCTCAGCAGATGGTTGTGCAAAGGAGAGTGTTGAGGAGGAAGGATGAAGACTCTGGGTGGGCTGAGCTGCAGCTGAGGGGGTTGGGGTGGGTGTTGGTTGCTGTTTATCTTATTTCACCCCAAGCTTTATGGGGTGCAAGTGGATCATCGTGTTGTTGCATGGGGTCTTCTTACTTTCAGGGGCTGTATGGATGTGGATCCCAGTCAGGGAAGTCTTGGGGAGGAATTAGAAATCCCAGATTCGGGAGGGTGCTGTGCTCAGAAAGGAACCATCAAAATATTTCAAAGCAAGTCCAGGGAAGGGAACGGAGCTGGGGAAGGGGCTGGAGCAGCAGGAGGGGCTGAGGGAGCTGGGGGGGCTCAGCCTGGAGAAAAGGAGGCTCAGGGGGGACCTTCTGGCTCTGCAAGTCCCTGACAGGAGGGGGGAGCCGGGGGGGGTCGGGCTCTGCTGCCAGGGAACAAGGGACAGGAGGAGAGGGAACGGCCTCCAGCTGTGCCAGGGGAGGCTCAGGTTGGCCAGGAGGAGGAATTTGTTGCTGGAAAGGGTGGTGAGGCCTTGGCAGGGGCTGCCCAGGGAGGTTTGGAGTCCCCATCCCAGGAGGTGTTAGACAAACCTGTGGCTGTGGCACTCAGGACATGGTTTAGTGGTGAACATGCTGCTGCTGCTGCATTGATGATTGGACTGGATGATCTAAAGGTCTTTTCCAACGTAAAGGACTCTGTGATTCCATGAAGTCAGTCCTGGGCCATGAGGCAGTGCCACTCCAATCCCACCCAGGTGACAGGGACACCCCAGTGGTGCCAGGTGGGCAGAGCCTGGGGCTGGCAGGGTGGTGCTCTGGTGGGTGTTGCACTCAGAGACTGGTTAAGTTATTGCAAATTTGATCAAAAATACCTGCCCACTCTCTGAAACCACATGTGGAGGTCACAGCAGTGCCCTTCCCTTCCACTCCAGGGTCAGTTTTCAAAGCCTTCTCTGTATGGCTTGGGCTGGATTCTCCCACTTTGCTGGAGTCACATCTTCTCACAAAAAGAACCAGCTTTTATCGTCCAGTAACACAAAATTATTGCATAAAAACGCCCTTGCCTGTGCCCTAATCCAGCTTCAAATAATGTGTCCTCCACTGAAAAAGAAACAAAAGCACCATTTTACTTCTTAGTCATTCAAAACAGAAAATAATGCACTTATTCCCCAGGAAAGCTTATTAGAGCTTGTAGTACAGGATAAAACCCAGGATATTGTCACTCGAATGGTCTTGGTTTTTGCCTCTTTGCTTCTCTCCAGTTCAGGAAAATGCTCTGAAGAGACGAGCTGAGTGTTTTATCCAGCTGATGCATTGTTCCCATTGATCCCAATCCCTGAGGTTAAATCAGGGGAATGAAACCACAGCCATTACCGTGGGGGGTTCCTGCCCCTCCCTCCAGAGCCTCTCAGAGCAAACACAAAACCTCTCCCTAATTGTTATTGATTTGTCAATCCCCTGAGTTCAGCCGTGGCAGAGGGGGAGGTACAAGGCCATTGCCACTAAAAATACACTGAAAGTGTGCTTGAAATGAAGTTTGTGTTGTTTTTGTTTTTTTTTTTCCAATCATACACCTTCAGAAGGAAAACAAACCAACATAATATATAATGCAACATAAAAAGGTTATTTTCTTTGCTGACCTCATCAAAAGAAGGCCAGCTTTAAATGCTTCCAGGTTTGAGAGCCTTTTTTTCCCTGTCTCTAAGATTACCCTTTGCATTGGTAAAATGAACATTAATAAGCATTTCATAGCAGTAGTTTTATAGCTTAATAAATCAAGGGCAACGAGGAATTTGATTTCTCCCACTGATGCAGAGGCAGAAGGGTGGGAGCCAGAGGGATCTGCTCCAGGCACGTGTCTTTGGGTAAAAGTGAATTTACCATCACTTTTTCCTGTGAAAAAAAAGGGGAGGTCAGTGTTTCAGTTCAGCCACTATTACATGATGCAGAGCTTAATTGTGTATGTTCAGTGTCTCAGCCTGTTTCTAGGATGTTCAAACCAATATTCATCCCAAAGGAAGTGTTTGTAAGGCAGAGTTCAAGGGTATATTTGCCCATTTCTTGGGGAGTAATGGCAAAGATTTAGGTTCAGTAGTTAGGATTGTGACCTGGGGTTCAGGGAATCACAGAATGTCCCGAGTTGGAAGGACCCCCAAGGATCATCCAGTCCAACCCCTGGCCCTGCACAGACACCCCAACAATCCCACCCTACCCCTGAGAGCATTGTCCAAACCCTCCTGGAGCTCTGGCAGCCTTGGGGCCGTGCCCACTTGCCTGCCCTTAGAATGGGAAAATGTGGTATGGGGTGGAATACTTGAAAAACACTTGGAAGATTGAAGGAGGAAGTCATAAAATATTCGTAGAGTCGCAGAATCATTGAGGCTTAAAAGGAGCCCTGAGATCATCAAATCCAGCCATTCCCCCAGCACTGCCAGGGCCACCACTAGAGAGTGTCCCCAGGTGGCACATCTGCATGTCTTCCAAATACATCCGTGATATTTCCTGGAATGAAGCAGGTGTAGGTTCTGTCCAGAACTTTGAAGACCGCTGCACAACTGAAATAGCCCTTGGAGTCTCTTCCTGCTGAGGAGCCTCTCTGAACAGATCCTCATCTGTCTTTTATTTTGTTGTACATCAAATGAGTGCAACTTTGAAAAATTGAAAGTGTCTGCCTGATGCTGGTTTTAATAAAAATCCATCTGCATTTATGGCTGAGTGTAAAAAAAAAATTCCTTTCCAATTGTTTTTTAAGAGTTTTAAGCATGAATTCAACCTTTGCTTGCCGTGATGAAAATCTGAATGTTTGATTGGAGAGGAGCTCGAGTGTCTCACTTCTCTTGGTTGAAATTGTTTAGATCAGTTTAAAGACATCAGCACAGGCTCTTTGTTCTTTCTGAAATAGTTACAGCTTCCTTGAGGAGACAGAACGTCAAAATGTTCCTCATCACATTTTCTGAGGAGATGGGATTTGAAAAACAGAAGAGAAAGAGTGAAGTAATTCTTTGGCACGTTCCAGGAAGACACTCATTGTTTAGACATGATGGAACAATGCTGAGTGTGAGATGCTCCCTGGTCAGTGTTTGCAGGGTATGAAGATTGTGAGATACCCAAGTGTTAGTGATGTAATCATTTGGTTTTTTCTTCTTTCTTGACAAAAATCGTGCTCAGTGAACCAAAACCAATGTACTCAATGCTTAAAAGTTGTGTATGTACAGAATCACAGAATCAGGGAGTGGTTTGAGTTGGAAAGGATTTTAAAGCTCATCTCATGGGCAGGGACACCTCCCACTAGCCCAGGTTGCTCCAAGCCCCGTCCAACCTGGCCTTGGACACTTCCAGGGATCCAGGGGCAGCCACGGCTTCTCTGGGCAACCTGTGCCAGGGCCTCCCCATCTTCTCAGGGGCTGGCTAGACTTGGGTTGAAGTTGATTTCCTGAAAAGCATCTTGGCTTTTAGTACCAAAATGGGTTGGCAGGAAATTTTATGTTTCCTTCTGAAGAGTAGAAATTCCTGTGGAAGTGACCCCAAAGTGTTTACTGATCCATGAATATAAATTTTCCTGCTTTTCTGACAGATTACTGAGTTTTCTTAGTGTTATAAAATTTCTGAGTATTGTAAAAGACCTATTATGTTTTAAATTTTCCTCCTAGTTTATCAGGCTGTGATGGTTCTTCTGTTTCACTTTCTGCTCATTATTCCCTTCTTTTCCATTTCTCATATCAAAGAACCATTAGATGTTCATGTTGCCCCCTCAGTTGGACTTTTTACTGGTTTTTGCATTTGCACGGGGGGTCAACATTTGCCTTTTTAATGTGGTTTTCTTAAATAACAGATCCTCTCCCTTTGGCAGCCTGATAGATGGAGGAAGCTGTTAACCTGCTGTTCAGGCAACGGGAATGTAACCCCAATCCTTTTGTTCCACTCTGCAGACCCCCCCCAGTGAGTGAAAGTGCCCCCAAAGGAACCGTGGTCGCCGTTGTCACCGCGGCCGCCCTGAACCAGACAGTCGTGTATTCCATTGTTTCAGGGAATGAAGAGGGTGAGTACAATATCCACGGGCATATTTGAGTCTCAGTGGCCATGCCCGGCCTGGTGTGGGCACCAGAAGCCTGCAAGGAAGTGTTGGGAGGTAAAGCTGCTGCTGAGGGGAATCACACACTGGTTGAGGTTGGAAAAGACCTCTAAGGTCGAGTCCAACCCAGAGGTGAAATCCCACCTCATCTGGTCAAGCATGAGGGAATTCCAGTACCTGAAGGGAGCCTACAGGAAAGATGGAGAGTGACTTTTTGTAAGAGCCCGTAGTGACAGGACAAGGGGGACTGGCTTCAAACTGACAGAGAACAGGTTTAGATGAAATATTGGGAAGGAATTGTTCCCTGTCAGGGTGGGGAGGCCCTGGCACAGGTTGCCCAGAGAAGCTGTGGCTGCCCCTGGATCCTTGGAAGTGTCCAAGGCCAGGTTGGACGGGGCTTGGAGCAACCTGGGCTAGTGCAAGATGTCCCTGCCCATGGGGTTGGAATGAATTGGGCTTCAAGGTCCCAACCTCTGCAAACCAAACCGTTCTGTGATTACATGATTCTATGACTGCCATTATCAAGCCTTTAGAGATGAGCTAAAGATCAAATTAACTTGCAGAATTGCAATTAAAATATTCACTAATGTGAAAACTCCCATTGCTGCCACATGGTGTGAATCCAGGGCATGCTGAAACGAGCTTTGATGAAGTTCTACTTGCTTAAGTCTGGCTTAAGGCATTACAGAGTTTGCCTTGCTGTAGCCACAAGCATTAGATTAGAGCCTGATACCTGAACAAAACATCCTGCTTGGGTACTCTCTGTGATCCACCTGGAAATCTCAACAGAGTCACACTCAACAATTTGGAGGGATGTGAAAGAATTCTCCCTCTCATCCTCCTTTTTGTGAGAGGGGGCTGTTTGACTTGTCTCCTCTTGCCAGTGTGACCTCAAATCCTGTGCAGGGCCAGGAGGTGGACTCGATGAGCCTTGTGGATTGCTTCCAGCTCAGGATATTCTATGATTCCCTGATCCTGGGATGGTTATCCCAGCAGCTGTGGGATCCAGCACAGCTTCAAAGTGGAGCTTAGAGGCCTAGGGGAGGGAGGGGAATGACTTTCCACAGACGGTGTCAGAGAACAGTGTCACCACCAAAACAAAACACTTGAGCATTAAAAAAAAAACAACCATGTTTATGCATCTTAGAAAAAAAGTTGCTTGTGTTCTTGCTGGCTTTCAGATGTGTTTGCCATCAACAACAGAACGGGCGTGATCTCCATTAAGAAGGCTCTGGATTATGAAAGTGTGACGAGTTACGAGCTCCGGGTCCAGGCAGATTCCTTGCAAGTGGTGAGATCCAACCTGCGGGTCCCTTCCAAGAGTAAGTGGGAAAATCCATCCTTTTAAATCTCTTTTTCGCACAGATGGGTGTTGTTATTTGGTGAGGGTGAGGCGGTGACCTGGTTGTGCTCCCGGAGGTGTGAGGGTGATGATGGATCTCTAAGCCTGACTTCCTGCTCAGTTTTGAGGTAAATCCTCACAAACCATCTCCGTGTAGGTCTCAGTGACAGAGTCAAAAGTCATGTTGATGTATAAACAGAGAGCTGATGGCACAAATTGTACATTTTCAGTGTCATTAGGGGGTTATGTGATGCAATGGCACAGTGACTTTTTCACAAACACGTTGCATGGCCCAAACTGGGCTGGTGACACCTCACCAGGGGTTGGGACACTACCAAGAGGATGGGGAACAGACCCACAGCAGGGGGAGCAGGGAGAAAAAACTCCTTCCTCTCCCCTGAGGGTCTGTGTGGAGTGTATTGGAACCCTGGCTGAGAGCAAAGTGCTGGGACAAAGACCAGAAGGTTCTTTGCAGCATCTGCATGCAGGAAGTTGATTCCCAACAGGTTTACTTTGGCTCTGTCTCATGGTGTGGGTTTTCTTTTTCCCTTGAGTGGCTTTCTTTTTTGAAGAAAAATATTTTGAAACATCTTTTGATTGTCTTTATAATCCTCCCTGTAAGGAAAATGTCCAGGAAGTCTGGCTTTCAAACACTTGGCTCGCTTTGCCAGTCCTGTACCACTTCCTATTTAACTCACAGTTGGGCCAGAGCTTAAAAAAAGCCCCAAACCTTGTAACAAAAGTATTTTGGTAGATGTTTCCACACAGACTGTTCTTGTCCAATTTTTTTTGTATTTTTTGGTTTCCATGTGTCAGTTTTTTTCCTGTTAAGGAGCATCATGGATGTGTTTTGGAGCTGAGGAGTCCCTTGAAGCCTGGCTTTGGGTACCTGCTGCTGTGTGTGCATAATTCATTCAGAAAAGGGAATCACACTGATATTTTGAATCTAGGAACTACAGATGGAGTTCAGATTTACTTCAGACTTCAGTTTTAGGAGAATAACCATTATTTAGTTAGTTGTCAATCCAGGGAGATACCATAACCAAAATGTCAACCTCAGACTGTTCCTAAACATCAGTGAGATCTGGGCACTTACAACGTGGGTGCATAATTAAACCTTCTCATCATTTTTGGAAATCCTTAGCAATATAAGGAGCAATTCAAATCCAAGTGCATCTTTGAAAGCATTGCTGGCTGGCTGATGCTGTAGGGATGGTGCTGCCACGGCCTTGGATTTGATCTCTGCTCCCAAGGAGGGCTGCATGGCCAGCCCAGGGCACGAGAACTCCCATCAGTCTTTCATCTGCCTGTCACCTTCTTGCCAGAGATAATTCATCCTGCCTGTGTCCAGGCACAGAGAGCTCTGGGAAAACTGGAACTCAGAGCACAGTGGGATCTCTGTTTCTCCTTTGCTGCAGGGAGGAGTGAGCTGTGTCAGCTCTGTCTGCTTTGGCTGCTCACTCTGGGCAATCTGGCAGGGTGACAAAGTGCCACCCTGTCATGACAGAGAATAGGTTTAGATGGGATATTAGGAAGGAACCCTGTGGGGGTGGGGAGGCCCTGTCCCAGGTTGCCCAGAGAAGCTGTGGCTGCCCCTGGATCCCTGCAAGTGTCCAAGGCCAGGTTGGACGGGGCTTGGAGCAACCTGGGACAGTGGAAGGTGTCCCTGCCCATGGCAGGGGATGGAACAAGTTGAGCTTTAAGATCCCTTCCAACCCAAACTATTCTGGGATTCTGTGATCTCGTATTAGTTGAAGGGGCTTAGGTATTGGGGCACATGCCATAAAACTTGGGAATAGTTTGAGGGAAAGCCTGAGACATTGTCCAGGGCTGGCAGTTACAATATGTTCATCCCAGTTTCCAGTGTTACTCATGTAAGCAGCAGGAGATTTTGGGAAATGGAGCACATGTCATCCTGGCTGATGTTCCAGGTGCCATGTACAGAGGGAGAGCAGGAGGGCTCTGGGACAGCTGTCTCAGCTTTCTGTGCCTGGCAGAGCTCCACTGAAGGGCATATGCTGGAAAATGCAGCCAGGCCGTGCACAGGGAGGACATGAGGCTTCTGGGCATCTTCCAGCCTTCTCCAAAGCTTTCTCTGACATGGATCAAGAAATGAGGGAGTCAGCAGGTTCTTCTCTCCTTTGAGGGAAACAGTGGCCTTTCTATCCCTCTTCCAACTCCCAGCCTGCACTAGAGCAGTTCTCCCAACAGAGCAGCACTTCCCAAAAGGTGGTGGCTGAATTATTTTATCCAGGGATGCTCGATAAGGATTGGAGTTGGAATTCAGTCCAATGTGTTTGGCTACCCAGGTGTTTACAGCCTGTGCTGGGCTTGGAATATGCCCTGTACTGCGTGGAGAGCCAAAGAATTTGGTAGATGTATATATTTTAAATATTTTACAAGTATCTGGCCAGCTAAATCACTTATGTCTTTGTAATGGAGACCCCTTGACCTCTGGGTTTGATTCCTACATTTCCACAATGTCTTCCTTTCCATTTTCTCATCACCTTGTTCGTTTTTGATGAGTTTTAATCAGGTTAAATTCTACTTCAGAGTTTCAGGGCACTGAATTGATGAGCTCCAGTGGGAGGAGATGAAGAATTAATGCGCCACTGAGGACTTTGGTGCTACTGAAATGATGTATCCACTCTGGAGATGGGTGACTGTGAATGCCCTGCTCTGGGATTCTGTGACATGGAATTAATACACCACTGAGACTCCCAGTGGCAATGAGGTGCTGCCACTTTGGGTGCTGGATACCACTAAATCGGTGGAATTTGCTCTGGAATTTCTGAGCAGGGCATTGGTGACCTACTCTGGAGCTGCAGTGATTTTTGGGCCCCTCACTTTGTGCAAGACCCGGAGGGGCTGGAGCGTGTGCAGGGAAGGGAACGGAGCTGGGGAAGGGGCTGGAGCAGCAGGAGCGGCTGAGGGAGCTGGGGGGGCTCAGCCTGGAGAAAAGGAGGCTCAGGGGGGACCTTCTGGCTCTGCAAGTCCCTGACAGGAGGGGGGAGCCGGGGGGGGTCGGGCTCTGCTGCCAGGGAACAAGGGACAGGAGGAGAGGGAACGGCCTCCAGCTGTGCCAGGGGAGGCTCAGGTTGGCCATAAGGAGGAATTTGTTGCTGGAAAGGGTGGTGAGGCCTTGTCAGGGGCTGCCCAGGGAGGTTTGGAGTGCCCATCCCTGGAGGTGTCCCAGGAAGGCCTGGCCGTGGCACTCAGTGCTCTGGGCTGGGGGACAAGGTGGGCATCGGGCACAGGGGGGACTCGGTGACCTTGGAGGGCTTTTCCAACCTCAGGGATTCTGGGATTCTCGAAATAACAAAGCTCTGACAAACTGCTCAGCCACCACACAGGGCTCAGAAGCTGGGTACCAACTGTTTTAACTGATGGTATTAGAGAAGATAATTATATAGAAGCAGGAGTTTGAGTTTTCATCCATGCAAGGGAAAAGTGGACAAATAATGCATTAAGTGTAACTAAGCCTGTCATTCAGTGACAGTGCCACTGATAGTGTAGCAATCATTGAATAAATATATGAGGAGAAAAAGTAAATGATGTCCTTTGCAGTATGAGAACATCAAATGGGTAACTTAAGGTGGGTTTTTAATATATGATGCTAAATCATGCAAAGTCACACTCTCCCTTTCAATGGAATCAAACTCACTAAATGAGTTACTTTAAGTGAAACTTTATCACATGGAATTGCTGTGCATTTTTACTTCATTTGAATGGAAGGAGAGTTAGGTTTCCTGATGATGGTGAGTTAAAAAGCTTGGAATTCTGGCTTGAGGAATCAGCAACCTGGTGATGCTGAACCGTGAAAGACCTTCAGTGTTAATGGGGTTTGGGCCATGCTCTGAGACACATGGTGGGAGTTCTTGGGGCTGTGCAGGGCCAGGAGTTGGACATGATGGCCCTCATGGCAGAGAGGGAAGGGGCAGGAGGAAGCAGAAGGATTTATGGGGAAGCAGAAGTGTTTATGGGGAAACAGAGGGAGCAGCAAAGACAAAGTGCTGCCTAAACACAGTGAGGAAGAGCAGTGGAGCTGTAGAGACAAACAGGGGCAAAGACAGGGTTTAACAGCAAATTAAACATGGTCCCAGTATAAGAATAAAAACATTAGTGGGCATGTCCAGAGAACCTGTGGCTTCCCCATCCCTGGAAGTGTCCAAGGGTGGGACTTGGAGCAACCTGGTCTAGTGGAAGATGTCTCTGCCCATGGCAGGGAGTGGGACTGGATGATCTTCAAGGTCCCTTCCAAACCCAGCCTGGTCCCTGTGCCAGGCAGATGAGAAATATACTGTGGTGGGAAACACCAAGGCTTTTGATCCCAAAGGGAAGGGTGTATTTACAAAGAATGGGAACGTGTGCAGGGAAGGGAACAGAGCTGGGGAAGGGGCTGGAGCAGCAGGAGCCGCTGAGGGAGCTGGGGGGGCTCAGCCTGGAGAAAAGGAGGCTCAGGGGGGACCTTCTGGCTCTGCAAGTCCCTGACAGGAGGGGGGAGCCGGGGGGGGGTCGGGCTCTGCTCCCAGGGAAGAAGGGACAGGAGGAGAGGGAACGGCCTCCAGCTGTGCCAGGGGAGGCTCAGGTTGGACAGGAGGAGGAATTTGTTGCTGGAAAGGGTGGTCAGGCCTTGTCAGGGGCTGCCCAGGGAGGTTTGGAGTGCCCATCCCTGGAGGTGTCCCAGGAAGGCCTGGCCGTGGCACTCAGTGCTCTGGGCTGGGGGACAAGGTGGGCATCGGGCACAGGGGGGACTCGGTGACCTTGGAGGGCTTTTCCAACCTCAGGGATTCTGGGATCCTCTGATAGGATCTTGTCAGAGATGGTTTTTAGTTTGGTGTCAAAAGATTTTTAAGCAAAAATAGACCCTTCAGCTGATTATTTCCATGTTTGATCCAGTCAGGTAGAACTGTCTTTCACCTTTGGCTGTCCCCCAGGTGTGTTCCCAGCTCTGATCTGGGCTTTGCTCTGGGTTTTGGGGGGGTAAGGGAACAGTTCTGTCTCTCCTGTGTTGTTTTTGCTTTCTAAACACAAAGTAAACCTTTGGGAATAAAGTGAAAATGGGAGAAAACCAGTTTTACAACCAAAATCCTACAGCTGCTCCACAGTGATTGGGAACAATTGTCCTACAAAGTTAAATATGAACATGGGTTCTGTGTCCCCAGTGTAATAGCAAAGTAACAATAAGTAGCCTCACATTTTTAGTTTCAAACATGTTGCAAAAGTCGGTGCTGATGGCGTTTTACAAGTTGGCTGCTCTGGCAGTCCCCAAATCCAGGACAGATGGACACAATACGCTGCAGAGCCTGCAGAGCTGTGGCTGATTCCTCACAGCTCTGGGGCAGTTTGGGACAAACCTCAAATTTCTTTAGGTGTATTTAGTGCATTTTAGAGAGACCACATCAAATGTGAGCTCTCATTCAGTTAATTATTTGGTAGAAAATGAAGTTTTCTATGGATTTCAATCAGAGCTTGGATCGGTGCTGTTCCAGATATGTCGCTGTTTGTGTCTTGTCACAGCTTCTTTTTGCACCATTCTTGATCAGTGATAGCACATGAGGAGCTTCCTCGGGCTTTATGGGCTGATTTAGATCAAAATGCCACTGAACAGATATTCAGTGCTGATTCCTATTTGGTTGTGCCAAATTCAGGAAGGCGAGATGGAGCAGCTGCAGCTCAGTGCAGTTCACCTGCCAAAGCCCAGAGTCTGCTCCAGCCCTTGTAAGGCAGGAGTAAAGTGCTACTAAACCCTGACAAATTACAAATCTCACTCCCACTGCGATTAAAATGCACTTTTAAAGGGAGGAATCTGCTGTTGCCTCCAGCAGAAGAGCCACTGCCTTTTGAGCTGCGGGGATTGATGTTAAATGATCTTTGCATGAAGAGCAGCTGGATCAGTGGCTGGTTTGGTGTGTTCCAGAAGACAAGGGCAGTGCTATTGGGGGAAACCTTGTGTAAAACTAATCAGGGGACACTCAAAGCATCATTGATGCTGTCCCAGTGTCCAAAAAGCATTGCTTTAGTTCAGCTTCATTTCTGCAGCCTGGTGAGAAACGAATGGATCCAGCAGGTAGATAAGCAGTGATGCTGGGAAAGGGTTTTCAACAAGAGTGTTTGGGAAAAACTTCTGGAAATGAAATGCTATGCACACTCTGGGAGGAACTTCTGGAAATGAAGTGCTACTACACACTAGTTGTGACCAGCTCCCTGGGGTTTCTGTGGGTTTTGGTTTTTATATTAGTCATTCGTGGTTTAGTAGTTTAAGTTGTTTCAGAGGTTCCTCAGCTTTTCACTCTCCTTGAGCAAATCCCAGAAGCTCAAAGATCCAAAGGTCTTCTGGTCTTGGGAGTGGTTATTTAGCTGGTTCTTATAAACCCAAGTTGACTTAGAGGCAGCTACAGTTCTGTACTCTCTGTGCACAGTAGCTCCTCTCCAGGGGGCTGGAAAAGAGGGAAACGGGACACAGGGACCTTGCAGGAGACTGAAGTGGCACAAAATCAATTTTCTTTGCTCTTTTTGGCCCCCTTGACAGCCTGTGCTGCTTCATCCAGGCAGAAATGCTGTTTCTTTTTTCACCTGGCCAGCTGTTTAGGTAACTCAGTCATAGCAATAAGAAATATTCTTTAACTGTGTGAGGTCTCCCAAGAAGTCATATAGAGAGTAGATCCTGGTTTCAACTCCTGGAATCCATTAAAAAAATAAAGAAGAGTGTAACTGTAGCTGATCTCCAGGTCTGGAATACCAAAGATGGAAGGTTTTACATGTAGGAGGATATAAAATTTCTCCTATGGAAGGTGAGTGTAACTATTGACACTCTTTGAGGATCCCTGTCCTTACAGTGGACGCAAAGAGGATTGGAGCCACACACAAACAATGTTTAGAAGCAGCAGGAACAAATTAGGAATATGAAGGAAAAAGCAGTCCAATGGCAGAGCCTAAGCCAGCCTCTGTAAGAATGTGCTCCAGCTGGGTGGCCTTCTCCATGGGGCAGGATGCTGGAGGGGCAGGGCTGGTGGATTTTAGGAGCACCAGAGCCCCATGATCAGGGATATCTGCTGAACCAAGCAGGAAAATCCCCATGGGGAAGGGTCTGGCACGACCTTCCACGCCTGGCACAGCTGCTGCTGAGGGATCTTGGTGAGAATGAGGGTCAGGCAACCTCTGTAGCTGGCTGGGAGCTGTGTCCTGCGGCCAGCTGGAGCTTGGAATTGGATGCAAAGGCCAGCACAGGGAGGAGTTCACAGATGCCACGTTCAACTCCATCTGCCAGAAGGGAGGACATGTAAGCTGTGTGTAAAACTCAGGCAGAAGCTGAAATGCAGGGAGGTGTTTGGTGCTGATGGTGCTGACGGGGCTCTGTGGATGTGCAGGATATTTCATTTGGTTTGTGCTTAATGTGGTAACTTCCATTTCTCATTTTCAAAGCATTCACCCCTCACTAAACAAATCAGTGTTTTGGCAGCTCAGAGAACCACCAGCAAATGAAACAAATGGATTGTTGAGCAAATTGTGACACAAACTTTGCAGGAGGCTGAGCCACCTCACCCAAGCGGGCTTGACATGGCAGTGATAGTGAGCACCAGGAAAAAAGGTGTTTAAATTTGCATTACACAGAGCTGGGGTAGGTGAGCAAAGGGCTGATCCTGCCAGCACTGATAGAATTAGATCTCCCTTCCAACAGCAAACTGGTGCCAGCCATTAATGTAGCTGGTTATTCCCTCAGCAGGGCAACATCACTTCCGTGCATTGCCCGAAATCCTCCTCCCATTGTTGCCTCTTTCCCTAAAGAGTGGAGCTACAGTGGAAGAGTCTGCCTGGGAATCTCATCTTTCTGCTGTAACTTGGTGTTGCAGCCAGAAACGATAAGGATCTGGTTTAACAGGATTTTTCTTTTCTTTCCTTTCTCTTTTTTCCTTCTGTTTGTATTAATGCACTGGATCACAGAATCCTAGGATGGGTCAGGCTGGAAGGGACCACAGTGGGCATCTGGTGCCACCTCTCTGCTCCAGCAGGGCCAGCCCAGAGCACAGGGCACAGGAGTGTGTCCAGACAGCTCTGGAATAGCCCCAGGGAGGACACTCCACCCCCTCTCTGCTCTCTCTTCAGGGCTGGGGCACTGCCCAGCCAACAAGTTCTTCCTCCTGTCCAGCTGCAACTTCCTGGCCATCAGTTCCTGCCCGTTCCTCCTGGGCCATTGCTGGGCCCCCCCGAGCAGAGCCTGCTCCATCCTCTGCCCCCTCCCTGCAGCCCCTCCAGACATGGCTGAGGGCCCCTCTCAGGCTCTGCTCTGGAGGCTGAACAGCCCCAGCTCCCTCAGCCTTTGCTGCTCCCAGAGCTGCTCCATCCCTTGGGCATCTCCGCAGCCTGCGCTGGCCCTGCTCCAGGAGCTCCCTGGCCCTGCTGTGCTGAGGAGCCCGAGCTGGGCCCAGCCCTGCAGATGTGCCTGCCCAGGGCTGGCCAGAGGGGCAGGATCCCCTCCCTGCCCTGCTGCCCCCCAGGATCCCACTGCCCTCCCTGTCCCCAGGACACACGGCTGGGCAGGGACAGATCGATGGCATTATAAATGTTGCGAGTTTTTTCAGATTTCACTTATTTATGTGGAGTCCTCATTTGTTTCCCATCAGTTGGACCATCAGATAGGCAGAATATGACTTTGGCCATTTGAGAAATAGTCTGGATTTAAATTTTTCTTCCCCTAAAGATACAGCTCCTAAACCTTGGTAAAGGAGCCCTGTTGTGTAACTAACTCAGCCCAGCGTGGCACCTGTGCAACATTTAAATTACCCTGGCACTGCAACGAGCTGGGAAAACCAACTCTGCAATGAGGCAATTTATCACTTGCAAATGTGGTTTTAATGAACTGGATATCATCATTTCCAGCAATCTTTCTGGATTATACAATGCTGAAAGAGAGAAACAGATGTTGGTGGAGATTACTGCACGGTGGATTCTGTCTGGCACTGGCTCTGTAGTTTTTGCTGGATGTTTTTCCCTTGCAGAAGGATGGAGATGTTTATTGTTCAGTGGGGTGGATCAGGAACTGTTTAATAAAAGCAAATAAACAGTGGTGGTTTGTGTTGAACCTCTCAGGGGGGGTAATACCTGTGGAGTTCCTCTGGGCCAGACCAGGTCTGGGAAGGAGGACAGGCTTAGAGATGCATTCAATTAACACAATAAATTAATTGGGTGCTGAGGCTGCTTAGCCAGGGCTGCTGACCATTTATGAGTTTAGAGACACCAGAACTGAATCACCTGTTAAGTAGCTGCAGGAGAGTTGGTAATAATTAAAATCTATAAAGCAAGCTGCTGTTTGCAGCAGACCTACTGGTGCTGATCCTTCATTACCTCTTTGTAACATTTAGGAGTATTTAATGGGACCAAAATCTGTGTAACTAAGGTATGACATCGTTACTTGTGCTTTTCTAGTTATTTAAAAAATTAGCTACAGGTCTTTGCTTGTCTTTTACCCAAAGTGCTTGCTTTGTAAGGAAATCCATGGCACCTTTTTGCTCATGGGCAAATTCAGGTAGCCCTGATGGTGAAGTGCAGGGGTCCAGATAATGGGAATTATTCTCATAAAGGTACAAATTTCAGCTCCAAGTTAAACCAAGATCCATTCACCAAAAAATGGCAAATGGAGACATAATAATTAACAAAAAGGAGGTGTCCCAGGAAGGCCTGGCCATGGCACTCAGTGCTCTGGGCTGGGGGACAAGGTGGGCGTCGGGCACAGGGGGACTTGGAGGTCTTTTCCAACCTTAATGATTCTTGGATTATGCAGTTTTAGGATATCTAAGGTACTTATATTTAAACTATTTTCCGTACGCTGCCTTTTGTCTCTTCGAGCTGCAAATGGAATGCCAGCAGGTATCAAAATTAGGACAAAATGTTCTATTTACCCTTCTCCTTCCCTCTTTTAGGTAACACAGCCAAGGTGTTTATCGAGGTGAAGGATGAAAATGACCACGTGCCTGTGTTCACCAAAAAAATGTACATTGGAGGGGTGTCTGAAGATGCCAAAATGTTTTCTTCTGTGCTTAAAGTTAAGGTAAGACTGAAGTTTTTTAACTGACATTCGTTGGCGGTGGGAAAATATTTACTCACTGGTTTGATTTTTCACAGGAGATTTTGAAATATGTGTCTTCTAAAGCTGCTGGAGCTTCTCAGGCACTGGCACCAATTTTTGCTGTATTTCTTCTTAGAAACAAGAATAATAAGCACAGAATGGGCCATTTTTCTGCTGAAATCAGTGTCTGAGTATGAATGAGGGTGTGCTGGTTTCCATTGGTGTGGGTATGATTGACATGCCTTGTCCTGCTGTTTCCAGCAATTACTGACACAAGCATGATTTTGAGTTAAAAACCAGGGTTTTTTTCTACTGAATTTTAGGTGCTTATTTCCCATGAGGGTTTGTAGCTTTCATTTTATATCTGTTAATATTTAGATGATGATTTTTTGATGGTCAACACCAGTTTTTACCTTAGTTTTTTCTGACTACTTGGCAGCAGCATGTTTAGGTTTTAAAAGGGAAAGAGCAGTTTCTGTTTCAGGTCAGCACTGGGACATAATTTTGAGGAAAATTAACTGGAAGGTTTTTAAAAATAGAAAAAAATTCAAGAAAATATAATACATAGAATCTAATTAGAACCAGACATAAAAATAGCCAAGTGTAAAAGCAATAAGTCTTCAATAAAATGCTTTTTTTTTTCAATAAAACTGCTTTTGTGACACAATCTTTTGTGCTTGAGGCAGCTTGAGCTGCCAAGGCAGCTTCTTTCCTCTGGCTTTATTCTGTTCCCTCAGCAGATCTCCTGCATCTCTGTTCACTTTAAACATTAGTGGAATAGCTTTGAAGTTGCTGATTCCAGCTTATGCATGAAAGGGCACAGAAATATGACCTGCTCAGCTTTCTGTTGACCTCATGATGTGTTTTAGAGTGCCAGGAATGAAATAGAGAAGATCAGAGGTTATTAAAGAGTTGTCCATCGTATTTTTCTTGGCAATCCTTCCCAAAATAAGCCCAGAAACGACGGAGAAGTGGGAAACTGTTTAGCTTCTACTTCACCGACTTCATCAAATGTGAACACTCAGTTCAGGCTTCATAAACAAAGCCAAAAAAAAAAAAGGGTCACGTAGCAACACCTGTGGTTTTTTTAAAGGTTTATTTCTTTGGGGTTAAAGAAGCTGTGAAGTGACAGCACCACTGTGTGTTGGGAAGGACACACTCGGAAAAAGATCTGCGGGATTTCCTTGGACCAAATTTCTTTCCCTCCGTCTTCTGCGTTGAAATTTTAATCTCCACCAGGTTTCTCTGCCGTGCGAAATGGGTGGTGACACGTGACTGGGTGTGTGCCTGGTGCATGGGATCATTCAGGTTGGAAAAGCCCTCTGAGATCATCAAGTCCAACCATTCCCTCGACGCTGCCAAGGCCACCACTAACCCATGTCCCCAAGGGGCTCTTAAATCCCTTCAGGGGTGGTGACACCACCCCCTGGGCAGCCTGTTCCTTTCTGTGAAGGCATTTGTCCCAATATCCCATCTAAACCTCCCCTGGCACAGCTGGAGGCTGTTCCCATTCCTCCTGTCCCTTGTCCCTGGAAGCAGAGCCTGACACCCCCCCCTCCTCCTGTCAGGGAGAACAAGAAGGTCTCCCCTTCTCCAATGAAAAGGGAATTCTAGGTGCACAAATCAGCACTGGCAGTGTTGCTGTTGGGGTGGTCTGAGACCATAACTGAGCAGAGTTTTGCAGGTGGGGGTAATATTTTTGTTAAACTTTGGTTTTTCCCTCCGGACTTTTCGCTGGTCGTTGCTTCCAGCTGCAAACCTTCAGCTGAAGGTTTAACATAGTCAAAAACTACAAAAATTCTGGCAAACCCGTGAATTTCAGGACTGAAGAATCATAGAATCACTAGGGTTGTAAAAGGCCTTTTTAAGGTCCACAAGTCCAAGCATCAACCAGCACCACCACCGTGTTCCCCAGTAACTCATGTCCCCAGGGGCCACATCCCCGTGGCTTTTGAACACCTCCAGGGTGTTTTGAACACCATGTCCCTGGGCAGCCACTTCCAAGGCTTTACAACCCTGTCTGTGAAGAAACCTTTCCTAATATCCACCCTAAACCTCCCCTGGTGCAACTTGAGGCCGTTTCCTCAGAGGAGAGGAAACCCTCCTGCCAGGGGGTTGTGGGGAGCCCATAACAGGACCTGCACGATGGCACTGCAAGAGATCAAGAATTCTGAAGGGCACAGTTATTTAGGTAAAGGAGTGTTTTGTGTCTGAAAGTAAATGAAACACGAGCCACGGATGCCAGATGACATTTGGAGTCGATCGTACGAAACGTGGCCAGGCTGTGAAATCCTTCCTGCTTTTCCAAGAGCCATCCCTGACTTCTTAGGCACAGATAGTCGTGTGTGTCAGTCAGAGGGATAAGAAAGGGGTGGAAAAGAGCAGCTATACAGGTGGGGGAAATTTGAGGGTGAAGAGGGGAATCTGCTTGTCCCCTTCAGAAACATTTGACTCAGAAAAAGGCCATCAGGGGACAAGATCGTCAAAGGAGGACCAAAAAAAGTGACAGTTTTATTTCTCGAAGCTATTCCTGACAGAATTCTCCCTGACTTTGCTGGCAGGCAAAATGGATCGAGGCAGAAGCCAGAAATTGTTATAAGTGGATGGCATCAAACTGTGTGTTTAGTTAAAGTAAAATTAGAAACAATTAAGAAGTGCTCTTGTTGCAGAGAATCAGGCTGTAATTTATTGTTCTAGCACTGAGCATTCTCGGCACTCAGTGCCACTTAGCTTGTTTTCTGGCCTGTAGAAAAGAAAAGTAATTACTGTTAGTTAAGTACAATCCCCATTCCATTTTATTTTAAGAATAATTAATCAAATGAATGTCTTTTCTTGAACAGCTCAGGTGAGTAAAATTAAAAGAGTAGTTTTCCAGGTTGAAATTTAGAAGAACATTAATAAAGTACAGGTAGAGCTTGCACTGTAGAAATTATTCAGATTTTGATGCTACTGGGGAAGTCAGATTCTTAGTAGGAGTTTCAAATGCACTTGCTGTCATCTTCTGCGTTGATGAATTCACATCATCTGAGTAATTTTGAAAAGAAACTGATATTCTCCTCCTATTCTCATTATTCCTGTCACTGACAACAGCTTTGATGATCCTCAAATATGGGGTATTAGGATCAGAGAACCCCAGAATGGTTTGGGTTGGAAGGGACCTTAAAGCTCATCTTGTTCCACTCCTCCCACTATCCCAGGTTGGACAGGGCTTGGTGGAACTGGATTGAGTTGCTTTGTCTTCCTATGGTAGCTGAAAGTTTTGTAAAACACAACTTTTATAGCAAAATTTACAAGAGAATCCCATTTCATCAGACTTTCAGAGAAAAAGCACGTTCATGAATTATATTTTTACGTTCCAAGCACAAATATGTATTTAATTTATCCCAGTGGGTGCAGTAAGTATTCCCCAACAAGGGCCTTCCAGCTGGATGGCAGAGGTTGCTGCTTTGGAAGCCCTACTTGTGGAAACACCAGTTAGCAAGAAGTGCCTTTTTCCAGAGTGGCGGGAGGAGATGATGGTTGAAAATAAGGGTCAGACTCATTGGCAGACCCTGGTCACTGATGGTTTGTTTTGAAAGCAAAGGAGGGGTTGAAGTACCTGAGGTTAAAACTCATCATCTGGGTATCTGTATCTGCCTCAGCCTCTGGCTTGTGAAGAGCAGGGTCTGGAGTTTCCAGTGAAGCCAGATTGTTTCTATTCCCACTTATCCATTTTTTTCGTGCCAGAAAACCGAGACTCACCTTGAAATCTTTCCTTTCCCCCAGAGCTGTTTGTGGCCTCAGCAGGGCAGGGTGAGCGACCACCACACAACTCTTGATGCTCAGATACCTCCGGTTTCACCTTCCTGAAGTTCCCAGCATGTTCCCAAGCATCTCCAGGAGGGAGAACCATGGGAAAAGAGCAGTGGGTTAATTGCAGTCCCTGGAATGGCTGGTGTTTGGATATGGGCTCAGTTAGATGTGATTTACAGGGTGTGTCTGCTTTATTTGCCAGGCTGTCATTCAATTATGAAGCATAATCCCAGTGGCAGGCACTTGGCAGCAGTTTAAGCTGATGTAATTCTTCCTTTTTTTGTCAAATAGGATAAAATAAATAAGATGAATAGGAAAAGATGAACTGAGAGAAGTTAGTGAGGAAGGACTGAATTGTAGGTGGTTACCAGGGTAACCACTAAGGAGACTTAAAAATAATTTTATGTTCTGGCAGAAATTAATTGTTTCTTTAATTTAGAGAGTATGTGAAGTACATCAGAGAATCAGAGTGGTGTGGGTTGGGAGGGACATTAAAGACCATTTCATTCCACCCCCTGCCATGGGCAGGGACACCTTCCACCATCCCAGGTTGCTCCAAGCCCCGTCCAACCTGGCCTTGGACACTTCCAGGGATCCAGGGGCAGCCACAGCTTCTCTGGGCAACCTGTGCCAGGGCCTCCCCATCCTCACAGGGAACAATTTCTTCCCAGTATCTCATCTAACCCTGCCCTCTGGCAGTGGGAAGCCATTCCCCCTTGTCCTGTCCCTCCATCCCTTGTCCCCAGTCCATCTCCAGCTCTTCTGGAGCCCCTTTAGGCCCTGGAAGGGGCTCTCAGGTCTCCCTGGAGCCTTCTCTTCTCCAGGTGAACCACCCCAGCTCTCCCAGCCTTTCAAATGACCCAATGCAAAACTACAGCTTTCAAATAGAACCCCCCCCATCCCTGAAAGAAACCACAATTAGCTCTTCTTTAATGGGACATAATAATTAAAGGGCATAATTAATGAGTTTAGTCATTAATTTTTAGTATAGTAGTTCATGTGAGTAGGTTTTGGGTAAATCCATCACAAATACAGCACTGAACATTCAGATGTTTGGGTTCAGTTGTTTCAGTCGTGCTCCGTGGCTTGAACAAAATTTCAGCACTGGGAGTAAGAAACAATCAGACAACCAACCAAGAAAAGAAGTGGGGAGAGGAGGAAACAAATTGAATTTAGAGACCAATACAATATTGGATAAACACTTCTCTCATCATCAAAACAGCCCCACGTGTGACCAAGGCCAATACTATGAAGCCCTATGAGGTCAGTGGGTTTGCTGCCAGCAGCATCCACTCTCTTAAATATTTTAATTTGAATATAAAAGCCTTTTAGAATAGGCTAATGTGTTGTCTTGCCCTAGATTCTTAGTAAGATTGCTCTAAGGAGATAAAAAGGAAGCTTGAGCTCAGCAGAATGCCACAAATCATTATCCAAAAAGTCATTTCCAATTAGAATTCATTTGGGTAGTGATAAACCATATGAATTATTCTATATGGGGATGATTGGATTAAGAGCAGTGTCCTCTGAAAGCTGAGAAGTACTAATGCTCCAAGAAAAAAAAAAAGAAAAGGGATATATTAATGCAAATGACACTTTTTAACCAGGGATCCAGGCCGTGCTTCCTAAAGTCCCCTTCTCTGCAATTCCCTTTTCTTTCTCAAAATTTTCAGCTCATGCAAGAACCCATTCCCATGATTAAAGGCCTTTTCGTGCTTTTCTCCATGAATATGTGATTTAAAAACAGATGTAACGCTCATAGCTACTAATTTATGAATTTTCTGCATTAGGATTTGCTTTGCATTTCATTATATTAGAATTATTTTGCTCTGCCACTGGGATTTTCGTGGAACTCCTGTTTTCCCCCCTCAGAAATCCAACCAGGCTTCCTTTAGCCACATACACAGTATTTTCAATCTGCTCAAGGAAAACAACCAGAACCAACACAGTCTTTAGGGAAATTACTGGCAGGAATCGACTTTTCACTATAATGGTGTGTCATTAGCCCTTTCTTTTTAAAGGTTTTTAAAGTAAAAACCTCTGGTTTTATTTATTAAAGTGCATTTAAATGAGGAAATATCAGAGAGCCTAATTCTAGTGAAGGAATGAAGGAAGGGAGAGGGTGTTTTTCTCTACTCCTTGGTTTATAAAGGTATTTTTGTGCTGCAAATGTTTGCGAAGAAGGAATCTTGCCAAAAAAAGGGCCAGTGAATCCAAGTCTGTGGAAGTGGTGGCCTGTATTTGATGGAAGTAGCTTGGTTCTTACAATCTGGTTGATCAGATTTTCATTTCAGACTTTTCCTGTGGTTTTTTTCCCCCTTTCTGATGAACTTCATCATGTAACTGCCTCCTTTATTGCCCTTTGAATATCTTAATGTGCAGGGGAGCAAATAAAACAAAGCCACGTCACGCTGCAGGTCCTGACCCTGCTGACACACAGGGGAGCAGGGATTGCTCTTTCCTTCCCCATCATCCTCAAAAGCATCTTAGGGGTTCCATACTTAGCTAAAACAATGGATAAGATAAATATTTAAAATTCCTGGCTGTAGTTCTGTGGATATGCAGAGAGAGAATACTGGGATTACTTTTTTACCCAGACACGTAATCCATGTTAAATCTCCAGCTGTTTTCTATCCCTGCCCAAAACTTCCACATTTCTTTTGGTATTTCCTTTTCCTTGGGATGACAAGTGAATCTTTAGGGTGGCAAGTCCTGGAAAAGGGAGATTCCACCTTGGGCACCCAGGGCAGCTTTGAGCTGGGAAAGACAAAGCGTTCCCTCGTGTGTCCACCAGGGAACCACTTGTGCCTAAAAATCAGCTGCTTTGCCTGTCCACGACCTTTTCTTAGTTAAAATGGGATTGATGAATCCCAGAGGAGGGAGAAGACATCCCTGGGAGAAGGAGAAACCTCCTCTGCAGCCTCACTGCAGGCACAACAGCCCAGCTGCTCTAACATCTGGCCCCTGATGGAAGCAGCGTGTCCTGCTAAAAATATCATCCCAGGAATGCCAAGCACACAGGTGATTGCTTTCAAAAAAACTATTTCTGCTTAATATGTTGGCTTGCTAAACTTTTTACTATAAAATCTATTGGTTTGTTATTCTTTTCCTCTGGTTGTGAGATCAGGGAATCTGATGAGAACTTACTGAGGTTCTACAGAGAACCCTTGGGGGTTTTTTTCAAATTAGTATTGGATTATTTCAGTTACTCTGATATTTTCTAGCATTTTTAAGGCTGTTAGTCCTGCATGTGCCTTCCTGAGTAAAGTGGCTCCTACAGGGGATGGAAGGGGGGTGGCATGCCTGGATTATTCCCATCCCATGGAGGATCTCCATGTGCGTGGGCTGCACTCCCACCTTCACACATCCATCGAGCACTAACTGCTCTTGGAAGAGCAGGAAAATGCTATAAAATCGTTTTTTCCAATCATTCTTTCCAAAATCCTAGTTTGGGAGCACCTCTTATTCAACATTTCTTTCCCATGAGACAGCCTATCACAGTGGATCCGTGTTTCCTTCCCACGCCTCGGGGGTTTTGACTCCGTTGGACAACAAAGTGAGCGATTCTCAATTGCCTTATTTCTGCCCACCTGTGTTTCCCAGAAGTTTCCTGGCACTGGGGTCCTTGGGAGTGGGCTGGGCAGTGACCAGGATCAGTGATATAGTGATACATATATATTTATATATATATATATGTATATAAAACTGCCTCCAGCCCCGGGAACAGCCCAGCAAGGACATGGAGCTGCTGGAGCCAGTCCAGAGGAGACCCCAAGAGGATCAGAGGGCTGGAGCAGCTCTGCTGGGAGGAAAGGCTGGGAGAGTTGGGATTGTTCAGCCTGGACAGGAGAAGCTTTGGGGTGACCCAATTATGGCCTTTCAGGGCCTGAAGGGGCTTAAAAGAAAGATGGAGAGAGACTATTTATAAGGGCCTGGAGTGCCAGGACAAGGGGGAATGGCTTCCCACTGCCAGAGGGCAGGGTTAGATGGGATACTGGGAAGAAATCCTTCCCTGGGAGGGTGGGGAGGCCCTGGCACAGGTTCCCCAGAGAAGCTGTGGCTGCCCCTGGATCCCTGGAAGTGTCCAAGGCCAGGTTGGACAGGATTTGGAACAACCTGGGCTAGTGGAAGGTGTCCCTGCCCGTGGCAGAGGTTGTAATGAGATGAACTTTAAGGTCCCTTCCAACCCAACCCATTCCATGATGTCAGTGACAGCCCATTGTTTTTCTCTTTGCTGTAGTACATTGGTAAGGACACCATTGAAATGATGCTTTTAAAGCATAAATTAATTCCTCTTTGGCTCCACGTGGCTGCACAAACACAACCCTGTGGTTGGACACTTATGCCCTCCTCCAGGAAGACTTGTAAAACTAATCCCACGTGGCAACAGCACTGATATTGTCACCAACAATTGTCAGCTCTGTGGAAGAGCATTAAAATCATCACTGGCTGTAACTCCTCAAGCTGTTGCATAACCATGGGCCGATTCCAGCTTTTAGCATTATCAGCGGGGGCTCAATTCAGACTTGCTGCTTAGAATTAAATGCAATTGTTAATTTTAAATGTTTCCCAGTCTCCCTGGAAGGGTCACCCTTAATCAGGAGCCCGAGGATGCTAACAGGGCATGGAAAATGGATGGGACTGTGCTGCTGAGGTTTTTTTTCCCTTCTTCCTAGCAGATGGCGGCTTCAACTGTTCCCAATTAGTTGCTGGCACATAAAATTGCTTTTAGAACAAGACCATTTTCGCCGGCAGGAATTTACAGATTGTTGCAGATTTGCAGTTCTGCAGCCACAGCTGCCACTGGCCTGTTTTAGAGGCAGTTTTACTTGGTGATTTACAGACACTTAAGCCACTAAGTTTGTTGTAGCTATTGCAGTTTACCCTTTTTTTTTTTTTCCTGTATTTCTTCACTGCTCTGCTCTTTTACACTCTCCCCCGGCTCCAGCACTTTTGAACTGCTGCTCATCACCTTGGTTTGGGCTGCCTCAGAAATTTGTAGCTTTGCATCTGCTCCTCAAAATTCACCTTTTCCCACCAGATTCCCAGCTGTGAGATATTTGAGCAGCCTTCAGGGACAGCTCATGTGGAACCTAAGGCTTGTGTTAATATTCAGGATGAGAGGAAGCGGCCTCAAGTTGTTCCAGAGGAGGCTTAGATTGGATGTTAGGGAAAAAAATCTTCATGGAAAGGGTCGTCAGGCGTTGGAAGGGGCTGCCCAGGGAGGTGGTGAAGTCCCCACCTCTGGAAGTGTTCAAAAAACATGTGGATGTGGCACTTGAGAACATGGTTTTGTGGTGAACGCTGTGGTGGTGGGTTGATGGTTGGACTTGGTGAATTTAAAGGTCTTTTCCAACTTTTATGATTCTGTTTATTACACCAGAAAAAACTTCTATACTCAGGGAAACTGTGAGGGGTTATAGAGGCACCACTAAAGGGATCTCTGTTGCTTCCAGTTTTTGGCTCATGTATTTTCATCTCTTATTTTCAGCTTGACTCAGCTCTAATGAGTCCTATATACTTCCATACCAAGGATTATTGGCTTAGTGGACTTCTTGTTCCAAGAGAGATATCTGCCAGTAAAATGATAAAAAAACCCTGTCAATAACTTTTCCATAAACCATAGAATCCTGGAATGGTTTTGGGTTGGAAGGGATCTGAAAGATCATCTTGTTTAACCTCTGCCATGGGCAGGGACACCTTCCACTAGCCCAGGTTGCTCCAACCTGGCCTTGAACACTTCCAGGGATGGGCAGCCACAGCTTTTCTGGCCAGCCTGTGCCAGGGCCTCCCCACCCTCACAGGGAAGAGTTTCTTCCATACATCCAACCTAAATTTCCCCTCTTTCAGTTTGAACCCATTCCCTCACTGATGAGTAGGAGCTGGAGGTGATGCCAGCCAAACTCCCTCATTGTGGGCACACTTGCACTCAGTCACAGGAGTGTGTGGAATTTGGCCTGCTAATTCCTAACATCATCCATATTTATCAGCCCTCAATCACAGCAGAGTTTCGGAGACATCTGTATTTCTTGCACATGACAAAAGGCAGATTTGCTGCTGTACTATTAAGATTAAGTGTAGCTCTTTCTCTTCTTTGACAGTCCTAATGCAACTCTTGAGATGTTGTAGATCTCTTCCTAATGAAGTGTCAAAAATATTTACCTTCAGGACAAATTACAAGAACAGCAAACATCCTTACCGTGTGTTAAAGAAGTTTGGTACGTTCCTGTCGGCGGCTCACAAGCTCTCCCTGGTGGTCCTGCCGAGCTGAGCCTCGTGCCAGGCGTTGTTAGGTCTGAGTGATGGGGCGGGGGAATGGAAACAACGAAATTAAAACATTTGAAACTGGAATCTGATCCTTTTTCCGGGCTGCTCTGCACCTGTTTTGCTCGTCTCTGTGTAGATGGCTTCTGGGAGGGAAATGGCCTGAGCTGCAGAGATGCTGAGGCTGTTTGATTGCTCTGGAGTGACACTGAGTTCTCAGAACTTCTGCAAAATTAACTCATAGCCTGTCTGCAAGCTTTGGGCACCTGAGCTGCAGGGTTTTAGAAGCTGCAGCTTCTAAAATGCCTCTTTTACTGGAGTTTGATGCGTTAAACTCAGCTGCAAAACTAAGATGTCGTTGCTTCTGAGCAATGACTCCAGAGTGCTGGTGTTTGTTCAGAAAGGCTGACTCCAGGTAATGTCTGTGCCTGGGGAATGGATACCTTCATTTGGATCCAAATGTTCTTTATCCTTAGTCCCCCCCCTGACACGGGTGAAATGCTGAAGGTGACATTGATTTCTGGTGTTATTGAAACAAGCTGCTATTTAAAGCCGTATCTTTCTGTCGAGAGAGAATTTGCTAATATTACAAATATGACAGGCTTCTGACCCAGCTGAACCAACCTAACAAATCCATTTTACCACAGAAATTGGCTTTTTATTGAAAGGGTGTAATGCCCATCCCACGGGGCACCTCCAGAGAGCCTTTGGCACTTAGCTGGGCAGTCACTGTGAAACTTGTCTCGCTACAGTGATGAACCTCAGGGAACTGGATCACATATTGCTGCTCCACCTGCTGCTCTGTGCCTCGTGCTCAAACATATTCTGTGTGGGCTTACAGGAATTACCTTTGTCTTTCCCCCCCCCAGCTCCATTACCAACATGCCAAGTGGACTTGTGGGTAAGCCAGTGGGTTTGTCCAGACAGGTCTTTTCTGGATTGTTCCTGGCTTTAACCTGAGTTATGTTCTACAAGCTGAACTTACCTCAGAATGGTCTGGGTTGGAAGGGACCTTAAGGATCATCTCATTCCATCCTCCTGCCATGGGCAGGGACACCTTCCACTAGCCCAAGTTGCTCCAAGCCCCGTCCAACCTGGCCTTGGACACTTCCAGGGATCCAGGGGCAGCCACAGCTTCTCTGGGCAACCTGGGCCAGGGCCTCCCCACCCTCCCAGGGAACAATTCCTTCCCAGTATCCCCTCCCTGCACAGTGTCAGTGGGAAGCCATTCTCTCTCATCCTGCCACTCCAGGCCCTTGGAAACAGTCCCTCTCCAGGCACCTGCCTGGCCTTGGACCCACACACAAAGATTGGGTCGGTATGAGGCAAGGAAGTGATGATTTTAAAAATTTCCCTGTTCTGCATCAATACAAAGTGTTCCTTTTACATATTCCAGTATCCCCTGCTACCACAGGCAGAGGCTCCCTGACCTCAGCTCCGAGTTTGTGGAGGATCTAAAGCTCTCTTACAACACTTTGACAAAATGGATCCGAAAAAACATCCAGAGAAGCTGCTTTGAATGGTTCTGTAACCAACAGTCTGCATATTTGCAAGGATGCTTTATTTCTATTATCAGGCTGGTTTGAAATGTTTCTTTAGTAAGAGTAACTTTAGTAGTAATAATGTAGTAATAGCCATCCTGTGCACTCTTTTAGTTGTAATTTGAAGATTTCCGTGGTGTTTGGTTAAGAACAGGTACTTGAAGTGAAAGGTTTGATTGTTATCATATATTCATGATTTTTAGGGATCCCTGGGAGGAGAGGCTGGGGCTGCCCCAGGCTGGGCACAGCCCCTTCCAGGGGCCCCTTCCAGTGGCCCCATGGCCAGGCACAGCTGAGGTGCTGGTTTAATTTTTGTCTTGCTTTTTCCCCATCCAAATATCAATCTGATGTTTAGGTCCAGCCACTTCTTTGTGTTCGGGTTGGATGTTTGAGAAAATTTCTTCACTGAAAGAGGGGTTAAACATTGGAAGGGGCTGCCCAGGGAACCGGACACCATCCTGGAAGTGTTCAGGAAATGACTGGATGTGGCACTCAGTGCTCTGGGGGGGGGTGACAAGGTGGGGATCGGGCACAGGGTGGACTGGATGGTCTTAGAGGTCTTTTCCAATTCCATGATTCTATAGCACAGCATGCTTTCACATTCAGTTCTTCCTTCAGAATTTAATTGTCAAAGGAAAGCCAAAAATTTGCCTGCTCCTGATATCCACCTGTCAAGCTCCTGCCTGCTGGCTCCAGGATGTTTTGGGGCTGTATTTCCCTGTGCCAGTTGGAAAGCAGGAGTGCTCTGGAAAAGCTCACTGATATCTTTACTTTTTTGACTGACAGAATGGGGTACATTTCAGAAAGCTTTTAACCTCCCCCTTCTTCCCTAAAAACACTAATAAAGGGGGTTGAGATCACCCAAGAGGCAGTAATCTTGATTTTAAAAGCAAGCTCCGGAGCTAGAGAACAAAAGCAATTTAACACATTTCATATTTATGCTTTTGGTAGCCGAGCTGGATAAAGCTTTATCAATTTAGAGGCAAACAAAATATTCCCAGAGGATGTGAGGACCATTTCAAGCAGTCCTGTCTCAGTGATGAGTGACAGCCGGTGTCATTGTGGGAGCTCATTTTTGGGCAGCTCTGCAGCTCTGTGATGTGCTGTTTGAAAAGTATTTGCTGTCTCCAGCTAAACCAGGCTGGATATTATCATTTGAGTGCTGCATAGTTCTGTCTGTTCCATCTGGGCTGATAGGAGTTGGAGTAGCATGGAGAGCACATCCAGCTTTGAGTACCTGGATCCGGTGCGTCTCCTCGCTGGTATTCCCTGGAAATTATCCGAAAATGAAGACAGAACAGGAGTCAGTAAAAATTTCCACCGTAAAGATGTTGTTCTCTGCTGGTGAGGAAACAATTAATGATGATTAATGGCCACCTACTGACAGCTTAATGACCTTGCACAGATGAAGCCCTTTTAGCAGCAGTGGCGTATCAGGGCAAACAGCTCCAGTCTCTGCTCTCTGGGACCAGGGACAGCACCCAGGGAACGGCTGGAGCTGTGCCAGGGCAGGGTCAGGTTGGATCTCAGGGAAAGGTTCTTCCCCCAGAGGGTGGTTGGCACTGACCAGGCTCCCCAGGGCAGTGGGCACAGCCCCAAGGCTGCCAGAGCTCCAGGAGGGTTTGGACAACGCTCTGAGGGACAAGGTGGGATTGTTGGGGTGTCTGTGCAGGGCCAGGAGTTGGACTTGGATGATCCTTGTGGGTCCCTTCCAGCTCAGGATATTCTGTGACTGTATGAACTCTTAACGCTGCCACAAACCCTGACTAGATTGTGATTGTGTTTTGTTCTTAAATCAGGTAAAGTAGGGATTTCACACGGATTTTACATGGATTTTACACCAAGACCTGCCCCTTTTTGAAGTCAGGGCTGTTTTTTCTCCAGCATTAGCTTAAGCCACAGGTTTAGAAGCCGTACCAAGGCTTTGATAAAAGCTGGTGATAGCTGCCAAGGTGTCCCACGTGCTGAGGTGATGCCCAAGCCTGTGAGTGCACGATGTACAGGCAGTGATTAAGTTCCATCTCACTGACCCTTCCCACATGGAGCACGGGAAAGCCTTGGAAGGGTCCTCAGAAACACTCCCCTCTGAACACAGCTCCTGGCTGCTGAACAGGAGCATAAGGAATGGGGCTGGAGAGGCCAGGATGGGGCTACCCAGGGTTGGCAGGCACGAGGAAGGTGGAATAACAGCTCCCAGGGCTGCCTGCTGGATGCCAAGTCTGCATCCTAAATCAGCAACAGGACAGTGCCAGGGCAGCTCTGGGTCTGCACAGCAGGTCCTTGTGCACCAGGGCAGGAATGCCACTCATTCCTTTCTTTTTTCAATAAAAAAATTTATTTATTTGGTCCAAAACTACCTGTGCAGAATATCTCTACGAAGAGGGAGAACATTCTCATTGTATAACTTTGTGAATAAGTTGCTGGGATGTTTTTTTCTTTGATATTGAATTTTCAACAAGAATTTGGCAGTGGAGGTTTCTCAGAATTGAACTGTTCTTACATATTGTTGCAGACTTGAACACTCAATTTATATTTTTCTTCTTTTTTTTTTAATTTTTTTTCTTTCTTTTGGAGCAGTTTAATGCCAACAGAGGAGAAAGAAATTGCTGGAAAAGCAAAACTGTGAGCAGCAAAGTTAAATGAACCATTTAAAGCACCAGCAATATCTGCACTCTGGGATCTAATGTTTTAAATGTCAGAGTGGAAGAAATTTGCTGGACCAATATATAACTTTATTTAAAGGACAAGGTTAATGATTCCTTGCCTGCATATTTACCTTGTTTGCTTCTGCTTGTTTTCTTTTCCCCATCAGGCTGATGATAAAGACACTGGGAATTACAGTGCCATGCAGTACAGACTCATCATTCCCCCCATCAAGGATGGCAAAGAAGGTTTTGTGATTGAAGCTTACACAGGGCTGATCAAAACTGCAATGCTCTTCAAAAACATGAGGAGATCCTATTTCAAGTTCCAGGTCATTGCCACTGACAATTATGGAAAAGGACTGAGCAGCAAAGCAGAAGTGCTTGTAAGTATGAGCCAGGCATCGTTAGGGAATAATTCCTGAGGAAATTTAACCACCACGTAAAGTTTAATTCCAGGCAGACCTATAGAAAAGCCATGAACTGTGTGTGCTTAATTTTTTAAGTCACTGAAATAAAGCTTTTGCCTTTTTAAAGCAAAAGATGTTAGGACATGTTGGAGCGAGTCCAGAGGAGACACCAGGTTGGTCAGGGGGCTGGAGCAGCTCTGCTGGGAGGAAAGGCTGGGAGAGTTGGGATTGTTCAGCCTGGAGAGGAGAAGATTTGGGGTGACCTGATTGTGGCCTTCCAGGGCCTGGAGGGAGCCTGCAAGAAAGATGGAAAGATGGAGAGGGACTATTTATAAGGACCTGGAGTGGCAGGACAAGAGAGAATGGCTTCCCACTGCCAGAGGGCAGGGTTAGATGGGATATTGGGAAGAAATCCTTCCCTGTGAGGGTGGGGAGGCCCTGGCACAGGTTGCCCAGAGAAACTGTGGCTGCCCCTGGATCCCTGGAAGTGTCCAAGGCCAGGTTGGAGGGGGCTTGGAGCAACCTGGGCTAGTGGGAGGTGTCCCTGCCCATGGCAGGGGTAGAACAGGATGGTATTTAATGTCCCTTCCCACCCAAACCATTCTCCATGTCCCCGCTGGCCATGTCCTAGTTGGCCACATCTTAGTTGGCCATGTCTTACTTGCTCATGTCTAAAGGGAGCCTCAAGGAATAGTTTTGGGCTGAAAACATACTTCTGAGTTTCCAGGAAAGCACCGTTTCAGAGCTGGCACCAACCTGAGGCCTCGAGCTCGCGGGTTTTTGCTGTGTAAAGGCCATTGACTTAGTCCAGTCACAGGAACCATCAGAGCTAAATTTCTTTAAAGCCCATATAACATGATGGATTGGCTTAATATTAGCATAATGTGGCAGGGATGAAGTGCATTATCCACTTCGTGGGAACACTGTCAAATGATACAGATGAGAACCATAACACTTGGGGCATTGAGTTATGCAGGGATTCACCAAATAAACATAATGTATGACGTCCTCATGCTTGACCTCCCCAAATGATAGGGCACCCTCAGGCAATTTGGGCAGTAATGGTATATTAAAATATAGCCAGAAGGTATCGACATTTAAATTAGAAAGTGAAGGATGTCTCTAATTTATAGAGGTCTCTTTAGGTTGTCTGGGTGAGTGATGGGCAGTGCACCCACTGTCTTTGAGCAAGGCATGGAAGCTGAGAGTGGCTGGAGATACAATTAGAGATCAACACCATCCCACTGAAAGTTGGGACGTGGAGCTGCTGGGGCCACTCCAGAGGAGGCCCCAAGAGGATCAGAGGGCTGGAGCAGCTCTGCTGGGAGGAAAGGCTGGGAGAGTTGGGATTGTTCAGCCTGGAGAGGAGAAGCTCTGGGGTGACCTGATTGTGGCCTGAAGGGACCTGCAGGAAAGATGGAGAGAGACTATTTATAAGGGCCTGGAGTGCCAGGACAAGGGGGAATGGGTTCCCACTGCCAGAGAGTAGGGTTTCATGGGATATTGGGAAGGAATTGTTCCCTGGGAGGGTGGGGAGGCCCTGGCACAGGTTGCCCAGAGAAGCTGTGCCTGCCCCTGGATCCCTGGAAGTGTCCAAGGCCAGGTTGGACGGGGCTTGGAGCAACCTGGGACAGTGGAAGGTGTCCCTGCCCATGGCAGGGGGTGGGACTGGATGATCTTTCAGGTCTCTTCCAACCCAAACCATTCTGTGATGCTCTGATTTTATGCCCCAAGTGAGATCCATATGTGAAGATCCTTTCTCAAGATTTGAACAGGATTTGTCCTGCTGAAACTGTGGCTCAGGTGCTCAGCCTGGCAGGTGTTCTTTCTTTCAATCCCAGCTCAAGAAGTGCACATAGAAATGGGAAATGGATTTAGTTACTCTTGTGCAAGTGAATAAGATGTGGGGGAAGGAGACAGGACTGCACTGGGAGGAGGTCTAGGGGGAAGAGGCAGGACATGACCAGAGGAAGAACCTGAGCAAGGTATCCTCCAGAACTTAAACCAGGAGCTTCCTCAGAGCCTGGCACAGCTCTGTGAGCACCCTGACCTGCCACGTCCACTGGTTAAAGGTCTTCATGCTGGTGGAGACAGTCCATGTGATGGACACCGGGCTGCTCCTGATGGCTGGAACTGGCTTGATGGCTCGAGTCAGGCACCTGAGGGGAGACAGTTTGGTTCCATCTGATGGCATTTCCCTCTTAAAGCCTCTGTGAGAGAACAGGAAGAAATAAGAAATTACGTTTTAAAATGAGTTTGCTGCAAGGAAGCACTTAAAGGTACTAAGTGTAGATAGTGAATATTCACTATCATAAGATATGATGTCATAGTTATCTTTATAGGTTATCATGGATATCATCTTTAATCAAATGGGGTTTGGGGAGTTGCAAGGCCCCTTCCTCATTCAGCTCTCAGCATCAGCTACTCCCAGGAATCCCTCGGTGCCATATAATGATCTAGACTCTTTGTAGGCTCTGCCTTGATTTACAACTTGGGAACTACCTAATGAATGAATCTTGGGATCAAAGGGATATCGCTTATGGGCTAGTGCTTATCAACAATTTTATGCTTTCCCTGCCTTTACAAATGTGGATAATAAGCAAGTCTCCTCTAGAAACCTCCAATTTTGCTTGATTTTTGTCCAACACCCTTGGTTTCCTGTAGCTTGTCATGAATGTGTTTATCCATGTTTTTGTGTAGGAACAAGTGGTGATAATTGTGATTCCTGGAATGTGAAAAGAACTATTGCCTTTGTCTGCAGTGTTGCCTTTATGCAGCACTCAGCATATGGAGCACAGTGGTTGCTTGAATTGGCTCATGTCATTAATTCTATTAAATTGATCATTCTGTTAGAGTTCCGTTGCATGACTTTAGTCTAAATTTTATTTGGAGTTCATTATAATTCTGTTCTTCTTACACAGAAGCCAGATCGGGGCATCTGATGACATTTCAAGAACATTTAAATATTTAAAGTTGAATTAAGCTTCAAAGCTGGTGAATCAGTGTTTGATGTGGAGGGGTATTGTGGCTTTTCTGCCGCAGTGATTACAGGGCTCGGGCTCCTCTTTTGAAAATCAGGCGTTGTTTATTTCTTTTGGAATCAACTTAATTCCTGATTTTTAAATTTATCAGGTTTCACATTGGCCTACTTTCCAAATTTTCCTCCAGAATCCTTCCCAGGATTGAGGGGGACATGGCTCAGGAGCTGTGTGGTGTCCCTTTTGCACACTGACTGTCCAGCCTGACGTGGGGAAACTCAGGAGTGACGTTGGGTTTGTAGTAGAAAATGCCAATTCCAGAGATTTGTTCTGACCTCAGTCTGTGCTTTGGTGGAAAACTGGAATTTAATTTTATTTCAACAAAGCACACAAGTATTGAGTGGGTTAGAGGCATTTTTCCTTTTTTTTTTTTTAAGGAAGGAGCTCAACTGTAAAATATACACAGTTATGAACAGTTTTATGATGTAGAGAGGGAGAGGCTAAAGCCATTGGAGATTAAAATAGAAACTTACACTGGTAACTTCAAAGTAAGCAAACAATTTCCTTCATGGTTTTCTACCAAAATATCATTGATTTAGTTGAATTAATCTTGTATTTCCATTTACCTTGGTGCACATTGCATGTCTCCAGGGCAGGATTTTCCTGTCGTCAGAATGCTCATAAGTAATTTTGGATATGGCCCCTGGGAGATCTGTGATTCTGTGAGGGAAATCTAAACTATGAAGAACGGGTTTTGCAGTCCCCACCTTAAGAATCTCTAATTCTGACGCAGAGCTTCTGGTTAAATCTTCACCTGATGTTTATGGCTTTTGGCTGCCAAGCAAAGAGAGATTTCCCAGCTCCTCCATTTGGAATTAAAAGGAGGAATGTGTGCGTGGCTGTGGAGGCAGGGAAGTGGTGATTCCATTCTTGGTGTGTGGGGAGGACGCTGTGCGTGGCAGTGCCAACTGAATTTCCCTCTTTTCTTTCCAGGTCTCTGTGGTCAATCAGTTGGATATGCAGGTCATCGTCTCCAACGTTCCTCCCACCCTCGTGGAGCAAAACAAAGATCAACTCATAGGGTAATTAATTTGTTTCCTGTACAAATATCAGACAGTTCACTGGGTTTGGGATTAGATCCAGCAGGGAGTGCTGAAGTATTTGAAACCAGTTAAAATCCCTTTGATCCAGTAATTGCACTCAGGCACCACAGCATCATCAGCTTCCAGGAACCAGGCTTGCAGTTCTGGCTTCTTTTTGGGAGACAAAGACAATTTTGTGTGCTTGGGATCTTAAAACCATGGATTAGAAAATGTGGGATAGAAAATACTGTAGGAAATAGTTTATAAATGATCTTTGTACTCTTCTGTCCATTTAATCAGCAATGAGAGGCACTTCTCAGATTTCCACGGGTCTGGTCCGTCCTGACTGTTGTGGTACCTTTAATTCTCCATGGAATTTGAAATACCTTGGGATTGATGATGCAGTCTCTCATTGGAAAAGCAGTGAATGGCTTACAGCTTCCCAAAAGTAGGAAAAATGACTGGTGGATTTGCTCCTGGAGATTTAGGACGTGTTCCCCTTTTCTAACACCAGAAGCACTAATGAAGTTGTTCAGGCAATAGGCTTCATTCACATGTATCCCATTTCCTAGAACTAGGAATAACTTCCTAAAAGGAGTTATTATATACCTTCTCTCAGGTAACAAGGGACAGGATGAGAGGAAACGGCCTCAAGCTGTGCCAGGGAAGGTTTAGGTTGGATTGGAGGAACCATTTCTTCACAGAAAGGGTGGTTAAGCATTGGAAGGGGCTGCCCAGGGCAGTTCCATCCCTGGAACTGCTCAAAAAAACATGTGGATGTGGCACTTGGGGACATGGTTTAGTGGTGAACGTGGTTCTGGGGTGACAGTTGGACTCTGTGAGGAGGTCATTTCCAACCTAAATGATTCCATGATTCCGTATTTCACAGGGAACTGAGTTTCTGAGTGAGCACAAAGTCTAAAAAAAAAAATCATGGCCAGGTTTTGAGTTCTCAGAATCAGCTTGGGGAGTCTTTACTTTCACAAACACCATGAGCAAGCAAGTGCAACTAAAGAATTTCTCTTCTAAGAACAAGTTTTCAAGGACAGAAGATACAACCACGGGCAAAGGGAAACCAAGTTATTTGGAGAGCTTCTCAGACTGAAGTACTTTGGCCACTTCAAATAGTGCACTAATTTATAAAATTGGAATGTGTAATTCATTAACAGATGAAAAGACTGTATCATTAACCTGGTCTAGTGGAAGGTGTCCCTGTCTGTGGCAGGGGAGTTGGAACTAAGTGGTCTTTAAGATCCCTTCCAAACCCAAACCATTCTGTGATCTGTGAACTGAATGAGTCACTACAGAGGTTACTCAGCTCTTTCTCCTCTCATTTTGTAAATATTAATCCCTGAAAATATAACATTTATTCACCAGTTGCAGCACTTGGTGATGGGGAATGTTAGGGAAGAGAGGGTAGTTGGGTCATTTTTGATATTACAGTGATTTTTCACCATAAAATAAATAGTGGTTTAAACCACTTCGTAGAACAAATTATAGCAGGATCTCCCCAACTGCCTGGGGAGGTTTTTTACCAGGGGTTATGAGGTATCAAGAGATACATAATTCAGTGTTTTCCACACTGGAAAGGCTTACTCAGCACAGCCCAGGGCTGTGTGGGGGTTAATGGTCCACATAAAGAAAGCACAGCAAAGAAGAGAAGATTTAAAACCTCGCTGTCCATTTGGCTCAGGAGTTGAAGCTTTTTGAGGGATGCAATGGGCACATCTTCCTTTCACATCCTCTGGACTGAACATCAGTGTCACATTTGCCATTTCCTCACCCGCTGTCATTGTGGCTGTGCAGGTAAATCCATTTCTGGCTGCTACAGAAGGTGGCAGAGAAATTAGGCTGAGGCTTAGTGGAAAATTCGTTGTGTGTTCCTCTCCTTCAGAAAACTTGGTGGAGGCAGATGACAGAGTGTTCTGTAAATGTGGAAGTTTTTGGGAGTGTTTGCTGGATGGGCAAGGATCAGCATCTCATAGGATCCTAGCATATCCTCCTTTGGAAGGGACCCACAGGCATCATCAAGTCCCACTCCTGAAATTCAGTTGGAATTAAATAGCCAGTGTTGTTCTCAGAGCATTTAGTTCTTTACTTTTCATGTGATGGCAACTTAAAGCTCTACCTAAAGTCAGATATTCCACATTGTCCAGAGAGACCTGGGGTTCCTCCTGTAGGTAATAGAAGTATTTGTGGAGTAAATTCCTCTGTACTGTTGTCTAGAGATGTTGCATCATTCCTCTGAAATGGAATAATGGAGTGGCTTACAATGAGTGTTTTGATGAAGTACAGTCACAGAACAGGTCAGGCTGGAAGGGACCACAGTGGGGATCTGGTTCCACCTCCCTGCTCCAGCAGGGCCAGCCCAGAGCACAGGGCACAGGAGTGTGTCCAGACAGCTCTGGAATAGCCCCAGGGAGGACACTCCACCCCCTCTCTGCTCTCTCTTCAGGGCTGGGGCACTGCCCAGCCAACAAGTTCTTCCTCCTGTCCAGCTGGAACTTCCTGGCCATCAGTTCCTGCCCGTTCCTCCTGGGCCATTGCTGGGCCCCCCCGAGCAGAGCCTGCTCCATCCTCTGCCCCCTCCCTGCAGCCCCTCCAGACATGGCTGAGGGCCCCTCTCAGGCTCTGCTCTGGAGGCTGAACAGCCCCAGCTCCCTCAGCCTTTGCTGCTCCCAGAGCTGCTCCATCCCTTGGGCATCTCCGCAGCCTGCGCTGGCCCCGCTCCAGGAGCTCCCTGGCCCTGCTGTGCTGAGGAGCCCGAGCTGGGCCCAGCCCTGCAGATGTGCCTGCCCAGGGCTGGCCAGAGGGGCGGGATCCCCTCCCTGCCCTGGTGCCAACGCTCTTCCTGGTGCCCCCAGGATACCAGGATACACCTCCCTGTGCAGCCTCCTGGGGGCTTTTCCTTCACTTCCTCGTGCTTTTCTCATACAGTTCCATGCTTGTAAAAGAACAGTGCATTTCCATAGTTAAAGAAAATCCAGGCTGAACCCTTTAACATGGTGTAGAAGTGACCAGGAAGGTTTTTCCCTGAAAATCCAAATGTAAAATCAAGCGCTGATCTTTGGAGATGTTACTGAGGGAGTGTTTTGGAATATGAACATTGAAGCTGCTGACTTAATGGTTTACATATATAAAGTTGACTGCCATCATCCCTCATAGGAGCTCTGCTTTGATGCAGAGAAACTATGGTTGCACTTAAAAGAGATATTATATTATATATTACAGCAATAAATATTGCTATAAATTATAGGGCCTAATATACATCACATGTACATTGTGCATCACATATAATTTTATGTCTAATCACAGCATATGAGATAATAAATTTTATGTCTAGGAGCTGGAACACACGGTGCTTTTTCAGGGAAATGGTTCTGAACGGGGATGGTTTCCCCGCAGTTGTGGTTTTTTTCTTCTCCACAGTCCATGAAGTAGTAGAAAATTAGCTTGTCTCAGCTGCTGGATGCAGTTGAGGTGCATAAATCACTCAGACTCCTCAGTTTTCCCATAGGAGAAGTACTATTCTTTAGGATTTTTGCCCTGTAGTTACTGAATTAAGGCTGATTACAGGTGGCTGGACCTTTTCTCTGTTGGGCTGGTGGCAGTGAACTTGTCCTTCAGCATTGGCCACAGCCAGCACTTGGTTTCCTCCCCTTTAGGAGACACTCTTGAGTCCCAGGTACTGCTAGAGCCGCTTTGCTCTTTGCCTCAGCACTCTCTGACAGGAACATTTTTGGGGTCATTTTGCTCCTGGCCCTTGGTTCCACCTCCCCTTCCTTTTTCCTCTGTCACTTCCTTGCACTGTATTGTTTCATTGTAAATTAAATTGCCAAATTAGGAAAGAAGTAGATTAGATAATCAAAGAAATGATTTAATTAGATTAAATAGATTTAATTACATAAAATAAATACATTAGAGGGACATTTGCCACCAAGTGGCTGCATCCTGTTTCATATCCAGCCTGTGTTTGGCTTTTCGGGGACAATGTGTGTCCTGGAGCCTGGTACAGTGTTAACAGAGCCCATTCCAGCCCTCAGCCTCTGTCTGCTGGAATCAGGATGATAATAACAGGAGGCCACCTTTATTGAGTCAGGTTTTTGGGGTTTTTGGAGGGCAGGGATGTGCAGGATGGGCACAACGAGAAAGAAAGGAATTTTAGCAGTATGTTAGAAAGCAAATTTCCTTTGCAGTGTGCAATGCAATACGTTCGTGGTGGTGCTGGGTTGATGGTTGGACTTGAATCTTAAAGCTCTTTTTCAACCTTAACAATTCATGATCCTGTGCTTTTATAGGATTAGGATAAGTGGGTATAAAGACATTGACTCTGGGTTGTTTTCTAAATATTGTGGGTGTTATTTTATGCAGAGGAAATTGGCTCAGTGCTGCTCCTTCCTGCCAGACACAGGCCTCGTGTGTTCTAGAAAACTAGAAATAATCTTTGTGAAAGGCTGTTTTATAAAGAAGGGCTGGTCTTGGGCTGGAAGTAAACCCCAGGGGCCACAGAAAGTGTAGAGCCTGCCCTGTGCTCTTTGTGTGCTGCAATAAGGCATTTGGGAGCTCAAGTGCATCCCCCCCAAATCTGTCACTAACTGCACAGGAGGGGCTGGAACTGGTCCTTGTCTGTTTGGGAAAGTCCAGCTGAAAATCCAGCTGGTTACTTGTCAGTTATTAACCTTGCAAAAATCACGCAGCCAGAATTTGGCTGAAGTAGAGTAAAATTGAAGAGTTAATGAAACCACTTGAAAAGTCTGCACTGCTGTGGACAGGCAGAGCTCTCATCTGTGCATTGTTGCCAAATTTGCATTTCCAAATACTTGGAACATGAATTTATCATATACTATTTAACTAAGTTATGTTTGGGAGGTGGAATTTCAGCCAAAAACGATGCAGGATCTCGAATCTTCAACACTGCTGACTCCAAGTCTGTGGTATCAGTTTTCTGAGTCCTGAAAGGAAGAACGTTTCGGGGTTGGTTTTTTTGAATTTCTTAAGCTATTTTATGTGCTCCAAAAACACAAGAGGCTGTCAAATTACTAAACAACTTAGATGGGATGTTGGGAAGAAATCCTTCCCTCTGAGGGTGCTGAAGCACTGGCACAGGTTGCCCAGAGAAGCTGTGGCTGCCCCTGGATCCCTGGAAGTGTCCAAGGCCAGGTTGGAGCAACCTTGGCTAATGGAAGGTGTCCCTGCCCATGGCAGGGGGTGGAACAGGATGATCTTTAGGGTTCCTTCCAACCCAAACCATTCTGGGATTCTTTATGAAGCAGAATGCCACCAACCAAGGGACAGCTCAGCCAACTAAAATACCTGTAATACCTGTAATAAATACCTGGATTATCTTGCAATTCCATTTCTTCGGCATCCAAAGATGAAAAAAACTGTCTCAGAGTTTTCAGGGTACTTTGGGGCACGTGATGTCCTCAGTGACAGTGCAAATCTATGTACCCTTCACTTCATTTCCCAGGTATCACTGCTGGGAACTGGGAGAGTGATGGGAATGGAGATGCACAGGGAGGTGTTTTGCTCGTCACATTTTGTCTGTGGAGCTAAAAGGGACTTGGAGCAGCAGGAAGGGCTTGTTCCCTGTTCATTTGCTAGTTCCACCTCTCACTACACCACTGTTGGGAGGATGATAATTACCATTAACAGGTGATAGACTACTTTTAATTTAACTTCTGCTGATCAGTACAGCAGAACTGCCAATGCTGTTGTTACTTATGAGTAGGCACCTCAAAACTTGGTTCTTTTGAGGAGTACTACAAGCAAGTGGCCTCTTTCAGCAGAGTTTTCAAACCCTAAAGAATTTTTCAGCATCACAAGTTCAGCTGAATGACTTTTCAAATAACTCTACAGGGAACTGCTCTATTTTTAAGTGAATTCTTTAATTGCTACTTTTCAGTCTTCGGTGCATTTTTATTACCTATTTTAACCTAAACATGCAATTTGTGTGTTTCAGATCGAATATTCCTGTCATTCTCCTGCACTTGGTGGTGTTTCTTGCAATGTCAGTTAAAGCCAAGGCCTGCAATGTGCCTATTTCCCATAGGCAGAAAGTGGTATCCCAAAATCCCAGAATGGTTTGGGTTGGAAGGGACCTTAAAGCTCAGCCAGTCCCACCCCCTGCCATGGGCAGGGACACCTTCCACTAGCCCAGATTGCTCCAACCTGGCCTTGGACACTTCCAGGGATCCAGGGGCAGCCACAGCTTCTCTGGGCAACCTGGGCCAGGGCCTCCTCACCCTCCCAGGGAACAATTCCTTTCCAGTATCCCATCTAACCCTGCCCTCTGGCAGTGGGAAGCTGTTCCCCCTTGTCCTGTCCCTCCATTCCTTGTCCAGAGTGTGCTGTTTGTTCTTCAATTTTAATCATGTTTTAGACAAAGAGATTCTCAAAGGCAATGGATTCCAGCAGAATGTCAGGAGTTTCTGAGGAAAGGGAATGTTGTTACCAATTCTGCTCCAAGTGACCCCATGTTATAACCTTCCAACCTTTTGGAATGTTTCTGTCTGGGCTGTAACAACAGTTCTGGGCAAGGAAACACAACATGAAAAGAGGGAACGGCCTCCAGCTGTGCCAGGGGAGGCTCAGGTTGGCCAGGAGGAGGAATTTGTTGCTGGAAAGGGTGGTCAGGCCTTGGCAGGGGCTGCCCAGGGAGGTTTGGAGTGCCCATCCCTGGAGGTGTCCCAGGAAGGCCTGGCCGTGGCACTCAGTGCTCTGGGCTGGGGGACAAGGTGGGGGTTGATCACAGGGGGGACTCCATGGGCTGGGAGGGCTTTTCCAACCTGGATGATTCTGGGATTCTGTGAAAAACATCCCCTGCCTGCTGAAAGAGAAGATGTTTGTATGGTAATTAGGGAGGTAAATCCTTTACCTACTTGGCCTTTCTAAATCCTTTTGCAAAACACCCTTCTAAGGACTTCAGGTTCTTTCAGCCATTTCCATTCACACAATGTTTGCTGGGGCTTTTTTTTTTACAATAATCTGCATATCCCAGCTTTGTCCTATCAAGTTTTACCTGGGAGAATTATTGTTCCCGAGGTGTCTGTGACAGGTTATCACCTTGGCTGCCAGTGAAGAGCGTTCCAGAAGCAGAGATAAGTAGAGTTTACCCTATCTTCAAACAACAGGAGTGCTTGTTTAGAGGACACCAGTCAACCAGCAGCGTGGCAGCCAATCTGTATCTCTATTTTCTCTGCACTAACAGTATATATTCACTGCTAGGCTGAGACCTGGCTCTGACAGACTTGGATTTTTCAAAATCTTTTAGAAAAGCTGCTGTTTTAAAGGCAGGCTAAGTTTCCAAAAAGAGAGGAGAGATGAAAAATTAGGAGCTGGTGATGCTGCCTTGACAGCGTTGCTTTGGAAATCTCGTGTCAGGAAAAAAAACCAGCAGCAAAATGTAACCTCAGCAACTGCAGGTGGTTTTGTGTAAAACAAGTGACTTCCTAAAGTCACTGGTGTCCTCTTTTGAGAGCTCTGTCTTCCTCCACACCCTGATGCATCCTTGATCCTGATGCCTCGATCAGTCAGCACGTTCCCCCTGCTTCCCTTGCTTTTGCCTCCCAGCTCAGCAGCTGCTTTTGGATTTGGTACTCCGATCACATAAATTAGTCTAGGAAATTCTGTATTTATTTATAACTCCCAGGAGTTTAGATGGAGCATTTAAACTTCCAAATTCTCTGGTTTGTGTCTCCATACCTTTTTGCCCATGTGTCCTGTGTTGATGATATTTGCTTTTATGCCTTTGTTTATTAAGCTGTCTTTGAGGGCTTCGAGGGAACCCTTCTTGGCCCCAGCTTGGAAACCTCACCAGACCATTAGCATGTCTGGGTGTTGTTATTGTTATTTTGGGCAGAGCTGCTGCTGAGTTCTGTTGGCCTTTTTTTCCCTCTGCTTGTAGAACTCCTGCTGCAGTTTATTTTATTCCATTTTTCCCATGTCAGCCCGATATTCCAATTTTCTTCTGCCTGTAAAACTTGCAGGTGTTGCAGCACCTGAAATGTTGGAGGGACAGCTGAAATATCCAGTTGAAAGTCATTGGAGTGGTTGTTTCTGTGGGGGAAAATTTATTGTGTAGGGGTGGAATGGAAGTGCTGAAATAGTACACCTTAATAAAAGGATGGCAGGGAGGCTTTGTGTGAAATATAGGTGGTGTTTCCCATGAGCCATTTAAAACTCAGCTGAGGTCGTAAATACAGAGAGCTCGACTTAAGGACACTACTTCTGATGACCTCTCCAAGCACTGCTGAGCTTTTCCCAGGAGTTCAGCATTTAAGAGGTTCTACTGAGCAGAGATTCTTTTCAGAAAAGTGCTCTGAAGGTCCCCCCCGTCCTCCTCGGCCCGTGGGCTTTGGCTGTTGGTGTCTCCTTTGGCCCTTGGGCAGCACAAACCAATCACTGCAGCTCTCTGGCTCCGTCTCCTCCGCAGGATTTTGGAACGCTACATCCAGGACCAGATTCCCGGGGCGACGGTGGTGGTGGAGTCCATCGGGGCCCGGAGGTTTGGGGACGGGTTCTCCGAAGAGGATTACACCAAGTCCGACCTCATGGTCTACGCCATCGACCCGCAGACCAACAGGGCCATCATGAGGAACGAACTGTTTAAGTGAGTGTCTCATTCCTTGCTCCTCCTCTATCCCTGGGGCCTGTTTGGAAGCCTGTGGGTCTGTTAGGAAGTGGTTCAGCATAACAGGAGTAGGGGAACCTCTGGAAGCAGTTGCTGCCTGGCCTTACCCTCTGTAACTTGGGGATTTACCACTTTACCAGTTCAGTGCATTGCCTTGAGCTAAATCATCCCCTGATTTAGACATTTTCACCATGAGAGCTTGCAAGACACTTGGGCCACCTTGTGCAGGAGCTTCCAGCTTCAGTTCTTCCTATGTACCAACACTCCTCTGTGATGTCCAGGCAAGGGCTTTGCTGCTGCAGTGCTGGACCTTCCCTTTCCATTTGGAAAACTGCCTTTTTCCTTTTTGTTTCTTTCTGGGCTCTGGGGTTGGGGTTTTTTGTGGGAGCCGAAGGAAGAGAAGAAAGGGAAGGGGAAGGAACAGAGGTGGTTTGCAATGTCTGAAGCACATTGGGGCATGACCCAGGAGTACCCACACAGAGGAGATCGGGCCCTTCAAGATGCAAATCAGGCTTTTCTTCTACAGCAGCCACTCTCTTTTGGGTTTTTTTCCTTATTTCACCTTTGTGTTTGCTTTTTATCTTGGCGAGAACTGGGCCAGGCTGTGGTTGGAAAAGGCCTTGTTCTCCCGAGCTCCTCGTGGAGTACAGATGAACTATGGTGAACTAAAGCTGTGCAGGTATTCAGAGTTTACAGGCTGGAAAAGATCCCTGTGATCAGTCTGAGAGAGTGTAATAAGGATCATGGAACCCCTCAAATTCATTCTGGTTGGAAAGTGTCTGTCAGCAAAGCAGCTCCACAAGGAAAGCCACTCAATTACCTTTGTGTAATTTCCTGACAAAAATTAGGTCTTTTTTCCCTTTTTTTTTCTTTAATTTATTTTAATTTCTGTAGGTTCAGTCACAGAGTTTTATTATAACTGAAGTATCCAACTGGTGTTTTTAATTTCTGTGTCCCACCAAGGTCTAGGCTTATGATCACGTCGTCCTCTAAATTTTTATTCTTGGGAAGTTGCTTGACCTCTGCACTCTGGGCTGTGTTTAAATTGTTTTGATCACTTCAAGTTGTCTCTGAAGCCCCTCCAGTCTTCCAGCATCACTTTTTGAACTAAGGATACAAAAATGTTGTGGTTTTATGTAAAATTTTCTATTTTTATATAAAAATATTTTTAAAATATTTTTTAAAAGAGCCACTCAGAGGGGTGGCAGTAGAACCACCCTGTTGGCATTTGGTTTTGGGTATCTACTAGGTCATACAGCCTCTTTAGGTCTCAGTGATGCTCTGGGAGTTTGTGTTCATGTGTCCACTGCTGATCCTTCCCAGAATGGTGTCTTTGTGTTTTTATTCCCAGTTTTATTCAAGAGTGGAAGTGGAAATTCAGGAAGCCAGCAGAAATCTGTGATAGATAGATAACCATTCTCAGTAATCTCCAAAGAAAAGTGCCCGTGAATCTGCTTGCAGTTCTCCTGTTTCAGCCCAACCCACTCCCAAAACGAGTCTCAATAAAAAGGATCTTGCTGCCTTGATTCCAGATTATCTCCTGATCCCTCTTTATCATTGCTTTTCCACTTTTACCCTTTATAAATTCCTGGAGGTGTGTGTTTTATTCCAGTCACAGCCAGTTCAGAGTGGCTGAAGTGGGATCCCTTTAGAAATGCTCGAGGTCAAAAGGACATTATTGAATTCCATGAAAAAATAAAAACTTTTTCTGATGCAGACTCTCTTCACAGTCAGGAAAAAAAAAATGTCCCTCTTCCTTTTGGGACCCTTTGAAAATATAGGAATGTCTTTTAGGAACATTCATGTGTCCAGTGAAATACCCAGAGCAGCAGAGAGCTAAGATAGGTTAAAAATCTGATTTTCGAATGTGAAGGGTCAGCTGAGAAGGAACCTCATTAAAATGCTCCATGTGCCTGCACACTCAGATTTTTGGTGGGTTTTTTTTCCCCTCTCTTCAAAAGCTTTTAAATATTTAAATCAGCAAAATCCCAGGGAATGCTCTCCTGGCTTTAGGGTAGAGGTGAGGAGGTGTCAGCTCCCTGGAGTAAGGAGGGAGAGTTTTGGAGCTTGACAGCTGGAGTTACCAAGTTTTCCCCAGCAAGTGGGTGAACCACCAGAGATTTGCCCCAGGTCAGGGACATACCCAAATCTACAAAGAAATCCCTTCTGTAGGTGTTTTCCTGGAGGCTTGATTTTCCAGGGATAGCTCCGTGTTCTTCCTGCCACACTCCCAGGACACGGTGGTTGTGCCCTCAGTGGGAAGCCACGAGTCACAACCATCCTTCTGCCAGGCAGGAATCTGCTCTGGATCTACCAGACAAAGAGATCAGTAGGAGAAAAGATCATTTAATAAACTGGAGATGATGGGAAGAAGGTGAGAAAGTCCTAAAGAAACTCCTGTTTTAAAAAATTGAATTGGCAATAAGGAATATAAATTTACCTGAGTTATTTTCCAAGTGTTCAGCGATTCCATGATGTGTCCAGAAGAGAGAACTGTACCAACAGCATAGAGTTAGCACGTGAGTTCTGCCAGCTGGGATTTTAACACAGTTTGCAAAGTGATTATGTTTTGGAAGATACCTGGAATGGGCTTTTTTGGGAACACCCTGCTGTGATCCTGCTCCTAAAACATTGAGCAGGCAGTGATTTAAGAGTTTGCTGTCCCTGTTTGAAACAGTCCCCTGTGAAGGTGGGACAGGAGGTAAATTGAGGACAGAGTGGAGCAGCCTGTTCTCCTTCACAGGTGGAGTGCTGCTGGGATACAGACAGGTCTCAGGGATACAGACCCAGGTTTTTGGAATTACCCTGGAGCTGGGAGGAAAGGGTGGGCTTGGCAGCTCAGGCCCATCACCAGCTAAGCAGTCACCCACTGAACCAAAGGGTCTGTGTCAGGCTCCCATCATCCCTAATATTAATCCCATCACAATTCCAGCGAAAAGTTTGTCTGGAAAACAAAGCCATGATTTAGAAATCATGGATGTGGCCATCACTGCCAGAGGGGGAAAACCCATGTCTCTCCAGACCTGACGAAGTTTCCCTGTCCTGTGCTCTGTCAGACTGATCCACAACGAGAGATTCCTGGTTTTCCTTACAACTGTTGTGACTGATGACCTGCCATTTTTGTTAATCAGGAATCTCATAAAACAGAATCATTAAGGTTGGAAAAGCCCTCCAAGATCGAGTCCAACCCTGAATGCAGCACTGCTGTGTTCACCGCTCACCCATGTCCCCAAGTGCCACATCCACACGTTCTTTGAACACTTCCAGGGATGGGGACTCCACCACTGCCCTGGACACCCTGTTCCAGTGCTTGACCAACCTTTCAGTGAAGAAATTTTCCCTACTATCCAATCCAAACCTCCCCTGGCACAGCTGGAGGCCATTCCCTCTCCTCCTGTCCCTTGTTCCCTGGCAGCAGAGCCCGACCCCCCCGGCTCCCCCCTCCTGTCAGGGACTTGCAGAGCCAGAAGGTCCCCCCTGAGCCTCCTTTTCTCCAGGCTGAGCCCCACCCAGCTGCTCCTGGTCAGACTTTTGCTCCAAATCTGTCTGATTACACCCAAAAAATGGGCCTGAATGGTAACTGTGCTTTGCTATTTCCTCTCTCTACCACAAACCCTTGAAAGACTCAGGCTACTTAGAGATAATTTTACAAACTGAAATGATCAGCCTCCTTTTCTATCTTTTTTATAGGAAAGAGGGTTTGATTTATTGGAGCATAAAAACCAGTTGAATCCAGCAAATTTCTCCTGCATATATTAAGTGGAAAATGTCCACCATTAAAAATAAACTGCTTACCCTGCCTGAATCTCCTGCACAGCGTGTCAGGTTCCATCATGGAGTAAACGCTCACGCTTGAGTTACAACCTGTTAAAACAGGGTTTGTCAAGAAAATGCTGAGGGAATTTTAATGGAGAGATGGTTAAAATCATCCAGAGATTTAATGCTGTCCTGCTGGGATGCTTTTGCCAGCTCAAAGGACGTGTGACATGCACCAGTGACATCTAGTGTGCAGCAGAAGAATGAGGCTCCGATTGGACTCACTTTACGCCTCGTGAACCGGCATTAGGTTTGAAAAGGGATTTTTTTCTCTCAAGCACCACGAGCGTTTTTTGTGGAAGAAATCAAGGGGCAAACAATGCTGTGAGGGTTCCTGAGTAAATTAATTAGAGGGGAAGTCGATTTTAAGAAATTAACTGCCATTAAGAAATGGTTTTTGAGGAGTGTTATTTCTATTTGATGATCAGATTAAGGAAATCAAGCTATTTCAGACTGTCTTTAGACATTTGGAGTTTATGTGCAGAAATCCTTTCAGAATATTTTTTTTAGCTGTTGTTTTTCATTTGATCTTTTCTGGGTTTTTTCTGACACATCATGTTTCCCCGGGAGAACCTCTGTCCAGGTGGGGGTCCTACTATGGCTCCTCCATCCTAATAGTGCCTCCTACTTTGGTCTTTTTAGCTGGGCAGCTTGTGAGACACTCAGTCCTCGCTTCCAGAGTGATACAAGGATTTTTCTTTTCCTTTAGAAGTTAAAGCCTTGGCCAATGTATTTTTTTGTCCCTCCAGCCAAAGGATTTCCCTAAGAAGCTGAGGGAAGTCCTCCTGCTTTTAGAGTAGCATCAATCACAGTCGTGAAGGAATCCCATAAAATAGAATCATTAAGGCTGGAAGAGACCTACAAGATCATCAAGTCCAACCGTTCCCCCAGCACTGCCAAGGCCACCACTAACCCGTGTCCCCAGGTGCCACATCCATGTGGTTTTTGAACCAAGGATGGGGAATCCACCACTGCCTGGGCAAGATCACGTGGATCTTTAGGCCGGAGTGGGATGTGTTCAGGAAGGGCTGGTTGATCCTCTGTAACAGACCAGTGAAGGAAAGAGCACAATCAATGCCACTTTGAGCCTCTAGAAATCAGGATAAGCTTCAGCTCGCCCCTCCTTTTCAGTGCTTAAACTGTGTCCTGGTATTAAGTACCTTGGAGTCATTCCAGGGATTACAAGGAATTGCCAATACCTAAAGACCAGGCTTTATCAGACCACGGTTACTAACCCAACCACAGCCACCCAACCACACTTCATAAACTTGACCATAATTCTTTTGTGCCGCCCAAGGTTCCTGGATGGCAAACTGCTGGATATCAACAAGGAGTTCCAGCCCTACCTGGGGCAGGGCGGGCGAATCCTGGAGATCCGCACGCCGGACGTGGTGGCCAACGTGAAGAAGCAGGCGCAGGCCGTGGGCTACACGGAGGGAGCGCTGCTGGCCCTGGCTGTGATCATCATCCTGTGCTGCCTGCCAGCCATCCTCATCGTCATGGTCAGCTACAGGCAGTGAGTAACCTCCTCCTCCCCTCCCACTGCCAGCAGCCTCCCAGCAGGGAGGTCGTGTAGCGGAGAATCGCTCCGACGCCATCCGTCCTTGCGGCGAGAGCAACGCATCATTTCATATTTATATGTTATGTATATATTTATATATACTTACATACCTTATATTTTTATATTTTATATTTTTATACGTTATCTCTTCTAGATTAATTCCTATTTTTATCTCCCCTCTCCCCACAAGAGTTGGCCAGTGCTCAGTGAGATGCACGTGGGAAGCGCGTCTTGCCGGACTTTTCCGGGGCAGGGAGCTTTTAGAACACGGCCTCAAAAGCCAGGTGTTTTTGAAACACAGGGGTAGTTTCAGGGCTGAATTCCATGCCAAAGGAAAAAAAAAAAATTGAGGAGAAAGGTGCCATCTCAATCAATGACCCAAAAATTAAACTGCGCAGCTCAATAAAATAAAAAGAGTCCATTTTTTCGCTTATATATTTATAATTTTTAATAAAATCATAAAATATTTATCATGTTAATGTATTTATAATATTTATAATATAATGTATTTATAATATTTATAAATTACATTTATGACATTTATTTATACTATTTTTAAATAATATTTATAAATTATTTTTTAAAATATGTTTTCCCCCTAAAATAATCACAATTATATATTAATTGTAAATGTTTCCTGGAGGATGCTTTTTGTGCCAATTCTGTCTAAAGCAGCGGGGAGAACCTTCTTGGTATTTTCACTCACCTCTTATATTAACTTTATATTAACTTTAACTCACCTCTTATATTCACTCACCCCTTAATTAAACCTGAAGAGGTTTAATTAATTGGCTGATAAACTAATTAAAGGATCAACATCACCAACAAGAACCTCCCAACTAAACTTTTTCTGGCCCTCTCATATTTTGAATCAATGCATTTGGTCTACAAGGTAGATTGATTCCTACATTTATATATATATTTATTTATAGATTTTTCTTTAATTAAAGATGATACTCAGAGATACTTAATGGATTTACTAATTAATTATTATATTCACATCCCAGTTTCTCCAAAACATTTGAGTCAATGGGAAAAGACCTTTTAAAGGAGTTTGGAAGAGTTTGGGATGGCGGTGCATTCCCAAGCTTCCCTGCTTATCCCAAAATTCTGTAGAAAATTCAAGTTCAACCTCCAATTAGTTGGTTGCTGTTCTCTGAACTGCCTGTTTCTTGAAGAAATCGAAGAGCACTATTTTTCCCTGGCATCTGTTAGATTATCAAAACATCATCCATCTCTTTTAAGAGCTTTAAGGAATCTGCCCAACTTCATTTCATCAAACAAAATCCCATTTTTGCTGTCTGGAAGTGAGACTTGGAGCCAAATTTATAGCAGCCCAGTGTGAATAAAACTGTATTTTTATGAGAAATGCATCACTGAAGAGTGCCAAAGAAAATAAAAGGAATTTTAGTGTTAATAGAGGCACCAAAACTGTCCTGAGCCTTCTGGTTTGTTTTTCCATTACAGCCTTTCTTTCTCCTTTTCAAAAGGAGTTTCAGGATTTTTCCTGAAATATTTTTCTTGTAATAAAGCTGAAAATTATGCCTTTGAAATACAGAATCCACTACAACCCTGCAGGGTACTTCTAAATAATATATTATTTACTAACACTGATCACAAATGAATGGTATCTTCTAAATAATTAATAATAATAATAATAATAATAATAATAATAATAATAATAATAATAATAATAAGTGTTGTCTATATTTTTAATTTACGGTTATATATTATATTATATTATATTAATTATATTTATTATATTATATTATATTATATTATATTATATTATATTATATTATATTATATTATATTATATTATATTATATTATATTATATTATAAACTGGTATAAAAATGCACCTGTTAAAGAAATAACATGAGAAATACTATTTTTTTTCCATGTCTTACTCTGTTCCCTGTGTGAGTGTGGCAGGGAGTTGTTTTCCATAAGCCCAAAGCAGCTTTTCCCTTCTGGAATTCCTGTTTCTGCTGACTGCAGAATTGTTTCAAGGGTAGCAAAAATAGCAGCAAAACACTCTTCAGCTGTGGAAATTAGGATCCTTTAAACATGTCATTAATCCTGTAATTTGATGTATGGATAAATTAAGTAGCCTCTAGTTTATTACTCCTGTTAAATTCACTGTTTGAGACAGTTGTTGGAAACAGAATTCATTTAACCTGCCTTTTTATCTCTTTTTTTTTTTTTGCATAACAAAACAGATTCAAAGAGTAAGTACTTATTTCCAGCTTCATTTCTACCAGCTTGCATAGGAATACTGACAGCCTGCCAGACTTTAGTGTTTAAATACATTAAATGTATATTTTTAGCCTTCAGTGAGAGTTGATTCCTATGCTCCAACTTGCTCCTGAACACTCGGTATGAGGAGTTTAAAAGTGATTTATTTTTTTGTGGCTGCTCAATGTGATTTATTATTGCATTAAGGATATGGGGGTTGGGGTTATTGCTGTTTCCTGCAGAGAAAAAGGTAAATATTCCCATGTGTGTGGAATTCCCCAAGCAAGTCAGGGCGTGTCAGGCAAGGAAGAGTCGGGTGTTGACCCACCTCAAAAACCAAACTTAGGTGGAGTCGTGTCACCTTGATGGTGCTCCCCAAAACCACCCATGAGACACCACAGCTTGGTTTTCTACATGGAAAACAGGAATCTTTTTCATAGGAACTTGACTCCTTATAAAGAAAAAAAAAAAAAAGGCTTTTTTTTCAGGAAAACTCTTAATTGAAACAGAAATTTCCCAGCCAACTCCGCTGAGAAAAAGGAGTTGAAGGTGGACAAGGGGAGTGGCTTCAAGCCAACAAAGAGGAGATTTAGATGGGATATTGGGAAGGAATTGTTCCCTGGGAGGGTGGGGAGGCCCTGGCACAGGTTGCCCAGAGAAGCTGTGGCTGCCCCTGGATCCCTGGAAGTGTCCAAGGCCAGGTTGGACGGGGCTTGGAGCAAGCTGGGCTGGTGGGAGGTGTCCCTGCCCATGGCAGGGGGTGGAATGAGATGATCTTTAGGGTCCCTTCCCACCCAAACCATGCTGGGATTCTGTGCTTTTATTCCTGTCTGGAGGAGCTCTGGGATTCCACCAAAACAGAACAACAGAGCTGAACAAACCAGGAAAATATAATCACTTTGGTGAAGGCAACACTCAGGGATGTTTATAAACTGCAGAAAAAACCATGGAAAACTTTCCATTTGGGCTTTATGATGGGGCGGGGAGCGTTTCTGATGAGTCTTTCTCCTTCTCTCCATGGCTCCCGAAGGAGGCAGGCTGAGTGTGCCAAGACTGCCAGGATCCAGATGGCTTTGCCAGCAGGGAAACCAGCCAGTGCCGCTGCCAACAACCTGTACGAGGAGCTTGGAGACAGCACCATGTGAGTATTCCTTGAGATCCATCAATAAATCCAACCTGGGCTAGTGGAAGGTGTCCCTGCCCATGGCAGGGGGTGGAACTGGGTGAGCTTTAAGGTCCCTCCCAACCCAAACCATCCTGGGATTCTCATTCCTGCTTGGGGTTCTCCAAGATCCACAAAAGACACAGGATGACCTGGTGAGGAGAGAAAAAGCAATTTAATCTTCTTGTAGGGGCTGGGAGGTTCTTTAACAGTTTTAAGTGTGCAAAAAGCAGGTTTAACCACGTGGTTTCCTACGAGCAAGAGCCTGGAGCAGGTCACTGCTGCCAGGGTGAGCCAGCTTTGGATTCCTTGGCAAATCCAGCCCTAGACGTTTTTCAAAGCTGTTGACTAAACACATCCAATAAAATTCGTTACTTATAAATTCATTAATTAACTGGACACATCTGAAATGACAGAACACTGAAAATTTCTGCCCCGAAGTCCCCATTTCCTACAGTAAGAAATACTCTGTTGGGTAAAGTGTGTTGTTTTTTGTTTTTTCCTTTCCTGCTCTAAATTTAAAACTGTTTAAATATTGAACTAAAAGGAACTCTCAGAGAAGAGAAACCACTGGCAGGTCTATGAATGCATCTTTTATCTATTACATGCTCATAAAATAATAATATTGCAAGGTTGCTTACCTTTTCATGCTTCTGGAAACCTGAAGTTGATGGACTCCAACAACAATTTAACTCCCAGCATGAACATATTCCAGGGGGGAGTAGCCAATTATTATTTGTCCCATACCGGGAGGGGTTTGTTCATGAGCTTTGCCACACTCTCTTTGTATGAAAAATCCAAGGAATGCTGAAGAGCACAGCGTTAATAAAGTTTGGAGGCAGGTAGAGAGGTGGAATTGAGGATTGCTCCGTTTTCCATCATTATTTGTTTTGCTCAGAAAGCTGGAATTCTCCAGCTGCTGAGATTGAGTTTAGCAAACGCTCCAGGGGCGTGACAGAGCTGTAACTCTTGGCCAGACAGTCTGTGCCTGGGGAATCATTCCAGAGCTTGAGCTTTTCTGGGTGAATAGAGGAAGAAAAATTCCTGGGAGCAGGAATAGCTTCTCCTCAATGCTGAATTCCCTCCCGTGCCGTTTGCCTCTGACAAGTGCTACACTTGGGCAGGAAGGGAGGAAAAATGGATGTTCAGCTGTGGAATATAGTGGGTTTGGACTGTGTTTGTGAACCACAGGAGATCACATCTGTACTTCTGCACTGAGGTGCCTGCTGAGTAAAATTCGCTTTTTTTTTTTTTAAATTTTTTTTTTTGCATTAAACTAAATTTCTCTTGAAATTAAAGATGTATTGCCAAATACCCGATGCTAAACCCAGAAAAAGCCTTGTTTTGCTGGGGTTTTATCTGCAAAGGGTTTTTTTAATGTTTTAGTACTGCAACATGTAGAGACCAGTTCACAAATATGCAGTATTGACTCTGAGGCTGAGATTTATGTTAATTTTGACAAAAAAATTGATTTTATCGCACCAAAAAAAGGTGCTGCAGTTGGAATATTTTCTCTCAGATGTCTTTGCATACAGCTAAGCTATATCCACCATGCTGAGGAACTGATTAAACACAAACCAGTAAAAATCCTTAAAAGAGAACTGAAAATCCACAGGATTTTAAAGAAAAGAACACGCTTCAATAAATATAATTACAATTTTCTTTTTCCCTGTCAGTTACTTGATTTCAGGCTATGCATATAACTTAGGAAATTATTATTTGGGAAATACCTTTGATTAACATTTTGCATGAACTTTAGTCCAATATTCCCTGTCCTTAATTGTCCCAAGACAGTCATCTTTCATTTGCAGTGCTGCCTCGTGTCTTGTTTTCTTTCTTTGGTGTTTATAGCAAATGAAATGGAACTAAGCTCTTTAGTTTTAAATCTGCCTTGTCTCATAATTTTCATTTTTCTCTGTCTTTGGATACATAGGCATCAGTAAGTAAGCTTATTTCATTGTCTTAATATTTGTAGCTGGTAGAAACACTAGTTAATTTTCCTTTCAGTGATTCCCATTCAACCTTGCAAGCTGAAACTCATATTTTATTTATCCATTGATCAGGAAAGACATTTACTGTGAAGCTTCAATATTTCCATGCTTCTTTATCCCTCTTCTTGGAAGCAGAGAGAGCAAGTGTGATTGCTGAACTTGAATGGTATTATTTCTAAAGCCAAAGAAAAGCTACCTTAAAAAAGAAAAAACAAAACAAAACCAAACCATACCGACACTGAGTGAAGGCCCAGAGGTTTGAACTGATGGCTGGATGCAGGCAAAGCCTATTTTTGTCTGTTATTTACAATTCCATGCAAGGCTGGGACGTGTCTTTCAGTTTACAGGGATGTGCTTCAACCTGAGTTGCATAAAAATAATCCAGGAGCACAAAGAGATGCAGGGTCAGCCCAGCCCAGAGAGGTGTCGTGTGGAGCCAGGAGGGAGCTGAGGAGCTTCGGAAATAATCCATTCCAGTAGCAAAAAGGTTGTGTCACCTGCATGAACCTGCTGGAGGGGTCCTTCAAGTTCACAATCACGGCTTTCTCTCGCCTCTGAATAGATGGACAGGGCTTGAATCCCCTCTGAGCTGGCTGCTTTAGGATAAAGGGTTGGTTTAGGGGCTCTGGGGAACAGCCCAGCAAGGACATGGAGCTGCTGGAGCCAGTCCAGAGGAGGCCCCAAGAGGATCCGAGGGCTGGAGCAGCTCTGCTGGGAGGAAAGGCTGGCAGAGTTGGGATTGTTCAGCCTGGAGAGGAGAAGCTTTGGGGTGACCAAACTGTGGCCTTCCAGGGCCTGAAGGGAGCCTGCAAGAAACATGGAGAGAGAATATTTCCAAGGGCCTGGAGTGCCAGGACAAGGGGGAATGGCTTCCCACTGCCAGAGACTAGATTTGGATTAGATATTGGGAAAAAATTGTTCCCTGTGAGGGTGGGGAGGCCCTGGCACAGGTTACCCAGAGAAACTGTGGCTGCCCCTGGATCCCTGGAAGTGTCCAAGGCCAGGTTGGAGGGGGCTTGGAGCAACCTGGGCTAGTGGGAGGTGTCCCTGCCCATGGCAGGGGGTGGAACAAGATGAGCTTTGAGGTTCCTTCCAGCCCAAACCATTCTGGGATTCAGTGATCAGTGTGAAGTTAATTATGTTTCATACAGTTCTGTTCTGCCCAGAGACAAGCCTTAGGCACACGGAATTTTGGCAAACTGCAGTGCCTGGGGAGAATTTATGCACTGATATAACCCTTCCTGAAGCTTTGCTGGGTGTTATTTGGAAATGGGACCGTGATCCCTGTGTTTTGTGCAGGGATTCTGGTCCTTCTTTGGTCCCTGGGACCATTAGTGAGCTGCTAGTTCTCTGCCTGGGTGATCCCCCACTGAAAACAGGAAACAAAATTTAAGAACCAAATGTTTTTCATTACTAAATACAGGCTTTCAGGGGACTTTTACATATTAAATAACTTAGAGGAAACTTAATCTCTCTTAATTAACCCCTATCCAGTGTCTAGTCACTTAAATTTCTCTTCCAGTTTTGCTAGGGAATATTTAAGCACCAGAGTTAATTTTCCATTAATTATTTAGTTATATTTTCTGAGACACGACACACCACCACCAAAAACAATGGAACAGTGTGACCAGGAGGCCTAAAAGTTCATCTTCCAACGTTCACATCATCTTTTTGGAGTAGGTGTCCTCTGGAAGCCTGGTTGAATAAGGGGGTTGGTTTTAGCTCTGTGTGACACAGACCCAAATCTTAAATTTCTCTCAGGTTGAGGGGAAAATAAATTTCATTTCAGCCTGAGGTGAACAGTGTTTTTAAAATAGGGCTCCCAGGGTACTTTTCTAGCAGACAGTGTGGAGATATTGATTTTATAATGCTGTTTATTTTAAAATCTGCTCAGAAGTTTGCGGTATTGAAAATATTTGAGAAAAGTAGTTAATGAGGCACTGGGAGGTGAGAGATGAAGTCCAAAAAGTGGTGAGACCTCCTACTCTTGGTGTAGAAATTCGATGTAACCCACCTGCAGGGGCTTTTCATTGGGTTTATCGTGGTGAAGAGATGAAATTCGTACACGTGTTGATACTTCTGTGATGTTTTGTGTCTCTGGGGAGATGGGGTCCAGTATTGACTGATCATTTTGAAACCTAAGAGGTTTTTTTTTTTAACAAGAGGTTGACTTATTTTTGAACTTATCGAGTAGCTGAGCAACTTTAAATTAAAACAAGTAGTAAACTTGTTTTAATTTCTCTTCCTTCCCCCTTAAAGAAGATGCAAAAGTAAATGTCTTGCCCAGTAGCCCAGTGAATGTGCTCTTTCTGTTGGGTAGTAGTAGTTTGCTAGAAGTAATTGAATGGCTCTGATTCATATCATGAGTTCTTTTTTTTCTCTCTCTCATGAGTATCTGTGTCCATGCATGTTTCCTCACATGTGATTATCTTCTTTTCTTTCAAGTCTTTTTCTTCTCTACCATTTCCAACAAAGCAGGGGAAAAAAGTCAAAGTCAGTCTTAGAAGAAGGAGACCGTCAGAGAGTTATAAGCAGCTTTGCTTCCCGTGCTATTGAGGCTCACAAGCAATCCAATATCAATGGATCACTGAACAATAACCTCCCCAAATCCTCAAGTAACATTACTTTTTTATCTGATGAGAACCCATTAACCACTCAGAACCCGCTGTATGTGGAAGGTCTCCCTCAGAGTCCCACTGCTGCCGGGTTTCTACGGAAAAGGAACGATACTCTTGATACTCTTTCTCCTTCAAGACTGGCCCTGAGAGAGGCCTCCTTGGGGGGCAGTCACCGGGCGTGGACGGTGCCCACTCACCTCACCAGGAGGCACACGCCTGGTTCTCTGAGCAGGCCAGTTATCATGGACCCCGTCCAGTGGCAGCAGGAGAGACTCAAAGCCAGGAAGGAAGGAGCTGCCAATCAGGAGAGCAGTGTTGATGTTAGCAGTCCACTCTTTCAAAGACTGAGTGGCCCCAAGTTGACCGTGAAGGAGAAGGCCAGGCAGTTTGAGCAGCAGGCCTTGCAGGAGATGAAGCAGGTGAAATCTCCTGACGTGAAATCCAGGCGATCGCCGACGCACAGCAGCGCCGTCCAGGAGGGAGAGAACGCCCCAGAGCAGTCTCCTAAAAGTGTGGTTGCTTCTCCTTGCCTTCACCCTTCTCCTCAGTCCTCTCCAACACCTTGTGCTGAAGTAGCTGAAGCGGAGGCCTCCGTGGTCCCCTCTGTGATCATCACTCACCACGACTCTCCTGAAGAACATTCTCCTCCTCCGACCCGCAAACCAACTCCTCCGTCTTCTAGGATAAAGAAACCAGTTTGCCAAAGTTTTCTAGCTCCTCAGACCAAAGAAGTCATATCAAGCATTCCAGATCCACCTAAAATTCCCCCACCCCCCCCGCCACAGCTGCCACCTCCACTGCCACCGCCTCCTCCATCCCCTCCTCTGTTGCCACCACATCCTCCTCCTCCTCCTCCGCTCGCAGTTTCTCTTCCTTCTTCTATTTCTTCTTCTTCTTCACCCCCTCTTAGCCCCCGGCTGCTGTCCCCTGCCAAGCCTCCCAGCTCCCCTGCCAAACAGCCAGCTGTCCCCCCGCCGGCCGCAGTGCCAGAGCCTCCCCCTCGCCGGGAGCTCAAAGGGATTCTTAAGAACATTCAGAATTTAGCTGCCATCGAGAAGTCGGTGGCCAACATGTACAGCCAAATAGACAAGAACCACCTGCTGCCCAAGCACGTCTCCAGGCTCAAAGCGGCCACGCCCCCGGAGCTGCCGACTCCGGAACCCGCGGCCGAGCACAACCAGCAGAACGGGAACTTGAGCTGTGTTGTGGAGGAGCTGGAGCAGCGCTTCCCCTCCCAGTCAACGGCACTGTAATGCTCCCAGCTGGATGTTTTCTGCATGGGACCTTTTGACTCTAATGCAGCACACGGTGTCTGCCTCAGATTCTCCAGCAATCCCGACTTTTCCCCTTTCCCTGCCGCGTATCACGACTTTTCCACCGCTAATCCCCGACTGAGAGACCTTGTCCTTCCTGTTCGCTCGGAAATTTGTAATGTATCCTGTAAACCTACAAGTTGTTTCCTCAGAACTACATCTTGCTGTTCTGCCATGTTGGTTCTTTGTTTACTGAAAATTCCTGGGGGAAACTGTCCATTTTTCCCCGAGGATTGGTCCCGGCCGGCAGCGGGCTCGGCGCTGCTCCACATCAAGCAGCTCTCACTGTAGGTAATATCAGTAAGATTTTGCTGGAACCTCTTGCTTTGCCCACAAAATGTGCCACCTGGAAGGAACCTCCTGCCATGTGTTGGGTGTCAAAGCAGGCTCAGCCACGGTGAGCCGGGGTACTGGACGGGGCCTGGAGCAACCTGGGCTAGTGAAAGGTGTCCCTGCCCATGGCAGGGAGGGGAATGAGCTGATCTTTAAGATCCCTTCCAAGCATTCTGTAATTCCGTGCTGCATCTTGGTATTCCACGAGCGATGACACTCCGCTCACACGCTTTGTGGCAGCTCCAGTCAGAAGAAGGGCTTTGTCTTGATTTCTCAGCAAACCTGGCTGTCTCCCCTCCTGTTACCCATGTTCTGCCTTCCATTTCGTTTTTTTTTTTTTACATTGTAACTGCATGTTGAAAGTTTTTATTTTGTAAATTCCTTTCGTGTACAAACAATTTGTCGGTTTGTTTTTTATTTTGCATGTGCATGTTGTTGACGTCTCCCTTGAAGGTTCACTCTCGTGAGCTTTTCAGCTGAAACATCTCACCTGAAATTGTAATAAAGTCACTCTGATTAGTGTCACCAAGTACTTGTAAAAATCCATGGAATATGGATTTACTTACTGGCTTTTTTGCTCACAGTCATCTAAATCAGATCTTTACATTAAAGATGTCAATTATAATTATATAGATAAATAAATTAGCTTGTCTCTTGAGAAAAAAAAAAAAGGTAAGTAAAAGCAGTTTGGGCATTTGAATGTTTGGTCCAACTTGCAATTTTTCTTTTAGTCCTTTGTCAAAATCTAAAATATTTGCATTTAACATGACGACTTCTAAAAAACACATTGGGAAAGCCAATGACATAAAGGAGCAAAACTAAACCCCCAGTTCACTAACAAACGTCGTACTTCTGAGCAAAAAGGTAATGAATTCTTTCTCAGACTGCTTAGAGCCACTCAGCATTTCCATGGTGCTTGGCTTTGTCTCTTGTCTCTTGTTTGTTTGTTTTAAATCTGCAGTTAGGACATGTGTGGAGGCCTCAGGCTCAAACTGCTGAAGGTAGTTTCTCTTTCTTTGTCCCAGAGCCAAACTCCATGAATTACATCCCAGCTGATACATTAGAATTTTTCTTTACAGTCCTCCTGTTGGGCAGACTGTAGTTGCAAGGTATGTGTGGTAGCTGAATGTGTGAGGGGAAGGATTGTCCTCATCACCTTGTTTTTGCTGGGAGAGAATCTCTCTCATTTATAGGATGTGCAGAGATGAGCATGAGGAATTATTGGACCACACACATTCAGGGTGCATCAACCCGAAAAATTGAATTTAAGTACCCAAACCCCACTTTAGAGCTCACAGACCCCTAACAGATGCTGTTGAGCAGATCATTACATCACTGGTGAAATATTAGACAAATAGGGCCTCGTTTTGTGGTGTGCAGCAAAAGTGCAGGTGTTTAGTCATCCACAGTATAAACCCCACAAAGGTTTTATATGGCTACAATTATTTGGGGTGTTCCCTAAGCACAAAGAGTGGACATCACACAGGAGCTCCATTTTAAACATGTATTTCACTGTATTAGAAGAGTCTGGGAGGGGGTCATGGCAATCAGCTCTTCACTGATGAGGAACACCTACTTTCTCATTCTGGAAAGTTAAGTTGCAAAGTTTACAAAAACTAGTTTTATTTCCATATGATGCAACCTTTGTTCTCCTGTTGTGGTTGTTTTTTGGTTGGTTGGTTTTTTGGTTTTTTTTAATAGCCCTTGTTAAAAAATAATTCTGTTAGACCAGGAAAGAAGCTGTACCAGGGAAGCTCTGCCCCGCTGAGGTGTCTGGGTGCTGAAAGGGGAATGGTTTTCAACCAGAAGAGGAGAGTTTTAGATTAGATGTTGGGAAGGAATTGTTCCCTGGGAGGGTGGGGAGGCCCTGGCACAGGTTGCCCAGAGAAGTTGTGGCTGCCCCTGGATCCCTGGAAGTGTCCAAGGCCAGGTTGGAGGGGGCTTGGAGCAACCTGGGCTAGTGGGAGGTGTCCCTGCCCATAGCAGGGGGTGGAATGAGATGATCTTTAAGTTCCCTTCCAACCCAACCCATTCCAGGATTCCACAGTACTGCAGCTCTACAGAGTATTAGAACCAATATAGTAGATGGTAACAAGTTGAGAATATATAATTATATACATTTATATGTATAATTTACCCCTTATTAGCTTGTCTGATTTGGTCAATTAGGGTCCAACATGACCCTGGATATACCTCTTATCCTTTAATCATCAGCGTGACAGGGCCAAGGTCTGAGCAGGAGCAGAGGTGCCATCAGTGGGAAGCTCTTCCCTGCAGAGCTGGAATGGAGCCACGGTGTGAGCCTACTCACCCCCCTTCCAGAGCTGTTCTACCTCAGTTCCAGCTGTGAACTGCAGGAAACCTCCCTTTTAAGAGGCAGGGCAAATGGATAAGTAGCTGTCTCCTCTGAGTAACATCAGTAGTGTTTGGGGGTTGTGATTTTTTCGTTATGAAATAGGAAAGGCCTGCTGGGGTCCCAGGAATGGGGGAAATGTTGCTTTAGGCAAATCATGGTTCTTTAACCATTTTTAGGAGCGAAAGGTTGGCACATTTATACAGGTGAATTCATTCTTGTTTCTCTCTCATACTGAGTACCAGCACTGTCCTATTATCCTACATCCTTACAGGCACCATGGCCTTGCTTCCCACTTCCCACTGAACATTTCTCTCTGACTGACTGTGGGGAAGTCTGGCTGATAGTGTTTATCCAGAAGCAATTCCTCCCTCTGTGGAGAGCTTTAATTCCTTCCTGGAAACAGATGGTGTTGTTTTGACCTTTGCCTTTCTGTCACAGTAGATCCTTGTGCTGTATTGAGTGAAAGGCTATTTTATGTCTTTTGAGCATTTTTTTTTTCCTCCTAATCGTGGCCACACAAAACTCTTAGAGAAGTATCAGCATCTCAAAACCCAGTGTGGTGCAGTTTTTAAGAAAGCTGATTTCCAAATTTAATTAGAATTACTTATATTATGCTTTTAATCTGCAATATAATGACTATCTGAGAGCAATTAAGAGTAATAAGCTTCTCCTCAGACCTTCTTTCTCTGAAGATTGTTGTAGGCAATATAGAAACTAAATACAGCGTTCCTCAAGTGGGCTTTGAAAAGCCACAGATCATCTTCTGATGATAAATCTTCATTTCAGTTGTTCATTAGTTTTATATTATATAGGTGACAGCATTAATTTAATGCTGATAATCAATTCCATGTGCTGAATATTAGTAGGAAACTTCAGAGATGGTGATATTAAAGAATTAAAAGGACTTCTACTCTGTTCTTTATTAGTTACTCGGTGTAATTAGAGACTTCCCCTAGAGTGCTGTTTGTGTACTAGGCTAAGCCTAACATAAATCTGAGCATTTACCCTTTCCTTCTTAAGAAATGTAATAAAAATAATCCAGCCTTATCCTTAAGAGTAATGCCAAGGCCTAAAAGACCAAAACAATTCTAATTTTCCGACACAAAATGTGAAAATAGAGAACTTGATAGACATAAGTGCATTTGTCATGCCCAGGAATGGCTCCAAGAAAATGAATTAAAACAACAAATTCCCAATAAGATCAGAAGCACAAAGCCTGTGGCAAAACTGCAGGAAAAAAAAAAAAGATAGCAGAAAAAAACCCAAAAACATTTAATTCCCCCCTGCTGAGCAAATGTTAGGAAGTGAGTAATTTTAATAACAATGTTGGTACAAGGAATTAGTAATAGAAGCTGCAGGGCAATTCCCAGCAAGTCCTGAGGGAAGTCCAGGAGTAGAAGAGAAGTTGTTTCACTGCCTGAACAGATGTGGGAGGTAACAGAGTCTCCCTGGGGATGGTCTCTGTAGGTCTCTGGGACAGCAGGGAAGGGCAGGACCTCCCAACCCCCCTGTTTCCCTTTGTGATCTAAAGCAAGGAAAGCTCCCAAAGCTTCCCAGCCTTTCTCATGCAACGATCCCTGTGGCCAGAGCCAATCCAAAGAAAAACGTATTTGGTATTATAGATACGGATTTCTTTTCATGCCAGTTCTAATTGCATTCTCTTTTCACCTCTCCCCAGCAAGAATGGCCATGTGCATCTTTGTGCAGGTTCACAGAATTCTACTAACTGTTTTTTTTTCTTTTTCTGACTTCTAGGCGAGGATATGCACAGCAAGAGGTGAGGCTGCACCTGATTACCTTTAAAATATTCATTACAGCAACGTGATTGTCCCACACAGTCTGAGCATGGGCAGCAGGTCCAGGGAGGTGATTCTCCCCCTGTGCTCTGCCCTGGTGAGGCCCCACCTGGGTCACTGTGCACAGTTCTGGTGTCCCAGCATCACAAGGACATGGAATTGTTGGAGCAAGTCCAGAGGAGGCCACCAAGTTGCTGAGGGGACTGGAGCACCTCCCCTGTGGAGTCAGGCTGGGAGAGCTGGGAATGTTCAGCCTGGAGAGGAGAAGGTTGTGTGGAGACCTCACAGCACCTTCCAGGGTCTGAAGGGGCTACAGGGAAGCTGGAGAGGGGCTGTTCATTGGAACTGGAGGGACAGGACAAGGGGGAATGGGTTCAAACTGACAGAGGGGAAATTTAGGTTGGATATTGGAAAGGAATTGTTGGCTGTGAGGGTGGGGAGGCCCTGGCCCAGGTTGCCCAGAGAAGCTGTGGCTGCTTCTGGATCCCTGGAAGTGTCCAAGACCAGGTTGGACGGGGCTTAGAGCAACCTGGGCTAGTGGGAGGTGTCCCTGCCCATAGCAGGGGGTGGAACGAGATGATCTTTAAGGTCCCTTCCCAACCCAAACCATTCCATGATTCACTGTTGGGAAACTCCTGGCAACTGAATGCTTTGGATGCCAGAAATATAAAGTGAATCAAAAAATTGATGAGACGTAAATTCCCTGGGGGCTGATATCCCACATGGCACAGGTGTGACATCCAGGCTGGAAGATTGCTGTTTAACAAGGTGCCAGAAGCAGTTTCCCAAGGAATTCCCTGCACACTTGCTGTGTTTTCCAAAGTCACACCTAATCCTCTTCTAAGAGTCAGGAACTGGGCTACTCACACCTCCCCTGCAGCTCAGTGGGCTCTGTTGCTCTTGCAGCAGCATTTTCTTCAGCAATGAATAACAGAGAGAAGAGTTTCCTTCAGAACAATCTCATTTAATAATTGGCAAGATCCCCAAAAATACATTTCTGTCATAAAGGTTGATATTTACTGATTTTCTTCCTCCCTTTGCAGAGCTGGTTTGTGTCTCTTAATTCAGTTACAGAATTTAGTCCTCTTGGTCTCTGATAGAAGTCCTTGAGTTAAATATCTTAGAGAATCACCCCATAAACTGGGGATTTTGAGTTTATATTAGGCAAAGGAAATGGTGAACTGTAAAGGGATTTTAGTACATGAGGTGCTTGGCAGTGTTCTCACAGGGAGGATCCAGTGACTGCCATAAAAAAAACCTCTGAAGGACCCATGGTTTTAGCATTTATTTCCACTCTTAAGCACCAAAGACCTGCACTGTAATTGTTACTGCCTAATTAACCCCTTTCTCATTTTCTTTTGTAGCAACAGCAGTTGCTGAGACCTTCTCTTCTCAGACCAGAGGTATCACCATTTTTCATTATTTTCTAAGTTTTTAAATGTCTTTTACATCATTTCCTGATAAAAACCTGTCTGTCTCAGGTAATTTTTCCCCCTGGCTCTTAGAGAAAAAGGAAAGCTCTGGCATTGTAACTCTATTTATGTTATTTTAATTAAATATCCTAAATTTACTGCATCTTGGTATTTTCAAGGCCAGGTTGGACGGGGCTTGGAGCAACCTGGGCTAGTGGAAGGTGTCCCTGCCCATGGCAGGGGGTTGGAACTGGATGAGCTTTACTGTCCCTTCCAACCCAAAGCACTCTGGGATTCTGTGGTTTTCCCCATGAGCATCTTTCAGTGACTGCCACGGACTTCATGACGCAGACTGAAACCTTTCCCAGTTCCACATTTACAGACACAGAAATTTCCTTGCTCTCCCACTGCAGTCTGATTTTTTTCCGATGTCAGTCAGCTGCTCACTGATTCCTGTCCCTGGAGCTGAGCTCAGCAGTTGCCCTGCTGAGGGACTGGAAGCATCAACGCGCTGCTGGGAAGGGCGAAGGCAGCTCTGGATTACAAACCTTTCTGTTTCAAACCTTTCAGACCCAGAGTTGTTTCCACAATAAGCAGTAGAGCAAATGGGAGATGTTGCTATCGTGTGATACAGAATAGGGATGGTTTGTGCAGTCTTTAGAAGTAATTACATCATAAGTAATAATAATATTGGTAATTGCATTTGTGCCTTTTTCATCAGACATCGCTGTGTTTGACTGTTTGCACTCACTCAGTGTTTCTCTTTTACAGGAGCTGAGTATGGAGTCTGGAATTGATCCAGGGCAGGAATACTATGGGCAAGATTACTACAGTTATGAGCATGGGTATATTTTCATTTTCCCTATTTATTTCTGAAAATGCTGCTTTTCCAGGCTGGTGATGTTTATTATTATCAGGAGGCTTTCCTTCACCTCAGGATTACTTTAATCTTTGTGTCCACAAAAGCAGGCACTGACAAGAAAACTCTTTCCAGAAGTTAAGGGGGTGTTTGATAACTCCTTGCTTCTTTAGCAATCTCATTATTCCACTTGCAGAGCGTGCTCCCATCTATCACGCTGCTTTTACATTTGTGCTTTGGTTATTTCGTGTGTTTCTGCTGTCTTGGAGATTAATTCCCATCACCTCTTCCCCTTCTGAGTTCAGGGATTAATCCTCTCTGCTCTCTGTTCCCAGCCAGCATCTGGCCTTTTAAATTTCCCTCGAAAAACACCATCCTGCCTTGTTCTGATAAAGCCCATCTGACTGCAAGCACCTCAGGGGTGCTGGCCTTACAAGGGATTCTCCAGAACTGATCCCAGGGGACCTGCTTTTTCATTCCACAGTTATAAAAAAGATCCCCCAAGAAATCAGGTGGATGGAAGGAAGGTCATTGCACTTGGGGGGTTCTTGACTGATCCCAGAGACCTCGCCATTCAGGTCTGGTCATAACAACTTGTGGCCAGTTGGAATAAAAAGAGGTTTGGGAGTGTGTTGCTACTAAGGAAAAAGGAATAATTATCTTCTCAAGGTAGAGAGAAAGGAGAGAAGAGAAATTTTCATCCCTTTGGGATGTGAGCGTGTGCACATCGACAGCCAGGCCAGGGAGGGGATTGTCCCGCTCTGCTCTGACCTGGGGCGGCCTCACCTCAAATATTGGGGCAGGTTGGGGCACCCCAATATAAGAAAGATATTGAGCCATTAGAGAGTGTCCAGAGGAGGCAACAAGGATGGGGAAGGGCCTTGATTGGAAGCTGTGTGAGGACACTGAGGGCACTTGGTGTTTTCAACTGGAGCAGAGGAGACTGAGGGGAGACCTCACTGCAGTTCCAACTCCCTGGGCAGGGGCAGAGGAGGGGCAGGGACTGAGCTCTGCTCTGGGGGGACCAGGGACAGGACCCAGGGAACAGCTGGAGCTGTGTCAGGGCAGGCTCAGGTTGGATCTCAGGGAAAGGTTCTTCCCCCAGAGGCTGGTTGGGCACTGACCAGGCTCCCCAGGGCAGTGGGCACAGCCCCAAGGCTGCCAGAGCTCCAGGAGGGTTTGGATGATCCTCTGGGGCACAGGGGGTGACTCTTGGGGATGGGGCTGTGCAGGGCTGAGGGTTGGACTGGATGATCCTCGTGGGTCCCTTCCAGCTGAGCTGGTTCTGTGATGTGTGATTTCTTGCTGTGTGGTGGGACATGGCTGTGCTGGTGCTCACGAGGTGTCCCTGGCAGGTACGAGCTGCCGCAGTACGGGAGCCGCCGCCGGCTGCTGTCCCCGGCGGGGATGTACGACGAGTACGGGGAGGTGGTGGTGGAGAGCGACGGCGGCTACTACTACAGTCCCCATGGACCCACAGCTGAAGAGGTGAGAGGCTCTGGTGTGCTGAGCCTGCCTCTGCAGCAGGATGAAGCACCACCAAACCTTGTCAGATGTGTGTTATTATTGATTAGACCAACGTTCCTCACAGACCAGATAAGTGTCTCTTCTATGCTGAGCGTTGTCTGCCTTTCTGACGATCCCTAAAAGTTTGTGTCAGCACCTCTTTCCCTTTTCCTAGAAACAGAAAGGAATTGCCAAGTTTCTTTGAATACCCACATCTGTTTTTTTCCCTCAATGTAGATTTTCAGTTCAAAGAAAAATCCACGTAGCCTTAGGTAATTCCATTTTATATCGTTAACCAAATGAGGGGACCTTCTGATGTGTGAAGGGGCTACAGGGAAGCTGGAGAGGGACTGTTCATCAGGAACTGGAGTGACAGGACAAGGGGGAATGGCTTCAAAATGACAGAGGGGAAATTTAGGTTGGATATTGGGAAGGAATTGTTGGCTGTGAGGGTGGGGAGGCCCTGGCACAGGTTGCCCAGAGAAGCTGTGGCTGCCCCTGGATCCCTGGAAGTGTCCAAGGCCACGTTGGACGGGGCTTGGAGCAACCTGGGCTAGTGGAACTGGATGATCTTTGAGGTCCAACCCAAACCATTCTGTGTTTCAATTATTCTGATACTAATATTCCACCTAAAACTGATGACTTTCCTCTGAGCAAAGCAGTACCTGAACTCATTATCATAAATTTCACAACTGAATGTAAAAAAAATTTGAAATGTCAGTGGCAACAAGATGAAAGTGGAAGTAAAGATTCCTTTAAAAAAATAATCTAATTTTCATGAATCCTAGACTCTTAATCCACTATTAAATGAGAAGAAATAACATTCCTGAGCCAGTATTTTTCCCTGTTGCAGAGTAAGTTAGTTGTGCACTTGCAGCCTATTCTACAAGTAAAACTCTCCTCATAACTTTGGTAAAAAAACCCATTCTGTAACAGGTAAGTTAGTTAGTTTTGCTGCTGGGAAAAAAATGGTGTGTTTGTTCCTACTGACTTATTTTAGGGTACAGGCTTTTGCTATAACTGTCTTTCAGATGGTAATCAATTAATTTTCGTGATTTGCAGGGGATGAGTCAAGTAAGAGGTGCTCCGAGCAGAGGGATAAGCCAGGCAGCAGGGGCTCAAATAGCAGCTAGACCTTTAGGTGGTGGGATGGACCCAAGGCGTGGTCCTGGACCGTACAGGACCAGCCAGGGCAAAAGGAGACTGAAAGCAGTGATGCATGTGAGTCGTGTAGCAGTCAGTGCTCACAAACCGGTGGGAAGAGCCGAGTCCGCTCGTTCCCGATGGAAGAAAGCAAAGATATTCCCGATGATCCTGCAGAAAGTGAAGGGCAGTAGGAAAGATTCCAGCTATGCCAAGCTGATGTCGGCTCGCCAAGCAGACGGAGACAAAAGCATGATCATCAGGGGAAGCTACTTCCAGAAATCCACAGATGACAGACCTTCCATGAGGAAACTAAATCATGTGTTAAAGCGCATCAGCGTCTCCAGGAAACTTCAGGAGCCCCTTGGCAAGGATTTGGCACGTAGAGAGGAGGAGTCTGAAAGAGAGGAAGCAAAATCAGGAGTTTCAATAAGTATCACAGCAGAGAGTGAGCAGGAGGACAGTGACTATGAGAAGAAGAAGAAGAGAAGGAGACACACCTCAGATGAGTCATCTGAGAAGAGCAGCAGCTCCGGCTCGGAGTCGGAAGACAAAGACTACTTGAAAATAACTCTGGACCAAGATGAAGCCACAGAAAGCACCGTGGACTCGGATGAAGAAACTGGGCAGGATTTGGGGGATTCTGAGGACGACTCTGAGTCCAGCTCCAGCAGTGAATCGGAGGAGGACTCATCTGAAGAGGACGATGACGAGGAAGACTCGGACAGCGATGAGGATAGTAGCCTGTCAAAGAGCTCATCCACACGAAGTTCCTACAGCAGATCAGGGACCAGCGAGTCCAGCAGCATCAGAAGCACTGATATGTCCAGTATCAAAAGCAGGGGAAGGAGCTCTCATGGCAGAGCAAGACGCTCCAGCCAGAAATCCAGCGGCTCTACTGCATCAGGCAGTGACAGGGACACGAGCTACAGGAAAACTTCAGGATCCAGCTACAAGAGCAAAACCTCCTCCGCCAGCGTCGGGATAGAAGACACCATAGAAGAGGTGTCAGAAGAAGAGGAAGAAGCAGATGAGACAGCAGATAGTGCAAGCAAGGCAGCTTCTAAAACATCTGCAAAACCTGGAGAGGGCAAGAAAGGGAAATCAGCTGTCAGTGGTGAGGAGAGCGAGGAGGAGAGCGCAGAAGAGGCTGACACAGATGGTAGTGACAGGGAGGAAACTCTCAGTAAGAACGAATCTTCTGGCCTAGAAAGTGAAATCAGTGGGATTTCCAAAGGTCCCAATGTGAAAAGAGTGAAAAAGGGAAAAAAGGTGTCCCAGGAACAGAGTCAGTCTCAGTCAGGTGAGAGCCTGGAGACTGGAGTCACGGAGTCAGAGGCTGCAGGGGATTCCACATCCTTCTAAAGAAGAGTGACAGTAGGTGCATGGTTTGCAGTGAGGAGTGGGTTTGTTTGCTGTGCCTTCTGTGTGGTCTTTCTGCTGACTAGAGATAGCCAAAGAGAAAAGGGCAAAGCTTATTGATTCAGCTTTTGACTGTCTTAAGGATGGAACCGTAGAAAACCAAACTGAGAGGAATATACATGTTTTAGATAGATATATATATATATATATACACACACACACTATATATAAACACTTAGTGATTCACGGTGGATAAAGATTAACTTCCCTGGAGCAATGGCAGGAAGAAGTGCTTTATTTTCCTGCTGATTTCCATAATATAGATGAAGATGCATTGTGATGATTCTTAGGTTTATTCCTTTTGCATCACACACATCACGGAGCAAAGGAAGGTCGTGTTCTGCAGTGGCTGTGACAGAGCTCACCGAACCTGAGGGCACAAACCCTGTGTTCGTGCATGGGTCTGACACAAAAGGGAACACTGCAGGAAGGAAGTGGGGCAAAACATGGGATTCAGGGGAGAACTGGAATGATGAGGATGAACAAATTTTAAAATCACACATATTTTCACCTCACGATCCCCTACTATACATTTGCTCATCTTCAGGTGAGTTCTCTGCTGGCAACGTCAGCCCTGTTTGCAGGCAGGACAAGGGAAACTGCAGCAAAGAAAGGCTCCCAAAACTGCAGAGTGTAACTGGGAGAGCTGGGATTGAACTGGTTCTGGATCGTGGGATTCGGGTTGCAAACACCAGTGATGCACGGGACAGGGGTGCAGAGGGAGGGGCACCCAGTGAGCTGGGTCAGGAAAGGAAGTGGATCACATTTCCCGACTTCTGCCCTTCCTGCCTAACAGTACAGTGATTTCATTTCATTTTATTTAAACATCTAGTTGAACTGGATTCAGGATCACTTGCCTGCTCCTCTGCATTCCCATAAAGCACAACGGTGTAGCTGCACAGGGTGTTTCAGCAGGACTCCTGTTTAAACCAGGCAGTCTTTTCATCCAGAAGAAAATTGTATGTCTTTGCCAGGAACAATGGGAATAGGCATCAGAGTCCCAATTTGTACCGAGTGTGACTTCTCAAAAGCTTAAGAATAATCACCACCCCTTTGTGCCTTGCATGATTTTCTTTCTCTAAAAGCTGTCATTTTTCAGGTTCATGTGTGTTTTGCAGTGGGAGTTAACTGATGGTATCTGCTGATAGTGTTTGAATCATTAATTCAGGAAGGGTAGGAGCTCGTTTCAGTGTACTGCAAGGAGACATTTATTTTAAAAAGATCAATTATAATTAAAACAAGTAGTGGGGTTTGTGTAATCACTCTGTGGTAATCACTATTAGTACAAAGTCTCAGCAGCGTGGAAATTGTTTGCATTAATTCTTAAAAAAAAAATATATAAATCAGATAAAATCTGAAGTCTTGTTTCTCCACCATTTTCCATTTAATAGCCAAGCATCTCCATTATTTCCACCAGACTGGAACTGGCACAGAGCCTTATATTGAGCCCTTCTTTTTATAGCCAGCCAATTTTGCCGACGTCGTGCCTGAGAATTTCCCTTGTGGAGGTCCCGAGCTTTTCTCTGCTCGATGTGTTGTGCATATAAAGCAGAGCTGCTCAGTGCCATTTCTGCACTGAATCCACAATGGAGTCATGGAAGAAAACTTCTAAGGCCTTCCCAGAACTTACACATTAGAGTGGTTTCTTGAAAGTGTTGCCTCCACAGCAGCTTCCTCCTCAGCGCCTTCCAGTTCCCGTGCGCAGCCCAAGGTGCACAGACCGAGTTAGGAAAAATCTATATGAGTTATTAATTAATTAACAGATAGAAAAAGGGCAGGGAAATGTAAGAAGTGGCAGGGGAGAGATGTAACGACTTTTCTGTTTCTCATCAAACAGTGGGCCAAAAAGAAAAGGATCAAGTTGATAGTGGACCCGGAGTACGAGACCAGCTCCACGGGAGAGGACAGCGCTCCCGACTCGGGCCAGAGGAACCGGCTCAGCAACCCCAGCGTGCAGCCCAACGTCAACGGGAACATCTACATCGCCCAGAACGGCTCCGTGGTCAGGACCCGGCGCGTCTGCCTCGGCAATAACTTAAAAGCCACGTCTCCGGCGAGGCTGGGGAAACAGTTCAAGAAACTGGACAAGCTGGCGGTGACGCACGAGGAGAGCGTCCCACTGAACACGTTGTCAAAGGGACCTGCTCCCAGTGACAAAATGAACACAAGACCTTGCAGTGTCTCCTTTGCTGCCTCTACTATAGGGGCCGAAAATATAGTAACAAAGCCCGGGGGGTCCAAAATGAAAAGCACAGAAGAGCAGGAATCAGTTGTTGACCACGAGGATGTCAAAGAGCCCTTGGAGTCGCACAGTGAACACACACAGTCAGACGAGGAGGAGCTCTGGATGGGCCCTTGGAACAACCTTCACATACCAATGACGAAACTGTGATTTTAGTTCCTTTTTTTATTTTCATTTTTACTTCGGTTTATAATAAACTGCGCTTTTTATTGTCACCCAGGGGAGATGTCCGAGGTTTGTGTTGTGCACATCCGTTGTCTACAAACGGCACGCTTTAAACTCTCCAAACACAATTTGCACTCACATTTGTACCGAATAATTGTCCTCCCCACCAACTCTTTTGACAGGCTCCCATTTCACTAAACAATCCTTGGTTTAAATTAATGAGTTCTTTTGGATCCGGATTTCTTGTTTTAATAAACAGTAAACTACTAATAAATGCACAGCACCATTTGGTTCACTTTTCAGACAGTTCTATACCTGCCTAGCTTGTTTTTCTGTATGGTACTTGTGGCTATACTGTTTAGATTTGGAAATTGTCTATTTATGTTCGAGATTTATTATCCAGAGCTCTGCACTCTGAACTCAGAGTAATAAATTAAAAATAAATCCATGAAAGTCAATGGAGCAAATCCTCGGCTGGCTTAAATTTGAGTAACAATTCCAGAGTCGATAGGGGTAGAGCAGTTCATGCAAACAGAGCACCTCGCTCAGTGCCCAGCTGGAAAATGTGTGGAATCAGAGTTCCTGAAATTACAGCACTTTCCATGTAGAAAAGTAGAATAGAAAATGGAATCAGATAAAAATTGCAAAGAGGAAGGAGATGTGTAGCAATTAATCATATTCAGAGCTACCTGGCCATGGTTTGTTCATTTTCTTCTGTAAATGAGCTCGTTTCAATTTTCTTCTCCAGTCAATTTTTCATCTTTCCATCTCTTCCCACATCAGTTCTGTTTGCTTCTTTCTATGGTCTTTAGCTGCAGTTTTTATGCTCCAGCAGTAATTGTCATCCTATGGCTATATTCCCACGAAATAAGCCGGGATGATACACGAGCCTGGGTGATAGAAGTAGGCATTAAAGAGTAATTAATAGGAAGGGGATGGATCCATTTCCAGGCCCAGCTGGCTGTTGGGTTGAGCGGTGCAATCACCATTCCACTCCCATAGTGGTGAACATAAACCTGCTGAAAAGACAAATGGATGGCAGGGGGAAGAGGATAAAAAGGGAATATTTTGTGAGGGTAATATGCACAGATAGATCTGTGAAGGGCAAAGGGTGTCAGAACACACACACACACACAATCATTTCCCAAACTTTCAGTGCACATTACTTGGAAAATACACACCATAAATTTGGGCACGTGCTTCTGATTTCTGTTTGTACCTCAGAGTAACGAGTTGTTGTGTCACAGCTTGAACAGGGAGCTGAGAAATGCCCCTGTTTGTAGTCACCAACACCCAAAAGGCATTGATACAGAGCAAAGTATTTCTTCTCCAGTGTGATATAAGACAGAAAAAGTGTCCTGTTGTGTTGTGCCAACTTTTTTTCAGCATAAGATCAAACTAGCTGCGGGAATCATATGGACTGTTCTGGAAAGATTGGAAGAGTCGACACGTGCAATCAGTAAGGAAGTGATTGGTGGTGTCATCCTTCTTCCCCTGTTCTACAGCTGAAGCTTCACCACAAGATGTGGGTGGGGATGGTTCTGCTCTGGCAGGAAATGGACTTGTGCTGCTGTGCTCGTGTTTGCTGCCCCTTTTCCACAGGTTCTCCTCCTCCAGACCCCTCGGGACGTGTGTCTTTAGGAACCGTTCGCATGTTCTGCCGATGTAAACGTGACCTTTCTGTCAAATACCTCCTTCTCGAGCTGAGGTTTCTGACCAAATATTTTGAGCAATGGTGCTTGTTTTCAGGCATGAGAAATGCAATGTAGCCTATCACACACAAGGGAAAAAAAAAAAAAACCACCGGGTATTTCTTTTTCTTAACTCTTTTATCTTGTCATATTTGCACTTGGTACCTAACAAAAAAAACAGCTGTTTGGAATTTAGCTGGAGGCTGGACATACACATAAGACTGATGGAAGAAAGAAAAAAAAATCTATTCTTTGAAATAACTAGTAAAATGTTCTATTTTAATCCTGTTTAAGATACTGTTATTATTTCACTCCCTGATTTTCGTTGCAGAGTCTGTCAGTTCTGTTCTTACCGATATTTCAGTGTGCTTTGGAGAGAAACATTTTCTCTCAATTTTCTGAGGGAAAACCAAGTTGTTTCTTTATTTCTAGAGACTCAGAACTCTACCAGCTGTAGCTCTGAGAAGGATCCTCAGGCTGGACACTGGTGGTCAGTAGTGCTGTCCGTGCTTCTCAGAGGCAAAACCCCTCAACACCATCTCCTTTGTGCTGTCCAAGCACTCAGAACCTTTCCCACAATGCAAAGAGCATAAAAAAATTCCACTTTTTCAGCAGTGGGGGGCTGTGTTATCGAAAGTTTTAGCTTGCTTGTAGCTAAACTTTCCAAAGCACTGTTGGCTTTGTAAAATCTTTCATGTGTGGGTGGGAGGGGGTGGGCGTATTTTTTTTTTTATTTTTTATTTTCTGTGGATGTAATCCTGTAAATTAATACAGAACTCCCAGCTTTGCTTTCTGGGGATGGCACGCTGACAGAGTGATCCAGTCAAAAAAGTCACTCCAGCTGTCCCCCTTTGGGAAGCCAAGCATCAGCACTGGCTTTGGATACAGTAAGTGGAATAACAGATCTGTGTCTGGGGATATAATTTACAGCTATTTAACCACTGAAATTTGTCAAGCTGAGGCAAAGCACGAGCAGCTTCCCCTGGGTGGCAGAACTGCTCGCTGGCTGATGGATCAAGGTGATAATCATCAACTCTGCCATTGATTTAATTGGGACACTCCTCCAAGCAGGCACTGAGGATTTTGAGGTTTAGCACAGCACCTGCTAACGTTTTCACTGGGAGGAGGATTCCAATGACCATTTGTAGGGCTGTGTAATTCCCACTGGGAGGCAGGACAAGGAGAGGCAGGTGGAAAATAGAAATAATTTTGGTTTCTCCTTTCTGTATATACTACAATAGGCAAGACTATAAAGCCCCACAGTTCTATCAGGGACCTGTTGGGAAGCTTAAAATATTTCTGTATTAATGGTGAGTAGTCCTTGCACCCAGGATTTGGTGTGAGGGCAAGGACAGTGGGGTGGTGGAAGGTGACATTTGTCTCTGTCTTGGTGCCTTCTGCTGCCAGAGATGTCCCAGCACATTCCTTCAGCATCCCCCCACCACGGGCTGAATCCTTCCAGAACCTGCTCATGTAGCTGGAAAACTTGCCCAGTCAGCAAAATGGAAAAGTGCTTGGGGAAAAAAAAACAGTGAATTTTTAACAGTGGGAGAACAACACCATCCTGAGACAAATTTCAGCTTCTATGGTGGACAAACACATAGTGGGAACGGGCTGTTTTGGACCAGTCACAACCTGCTGACCCCCCAAATGCTGCACGAAGAAATGGGGACTTGAAGACACACCTGAAGGACGGGGCCATCCAGGGGGACCTGGACAAGCTCGAGCAGCGGCCCCTGGGAATCTCAGGAAGTTTAACAAGGCCAAGTGCTGGTGCTGCCCCTGGGTCAGGAGAACCCCCGGGGTCAATCCAGACTGGGGATGAGCAGATGGAGCAGCCCAGGCAGAAGGCCCTGGGGGTGCTGGTGGGGCAGAGGCTGGACCTGCCCCGGCCCAGAAACCCCCCGTGCCCTGGGCTGATCCCCCAGCGTGGGCAGCAGGGCAGGGGGGGATTCTGCCCCTCTGCCCCTCAGGGGAGACCCCCCTGCAGAGCTGCTCCAGCCCTGGGAACAGCCCAGCAAGGACATGGAGCTGCTGGAGCCAGTCCAGAGGAGGCCCCAAGAGGATCCGAGGGCTGGAGCAGCTCTGCTGGGAGGAAAGGCTGGGAGAGTTGGGATTGTTCAGCCTGGAGAGGAGAAGCGTTGGGGTGACCCAACTGTGGCCTTCCAGGGCCTGAAGGGGCTGGCAAGAAACATGGAGAGAGACTATTTCCATGGGCCTGGAGTGCCAGGACAAGGGGGAATGGCTTCCCACTGCCAAAGGGCAGGGTTAGATGGGATATTGGGAAGGAATTCTTCTCTGTGAGGGTGGGGAGGCCCTGGCACAGGTTGCCCGGAGAAGCTGTGGCTGCCCCTGGATCCCTGGAAGTGTCCAAGGCCAGGTTGGACGGGGCTTGGAGCAACCTGGGCTAGTGGGAGGTGTTCCTGCCCATGGCAGGGGGTGGGAATGGGTGAGCTTTCAGGTCCCTTCCAACCCAAACCGTTTCTGTGTTTCCAAGTTACTATTGACTGTCTCATGGTTTATAGCCTGTGAAAGACTTACATTTATTACAAAGTATTGATAAACCTCAAGGTCTGATAAACCCAAAGAAGGTGCAGTTTCTCAGATGAATTTTGAAGGCAGCTGGTGCTCAAAAGCCCATCGGATGAGGACTGAGGAGTAGTGCCTTTTTTCTTTATTACTGGCAGAGGAGAGTTTCAGTCATTTCCCTGTGTGGAGTGGGAGCACTGATCCCAGCTGATCACATGATAAAGCTGTAGCAGGGAGCTGGATCAATAGTGTAGCAACAACATGAGCAGAATTGGGTAATTCACTCGTAGCGTCACAAAAGCGAGGCTTTCAGGGTGGCACAGCTGGAGTGGAGTTTGTCTTTCTGGCAATGATTGTTGTAGTTTATCTTTCTGGCAATGATTGTTGCTCTTTACAGGATAAAACTGTATTGATCCTTTCACTATCACCCAGCAGGAGCAACTCCAACCCTGCTCCCAGCCCCATCCAACCTGGCCTTGGACACTTCCAGGGATCCAGGGGCAGCCACAGCTTCTCTGGGCAACCTGTGCCAGGGCCTCCCCACCCTCACAGGGGAGAATCTCTTCCCAATATCCCCCCTAACCCTGCCCTCTGGCAGTTAGAGGCACTGTGGGCAGAAAGGGGATGTTGCATAGACCTGTTGGTTTTAACCAGTATTTGGCTTTCAGGAGGTGCTGTTGAAACTCTGGCTCTGGACAGGCTGATCTTGCTTGGAGGGGAGAACAGCTGGTAAGTTGTTTGTGCTGGATTCAACTGGATTTGGGAAAGGGACAATGTCTGTGCAGTGGCTGTTTCACAGCTTTTCAAAGGGCAAAGACAAGATCCTGCATCAAATCATTAAAAATCTTTGTCTTCGCCTTCACAGCTCTGCTGAAGCGCTTAAAGAATAGAAAATATCACCTTTTTAGGGCCACAAAGCTAAAATTAACCTTTTTTAGCGTATGCCACCCTAGATTTTGTTCTCTGCTCCCAGAAGACTGTGGACATGGTACCAAGAGCAGGTTCAGGGCTTACCTGTTTGCAGGGCAGGTGTTCCCTGTGTGTGATGGAGAAGTCCAGTCAGAGGTTCTGGGGGTGATTTTGGGGGGGCCAGGGACAGGATCATTACAGAGAAGGGCAGCTTTGGTGCAGAACTGAAGGTTGTGTGACAACGGAGGGAGGTTTAGTTCTGTTTCAAGAGCTTAGGGAGAATCATAACACCAAAGTTTACAGAAATGCTACTTTGCTGTAATTATTTTTGGTATCTGAGAAAGAATTCTTTCCTCAGTAAAGGTCACCAGGGGAAGTTGCATTAAGATCAGTATTTAATCTGATTAATGTTTCACAGGTAGAAAGATGATTACTTTCTAATGTATTGTATTTCAGACATCAGACAGCATTGCCCTCCCAGCATTCACAAAGAGCTCCTTTATTCTAATTTGTTGCCTCAGAAATGTGGGTGAGAGGCTGTTTTAATGAAAAAGGGAAGTGCAGTTTTTAAATACATAAAATCCTGAGCAGGGTCTGCCCTGATATAGCATCACACAAAGGGAGAGGGAGTAAACAAAGTGGTGAATGCTGATTAATCACCACAGTTTAAATGAGGAACACTAAGTCTAAGGGGTAAACTCAAAACTTTATACCATTAGCAAGCCAAGTGAGAATAATAAGCGTTTGTCTCTTCCATCAGTTTAATCTACTGATACACATTTTTGCCTTGCAGACTGAAAATTCTGTATAGTGACCCTTACCAATATGCAAAAATTAATGGAGTCTGAGGATGTGAATTCTGAGGAGGCACCAGGGCATAAACCTTGAAAGACCTTCCCCGTGTGGTGAAACAGGGGGTGGGGGTGGGACTGTAAGGCCAGGAGAAGCACAGGAGGGGGAGGGATGCTCCCAGGTCTCACATTCAGAACTGTGCTTGGCTGAGCCAATGCTTCCTTTTTAATTTCCTTGCCAAAGGTGAGGAAGGGCAGGAGAACCAGGACTCTGCCCAGGGCATGGAGAGATACAGGGTACCACGCTGGGCACTGGGCTGCCCAGACTAATTAAGCTGCCAAGATGACAAATCACAGTCCAGACCCGAGGAACAGCCGTGCCCTCGCTGGCCAGGGATTTGCTCTCCTCGTGCCCATCCACAGACACCCTCCCATGGCCCTTCTCCATCTCTGAACGTGAGCCACGGCACAGAATATTGGATAAAACAGATCTTCCTGTTAAAACAGGCTGTGGAGAGACTGCTGGAAGTGAAGGATGGATATCCTGATTATGAATGGAATGTACCTCCAAGGGGAGGACATGCCATGGCTGTGAGGGAACACAGCACACAGGCTGGAGGTGCAGCTCCATGGAAGCCAGAGCGTGTTTCTTACCCCACTGTGAGGGCAACACAACAAAACAGCCCCTTGTGCCAAAGGTGGTTGGGGTAGCAGGAGGCAAAGTGCTCAGCTGGATCTCCACAAAGGCAAGCAGGGAAGTCCCATGGATTTCAGCAGCTGCTCTGGTTCTGTTTGCAGCCTCCTCAATAACCTGCACGTCCTCAGACTAATGAAGACATAGATGCTAAAGGAAAAGAGGGTAAAAAGAGCAGACAGCAAAGCTCCTGAGGTTTAGGCAGTGAAAACACCCCATCTGCTGCAAGGAATCACCTTGAATCCTTGTGCTTCCTTCCCAGCATCCATGCACCTTGTGTTGCAGGAGGAAAGGGAGGGCAAAACTTGCTTTTTAGGGATTTAAAGGGAGAAGTGTAGAAATTAATGTAGAAATGGGCTGTGATACACATTCCAGTGCTCTTAGTTCAGCCTCCAGAGAAAATATCACAGATTCATGGAATGGTTTGAGTTGGAAGGGACCTTTGAGACCATCTCATCCCACCCCCTGCCACGGGCAGGGACACCTTCCACTGTCCCAGGTTGCTCCAAGCCCCGTCCAACCTGGCCTTGGACACTTGTAAATATGTTCTATTGTTACAGTTTGGAGGCAATGACATCTAATAAATCATGGCAGGAGCTGTTGGCAGCACCCTGAGCACAGGTAAGTGCAAAAGTGCTGCTGCCACAGCTGGGGGGGGGGAAGCTTTCCTGAATTTTAGACCTTCTTTTGCTGATCTATAGGCTCCTTATAGAAATTTTTCCTTAAAAAGGGGAGGAAGAGAGTCTGGTCTTGATACTTGGGGTATCCTAATACCAGGGTAATCAGACCCATGATGTTACAGAGGAGCTCTGAAGGGGTGGTATTGACCTTAATTCCTTATTGAAGAAACTTCCAGCTTTGGCAAAAAGAAAAAGGGGCTGCATTTGCCAGCTAAAAACAAACCATCTCCCAGAATTCCATAAACTGGCATGGAATATTTTTCCCATGTGCTGGATTTTGTGCTGTAGCAGCTGAGGGCCTGTTGCCTGCATCTGGCTCAGGTAAGTGCCCAAGCACAACTTGCCCACGGAGCCTTTGCCTTGGTTTCCCTGCAGATCATTAGGAATGCAGGGATTCCTTTTGGATGGGGGCTGTAGGTTACCAGGATGGCATCCTTGATTCCCATCCTTCATAGCTTCTCCTCCAAGAATCATACCCACTTTCTCTTGCCAGCTGTTTTCTTTTCTTAGGGACAAATGGAAAATATTCCTCCACTGTTTTTTGCTGCTGAAATGCAGGTTTCTGGTTGCATTTAAAAAAATGAGGAAGTGGGTTTTCCAGAGAACTGGAGGGTGTCCCTGCCCATGGCAGGGGGTTGGAGTGAGATGATCTTTAAGGTTCCTTCCAACCCAAACTGCTCTGTGCCTCTGGGATTCTGAGAAGAGGCCACCCAGGGACAAATTTTGACATCAATTCTTACACATCCTTAGCAAAGGGGATTTCTGTGGGGTCATTTCATATGAGATTGTGGCTCTTATTACTGATACATATTTTAGAAGCTTTAATAATACATGAAAATATAAGTGACTATTGGAAGTCCTTTTATTCAAGCAGCAAAATGCTGCATGGATTTATAAAAGAAGTCTCTCTGAAATAGAAATAACAATGAAATGACTACAAGGAGGCTTGGTTTGAAGTTTGAACCTGGTGTAGTGGAAGGTGTCCCTGCCCATGGCAGGGAGCTGGAACAAGATGAGCTTTAAGGCCCTTCCAACCCAAACTCTTCTGTAATTTTATGATTTCTGTGATTCTAAACCTCCCCTGACACCTCTTCATGTTCTCATAGAACAGCAGTAGTGTGTGAGTTTAGTTGGTCTTTAATCCCTCTCAATCTTTCTATAAAAGGTTTGATTTATGGATAAATGAAAAAAACAAAAGGTCTGGTCAGGTTTGGGGAGATCTCATTTACAGTTGAATACAGCTCAGTGTGGCTGAACTGAAGAGGAAAATACAATCCCCAAACCAAGCATTTATTCTCTTTCCTACCCTACATTAAACTAGAACTTGGAGAGTAATCTTTTGGAAAAGGTACAGGAAAGAAGTGTTGAAGTTTTACAGCCCTGGTTAATAACACCTTTCCAGAATTGTCTTTGTAGCTGAACCCAGAGAAAGGAGTGTTAGTTTAGATCTTCTGGCATCACTAAAATCTCCAAAGCCAACCAACCAAAGTTTCTGCATAGAAATAAAATAGAATATCCTGAGTTGGAAGGGATCCACAAGGATCATTGAGTCCAACTCCTGGCCCTGCCCAGGACCACCCCAAGAATCTTATAGCACTGCTTCTCATTAACTTGAAATACCAAAGGCAGACTGAAAACAACAGAAATTCAGAAATTTCAGCAATTCAAGTTCTTCTCAAACTTACTGTTTTATTTACAGGCTTGACTGGCTCATTGTATTTGGCAAAGAGCCCTGTTCTCCACAGCCATGCCTGTGTCCTTTGGTGAGTGCTCACTGCAGCATCACTGCACCCATGTGCATCCCTACCCCAGATACCTGGGCAAAATTAGCCCATCAATAATTAGTTTTCCAGCAGTTGTGAGATACTAATTAGTTCTCCTAAGATTTGAAGACCTCTTTTTTTTTTTTTTTTTCTTTTTAATAATGTTCTTGCTACGCTCCTGTTTTCAGTTTTATTTCCTAGGGAAACAACGCTGGCACGAGTGCAGTGTCCACCCACCTGCCAGGATAATTCCCAATAATTTCTGAACCAAATGACCCATTTCATCCCTATTTGACGGAAGGGTAGGAAATTAATCAAATTTCCACAAGCTTCAGTAGAACTGACAGCTGGAGAGAGTAAAGTGTGAAGCAAAGAGATGCTTCTGTGGCCTCAGAGGAGGGTGAGAATTCAGCTCTTGCCCGTCTACTTGGCCACAAGCAGATGACCAGCCAGGACATTCATGGTTCTTCCATGACCACTGGGATGTCCTGGTGAACTTGGAAAGCCTGATGTGACTGTGGTGTGGGCGGCAGAGGGATGGATGAGGGAAATCTCCCCCTGGGGGTCCTGGTGGGCAACCGGCTGTCCCTGCCCAGCCGTGTGTCCTGGGGACAGGGAGGGCAGTGGGATCCTGGGGGGCAGCAGGGCAGGGAGGGGATCCTGCCCCTCTGGCCAGCCCTGGGCAGGCACATCTGCAGGGCTGGGCCCAGCTCGGGCTCCTCAGCACAGCAGGGCCAGGGAGCTCCTGGAGCGGGGCCAGCGCAGGCTGCAGAGATGCCCAAGGGATGGAGCAGCTCTGGGAGCAGCAAAGGCTGAGGGAGCTGGGGCTGTTCAGCCTCCAGAGCAGAGCCTGAGAGGGGCCCTCAGCCATGTCTGGAGGGGCTGCAGGGAGGGGGCAGAGGATGGAGCAGGCTCTGCTCGGGGGGGCCCAGCAATGGCCCAGGAGGAACGGGCAGGAACTGATGGCCAGGAAGTTCCAGCTGGACAGGAGGAAGAACTTGTTGGCTGGGCAGTGCCCCAGCCCTGAAGAGAGAGCAGAGAGGGGGTGGAGTGTCCTCCCTGGGGCTATTCCAGAGCTGTCTGGACACACTCCTGTGCCCTGTGCTCTGGGCTGGCCCTGCTGGAGCAGGGAGGTGGCACCAGATGCCCACTGTGGTCCCTTCCAGCCTGACCCGTCCTGGGATCCTGTGAAATGGAAATACTTCCCTTGCTCCTGGTACAAGTTACTTTCTTTTCCTACTGTCGTGCACATCTCAAAGCCCATTAAAGACCAGAAAGCTCAGCTGTGGTTGTACATCCAGCAGGAGATGGGATGTGCCCATTGCTGCTGCACTTTGCCTGGCAGAGCATTCCAAACACTGTCCTCCAGCAGAAAAAAAAAAAAAAAACAAACCCTTTGACTTTTGGTTTTAGATAGTGTTTTGAAGATATAATAGCAATTTAATGTGTTGAGTAAGAACAATTATTTGCTCTCTTATAATGAGAATTATGACAGCTGTGTAATCTGAGTTTTCTCCCCACTAAAATGAAGCTCTAATTAAAATGATAATGTCTCTTCTTTGGAGAAGCTTTTAAAGTAGCTGTGAGGTCACCTCCACCTTTGTTTGAAGTGGCAGATCATTCTCAGTTCCATTTTAGTCCCTATCTCCCCTGACTTTCACCATAAACCCACCACCTCCCACTAAATGAAGCTGAGTTTCAGTTAGAGTTTTCAATTAGAGATACTCAAGGTTTCTCTTCCATTTTTAGCCAAGAAAGGCACTGTACAGGGACTTCAGGGGGATAGTTATTGACTATTATATTAACTTCCTAGACACTGATAGTTATTGACCCTGTTATATCCATTTCCTTAAAGATAGAGGGAATAGAGCTTGTGTTTCTAAATCTTGATTTTCAGTGCATCGTCTTCCCCGAACCCTGAATGCTGATAAACCTTCTGATGTGCCGTGTCTGAGGTGTCTGAAGTGGAGTGATGTTTGTATCAAGCTTTCACAGGAGCCAAGTGTTAGTAAGAAGTAGAGAAAAACACAGTAAAATATGGCCATGTTAACAAAAACCTTAAATTGTGCTTTTGTTCTCCTTCTGGCCACTTATGAAGCATTACTCTAAGGCAGATGTGACTCTGGGAGGGCTCAGGCTGAGCAGCACTGGGCCATGCACCTCTTCCCTCTCTCCCAGAACAATTCCATGCCATTTTCCCCTTCTCCTGCCCCGCTGCCCAAACCCCAGCCTGTCCTGTGACCCTCTGACCCTCCACCTCTGCCAACACCTGGCTCCTGGCTTGGGTGTGCCTTGGCAGCCCCCCAGGTCCTCCCAGCCCTGGAGTGTAGTCAGAGTGGGTCATATGATATATAATCTATGAGTGGGCAGCGTTTCAGTTTGGAATTTCTGTCTAAAGGGCATCAACCAAGTCTCTTAAGTCGTTAATAAGAATTAAGAGGATATTTGCAGCATCACACCAGGAGCTGGAAGGAGCCAGGGCAGCAGCTGGACATGAACACCAACTGATACACTGAATGAATTTTGCAGATTAACAGATTAAAAATTTAAAGCCTAAAATGGGATTCGCAAATGCAGCAGCAGAACAGATTTACTCGTCTTTTCCCTCTTCCTTGAAATTCCTTTCCCTCTCCAAAGTTGTAGGAGAGTCCCCCTTGTGGTACAGGCCAGAAAAGCAGGACTGTGATTTTACCTGGTCGAATTTTCCCACCTGGTCTGCAAATTAGATCACAGAATCATCCCAGAATGGTTTGGGTTGGAAGGGACCTCAACTCTCATCAGTCCCACCCCTGCCATGGGCAGGGACACCTCCCACTAGCCCAGGTTGCTCCAAGCCCCGTCCAACCTGGCCTTGGACACTTCCAGGGATCCAGGGGCAGCCACAGCTTTTCTGGGCAAAATGCTGCTCTCCCTGAAACCATCAGCATGAACAAATCAAAGTGTACCCTGACTTTTCTTGGGGAGCTTTTTTAATTTGTATTAGAACATTAGGGCCGATTTTCTTCCACTTATCACAGCTCTGAAGTCACAGCACATGAGCTGGGGCTGTATCACAGCCTCTGCAAGATGTGGCACTGGAGGGGGGAGCACAGAGGGTGGGAAAGGTGTTTTACAGCATTTTTTTTCAAGTCTGAAAAGCTGAAGTTGGGAAGCTGAAAAAAGTCAGTGGGTCACAGGATCACAGAATTGTTAAGGTTGGAAAAGCTGTCCAAGATCATCGAGTGCAACCCTTAACCCAGCACTGCCGTGTTCACCACTGACCCCTGTCCCCAAGTGCCACATCTACACATCTTTTGGACACCTCCAGGGATGGGCACTCCAAACCTCCCTGGGCAGCCCCTGACAAGGCCTGACCACCCTTTCCAGCAACAAATTCCTCCTCCTGGCCAACCTGAGCCTCCCCTGGCACAGCTGGAGGCCGTTCCCTCTCCTCCTGTCCCTTGTTCCCTGGCAGCAGAGCCCGACCCCCCCGGCTCCCCCCTCCTGTCAGGGACTTGCAGAGCCAGAAGGTCCCCCCTGAGCCTCCTTTTCTCCAGGTTGAGCCCCCCCCGCTCCCTCAGCCCCTCCTGCTGCTCCAGACACGGAGCTTTCTCACGTATTCAGGTTTGGTTTTATTGAAGTATAAAAACATGAGTGTGTGTGGGATGGCTGATGGAGCTGGGAATCAGCATTTGCCTGGTGTTCATCTTACAAAGAACACCCTTTCCAGTGAGAGTGTTAATGATTTATCCACTGATGAGCTGTTCAGGGCAGTTGTGCTTTGTGGGCTGCTCCAGCTCCCTCACAGAGCAGACGGTTTTCCTGAGAGGCTTTTTTTTGGCCACACATCTGGTTCTGACTCTGCCAGGTCACTCTGTCCCCTGCACCAGTGTCACTGCATCCAGCTCCAGATGGTAGGGGAAAGGACCTGTGGGGTTTGCAGCATGGTTTTAAGGCTGAATTAGTGTTTAAGCTTTCTCACCTGCTGATAATGAGAATTCCTCTCCTTGGAGGGAGGATCCTTCCTCCCTTTCCTTTCATTTAAGGGTTATAAAGTCATTATATAAACTCACCAAACATGGTGTTGCCTGTGAGGCCTCCCCCTCACCTATGCCTGGGACCCTCGTCCCTCCCTTCACCTGGGACCAAGAACAACCCATTGGACAATCCCAGAATGATTTGGGTTGGAAGGGACCTTAAAGACCACCTGTTTCCAACCCCCTGGGTGGCAGGGACATCCCTGTCCCATGGGCAGGGACAGCTTCCAGTAGAGCAGGTTGCTCCAAGCTCTGTCCAACCTGGCCTTGGACACTTCCAGGGATTAGGTGCAAAATGGATGGGGCCTTTTTTACCCATTTCATAGACTTTTTCACCTGTTTCCACCACCCTGTGCTTCCTGCAGGTCAGTCTCCCCTTTTCTCCATGTGAGCACAGGATAAAACCTCCAGATGACCAACAGCCTTTCTCCCAGCCCAAGTTATTTGGCAGGATATGGGGGAAGAGGGATAAAACAGAGACAGAAAATACCAGACTCTCTGTGCTAATGCTCTCCAGGAAACAGCTCATTTGGCACTTGGGTGCCTGACATAGCCCTGGCACAGCTGCCCAGGGCAGGGGAGGAGTCCCCACCCCTGGGGGGATTTAAGAGCCATGTGGATGTGGCACTTGGGGACAGGGGTCAGTGGTGGGCTGGGCAGTGCTGGGGGATGGTTGGACTCGATGATCTCAGAGGTCTTTTCCAACCTGAATGATTCTGTGAGATCATTTTGGTGTGACAAACCTTGTATTCGAGCCAGCAGCACTTAGAACCACTTTTACCATTATCATTGATTTTCCATGTACCACCGAGTCCCTTTCCCGTGTTAAAGTTTATTTAATTAAATGAGAAGGTGCTGAAAGTTGTGTGTATTCCCTCCTTAAACACACTGAGCTCCTCACCTCTGTGTTTGCCTTGTTGCAGTTCATTATCCACGAGGCTGCAGCAGACGAGGGCTGGGTTAATAGTTACTCACAAGTGCTGTGAGGAGAGGCTGAGGGAGCTGGGGGTGTTGAGGCTGGAGAAGAGGAGGCTCAGGGGAGACCTCCTCACTCTCTGCAACTCCCTGCCAGGAGGGTGTAGCCAGGTGGGGATCGGGCTCTTCTCCCAGGAACCAGCAGTAGGACAAGAGGGCTGGGTCTTCAGCTGTGCCAGGGGAGGTTTAGGTTGGATATTGGGAAGAAATTCTTTCCAGAGAGGGTGCTCAGCCATTGGAATGGGCTGCCCAGGGAGGGGGTGGAATCTCCATCCCTGGAGGTGCTGAAGGTGAGACTGGATGTGGCATCAGTGCCATGGGCTGGGAAGCACAATGGGGTTGGATCAAGGGTTGGACTTGATGATCTCTGAGGTCTTTTCCAACGTGGTTGATTCTGTGATTCTGTGATCCAACGAGGTGCCAGGTGAGATGTGGGCATTGAGCTCCTGCTCAGAGCATCTCTCACGTGTGCTGTGGAATCACAGGGAGCTAAAATGAGCAATGAGACCTTCATCTCTCCCCAGAGAGCTCTGCAGGCCACAGCCTGGAGGAGTTGTCTTAGGTGCCCCTACATTTAGTGGCATTTTTTTTGGTAAAGATTTGCATTCTGGAATAGATATTTCTCATTTTCATTGCAGAGACAGGACATTCCTGTTTTGCCTGAGGCAAAAGGCCAAACCAGGCTTTATTTGGGGATATAGCCAGTTTGGGAAGTTGAAGTAGCCTTTGGATTAAGCATGAAAGTCCAAAATGCTTGGGATTGGTGACCTGTGGGTGCTTGTGGGTGACTTACACCTCACACCCAACTTCTGAGCCCTCCTTTTGCTCAACTGAGCTGGAAAACAAAGCCAGTAAAACCAGTCAGCTCTTGGGAACGGGGTGAGGGTTTGTTGGGTGGAGGTTTTCCCAGACAAGAAAGCCCTAAGGAGGATAATCCCAGTGGGAAAACTGAAGAGAGATATTTTTTTGGTCCAGATTAGAGGTTCCTTAATGGCCAGAAAGGGTTTCTGGGCTGTCCCCAACCAGTGTCGCTGGTTTGTGCAGTGTGAGCAGGGCCCAGAAGGTGTCACCACAGGACAGGAGGAAAGAGCCCGAAATCCTCTTGAAAACCAAGAGGAGAGAACCAGATCTGTGCAACAACCAGCCCAGGCAACCTCGAGGCATTTATATTTAGAAATCTGTTGTGTTATTTATTTTTTTTTTTTAATAATTAGATGAACATTAACACAATTATGGTAAGACAGAAGCCAAAAATGTGGTAATAGTTGCAACATTTTCTTTCCAGGGAGGATTTTTTGGTAAAGATTTGAATTCTGGAATAGATATTTATAAGTCACTTGCAAGGCAGAACTGAAGACTATTTTTGAACAGTCACAAAAGCAGCCATGGGAAAAACCTCATTTTTATCCATAAAAGGAGTGGTCAGATGGTCAAATGAGTGGGTTTATTAAAAACAAGCAGCATCCTGTTCTTGTTTTTGCCTTGTCTGTGGCTGTTCCTCTCCTTTTCTCTGAAGTGCCATAACTTTCACAAGTTTCTCATTTTTACTGGAAAGATTAAAAGGGTCATTTTTAAAACACAACGAGGGGCAAATAAATAAAGTGACTTTTTCTTTTGCAGAGTCAGAGTTGAAAAAAAAAAAATGATGCAAACAAATCTCTCCATGATGTATCAGAGGAATCCACTTGGGACTGACCCAGGCATCCCTGGAAGCTTTATGGGATCTGCAGCTGGATGTTTCGAGGTATTTTTGCTGCACTTACTTAACCCTTGAGCCCCCAGTTTCCAACTTTCCACTGGGAGGATAAAACAGGAACTTCAAGCAGCTCTGCCCACTTTTTCCTGTAGAAAATCCCAATCTCTGCACAATATCCCAAGGAATGACATTTATTTGCCAGGAATTTGAAAGTAGTAATGGGGGAAATCTGTATGATGTGCTAAAAAATGGGGAATTTTGCACATTGTGACTCCCCTGTTTTGAGTTTGCACATCAACATTGTGTTATGGAGAAAAGATTCAGGTTTATCCATCTCTTACACTTAATGTGGGAATTCAAAAGGTTATATATAGAACTGGGAGCTATAAAAACTGAGTTATGTTTACAATGTAAATGTTTACCAGATAATCCAACCTGTTCTTGCCTCTTGGCTGCAGCCTGGCTGGTTATTTTTAATTCTCCCTGTTTTCAGAGCATCTTCATATACTTCAAATTTATCCCTTTCTATATGGAAAATTTTATCAATGAATAAATTTTTTTCGAGGATGATATTTGCATTTTTTTAGAGAAAATGCCATGAAGAAGTGACAGGGTTGAACTGTGTCTCCTGAGGTTATAAAGTTGATTGCAAATTTAAAGGAAAATTAAATCATAGAATCGTTAAGGTTGAAAAAGACCTCGAAGGTCATTGAGTCCAACGCTTGTCCATCACTAAATCAGGTTCCCAAGGACATCTGTGTGGTTTTTGGACACCTCCAGGGATGAGGACTCCACAACTACCCTGGGCAGCCTCTTCCAATGCCTGACCACCCTTTCAGTGAAGAAATTTTCCCTGATATCCAACCTAAAACCCCCCTGAAGCAACTCACTCGAACTGATTTCTGTTCAATTTTATCATGCTGAAGCAGTTATTTTGGAGGAATAAGGAAAAATTCGTTTTTAAAAGGGTGGACAGGAGAAGATTGCCAAGATAAGGGTGGGGGCAATCAGTGCAGGGTCGAAGGCAACATAATTAACAGCAATCAAAGGCACTCTGTGAAAAATAATTCCTGCGAAGAAAATACGAAATCTATTCTGGTGGGGTCAGAAATTTAATGAAAAAAATTAACTTTTACCAGCAGGGCTGAGAAATCATTTGCTGCACTTAATTAAAGCCACGGGAAGGAGCTTCTCCTGGGGTGTTAAATCAAGACTAGGCAGAGCATTCCAAGAGGAGTCAGCCCTTGATGTTGGGAGTGAATCTTCCAGCCTTGGGGAGCCCCTCTCTGTCCTGCCCTTCAGAGGTGACTTGGGCAGAGTTTTCCCAAAGCTCCTTTAAGTTGCAATGTAGACACAGAAAAAGAAAAGCTTTGCCAGCCTCAGTAAAAGTAGATCATGGAATCAGAGAATCCCAGAAGGGTTTGGGTTGGAAAGGACCTTAAAGCTCATCTCATTCCACCCCCTGCCACGGGCAGGGCTGTCACCCTCTGGATCTCATTCTCCTTGTGGCCTCTTTGGGACACTTCAAGGTGGCAGTGACACCATTCCTGTTCTTTTTTTTGTCTCTGCTCACAGATGTTTGCTTTGTATTCTTAATGAACAGTGTAAATCTAAAGCTGTCCTTAATACCTCATTTATCAGAGCCCCACAACATCGTGAGGGTTGGCAGCACCAAAACGAGCATTATCTGTCAAATATGGAGCATCTGTATACTTTTCCACATACCATATATATAAATATTTACATTTTTAACTATATTATATATATATATATATACACAATTTCCATATACTGATCTATATCCTGATTTGACAGGCTGAGAAAGTTGGGGCTGTTCAGTCTGGAGAAGGATGTGCTGAGACCCTACAAGAGATTGTTGCATCTCTGACTTGCTCCTTTGTTTTTACATTGCCTGATGCAATAAACATTTGGTAATCAGCCCCTCTGCCGAGGTGCAAGAGGTGTGAAAGGGGCAATCCTGGGATTCTCGGATTTTTCCCACGTCAATCAGTATAATTGCACTGCACTGTAGTTACACTCATTAATGTGCGTGTTGTATAATGTGTCATGTTGGTAAAAAGTACACAGAAAATACCCATTCTAGAAATACTGATCCTAAAGTGTCGGGTGCTGTTTCCAGGACAGCAAACACACGGAAAAACCAGGACTGGAGAGCTGGCAGATGATCCTAACACAGTGATGTGGAAAGGAGAAGGTGTCCCCTCTTGGGAGAAGAAACCCCCCAGGTGCTCAGGAATGCCAGGGCAGGTAAGGAGAGGCTTTCACTCAGTAATCCCAGATTGCACTGGGAATAAGCAGCAGGATCTGACTTGTCTGTAGGAAAGCTGCTCCCAGGGTTTGCTCGGGAGGACCTGCCTCACTGAGACTGAGCTCAGCGACCTGTCTGGGCTGGGACTGGGGTTACAGGTCCAACTTCCCAGCCCCTGGGGGTGCAGCACATTCTCCCACGACCACATCCACTGTTTGTCCTGCTGGGAAAATAGTGAAGGGCTCCCTCGTTAGTGCAGCAGCATCCTTTTCACAGCACCTTCAGGGAGGAGAGAATCCCTCTTGATCTTGGGGAAAAGGTGGCAACGACTCCCTGATAAGGCAGCTCCTTATCAGGGCTGGAGATGAGATCAGCCCTTGATCAAGTGGAATGTTTGAAGCCTCTGGAGGGTGGTCCGGTGTTCCCAGAGGGGCAGTTTCCCCATCCTGCAGGTAGAGTGATGTTCACAGCTCTATAACACAACAATCGTCTCACCTTGGGCTTTGTGCCTGTTTCCCTGCAACAACACACCCTTCATCACAAGGCTCTTCATCCAAGCCATTTAAAAAGTCATCTACAAGTTAATTCCAGACAACACAAGGCACTGCAAGGCAGCTGCTGCACTTTGGAAATCACCTGAGATCTTCAGGAGGAGGGAGAAGACAAAGGCTTTTCTCCCTTTCAGGGACCTCTGTCCTGGCCCTGAACCGTGTGATTGATTTTATTCCTTGTGTTCTTCCACATATGGTGTTAGGAGAATTCTCCTTGAATTTCATTAGTTGGGTGGGGATAGTGAAAGGTGTGCCTGCCCATGGCAGGGGGTTGAAAGAGGAGCTTTAATGTCCCTTCCAACCCAAACCAGTCTGGGATTCTCTGAGCCTGTTGGCAGCACCTTCGCAAGGAAGGGATGTGGCAGAATTCCCTATATTCATTTTATAGGGAATCATCACAGATATTCAGTGTCCTAAATGTATTCCACAGTTATTTCTCCAGGCTCTTCTCATTTCTAGAGCTAAATTATATAATGACTGATTTGCTTCTTTTGAAATTGCAGCTAATCCTGTAAAAAAAATTGTCAGATCCTGTTATACTTTACACCATTTAAAAAGTGGAATAACAGGTATAAAATTTACAAACCAACTAGTAAATTAGAATTGAAAGTACATTTGGAAGGAACTGACACAATCAAGCCAGAATTGCTTTTTCTTCCCAGCAGTCACCCCATCAGTTCTCCTGTGAAGTTATTGAAAGCAGAAATGAGGTAAATTTTCCATCTCTGAGATGGAATTGATCGTTTTTAAAGTACACTGATTTCAGGGACAAGGGATGAAAGGGTTTAGCAAGGGCTAAATAGATTGCAGGAGTGCTATTGAATAAATTTAGTCTGTCCAAAAAGCGTATTTTGTGCCAGGTTCAGTGAAACCAGGCCTAATTAAGATTTTGCAGAATAGCCTGTGTCTGAGTGCCCCAAATGCAGCACGAGGGATAACTCGTTCTCCTGTCCTGTGTCAGGGAACTGGAACGAACCTGTTACAAGGGCTGAATTATAACAAAGGCAAATTGTAACCTGTTACAAAGGCAGAACATTCAAGTGGGGGGGAACTGGAGCAGCTCTGTCATTTAAGCACAAGCAAAAAACAAAGAGGAAAAACTTGCCCGGGATAAAACCAGACCCATGTGAATGTGGGGGGGGGGGGTAGAAAAGTGGCTGCAAAAATGACCAAAGACTTCAGCAAACCTCCCCCACCCGCTTGGAAACGC